>NC_091761.1:53905500-54229000 GCF_029378745.1 Bos indicus | reverse complement strand
ATTATAGTAAAGTTGCAGGATATAAAATCAACACACAGAAATCCCTTGTATTCCTATACACTAATAATGAGAAAACAGAAAGAGAAATTAAGGAAACAATTCCATTCACCATTGCAACGGAAAAAATAAAATACTTAGGGATATATCTACCTAAAGAAACTAAAGACCTATATATAGAAAACTATAAAACACTGGTGAAAGAAATCAAAGAGGACACTAATAGATGGAGAAATATACCATGTTCATGGATTGGAAGAATCAATATAGTGAAAATGAGTATACTACCCAAAGCAATTTATAGATTCAATGCAATCCCTATCAAGCTACCAACAGTATTCTTCACAGAGCTAGAACAAATAATTTCACAATTTGTATGGAAATACAAAAAACCTCGAATAGCCAAAGCGATCTTGAGAAAGAAAAATGGAACTGGAGGAATCAACCTACCTAACTTCAGGCTCTACTACAAAGCCACAGTTATCAAGACAGTATGGTACTGACACAAAGACAGAAATATAGATCAATGGAACAAAATAGAAAGCCCAGAGATAAATCCACGCACATATGGACACCTTATCTTTGACAAAGGAGGCAAGAATATACAATGGATTAAAGACAATCTCTTTAACAAGTGGTGCTGGGAAATCTGGTCAACCACTTGTAAAAGAATGAAACTAGAACACTTTCTAACACCATATACAAAAATAAACTCAAAATGGATTGAAGATCTCAACGTAAGACCAGAAACTATAAAACTCCTAGAGGAGAACATAGGCAAAACACTCTCTGACATACATCACAGCAGGATCCTCTATGACCCACCTCCCAGAATATTGGAAATAAAAGCAAAAATAAACAAATGGGACCTAATTAAACTTAAAAGTTTCTGCACATCAAAGGAAACTATTAGCAAGGTGAAAAGACAGCCTTCAGAATGGGAGAAAATAATAGCAAATGAAGCAACTGACAAACAACTAATCTCAAAAATATACAAGCAACTCCTACAGCTCAACTCCAGAAAAATAAATGACCCAATCAAAAAATGGGCCAAAGATCTAAATAGACATTTCTCCAAAGAAGACATACAGATGGCTAACAGACACATGAAAAGATGCTCAACATCACTCATTATCAGAGAAATGCAAATCAAAACCACTATGAGATACCATTTCACACCAGTCAGAATGGCTGCGATCCAAAAGTCTACAAATAATAAATGCTGGAGAGGGTGTGGAGAAAAGGGAACCCTCTTACACTGTTGGTGGGAATGCAAACTAGTACAGCCACTATGGAGAACAGTGTGGAGATTCCTTAAAAAACTGGAAATAGAACTGCCTTATGACCCAGCAATCCCACTGCTGGGCATACACACTGAGGAAACCAGAAGGGAAAGAGACACGTGTACCCCAATGTTCATTGCAGTACTGTTTATAATAGCCAGGACATGGAAACAACCTAGATGTCCATCAGCAGATGAATGGATAAGAAAGCTGTGGTACATATACACAATGGAATATTACTCAGCCATTAAAAAGAATACATTTGAATCAGTTCTAATGAGGTGGATGAAACTGGAGCCTATTATACAGAGTGAAGTAAGCCAGAAGGACAAACACCAATACAGTATACTAACGCATATATATGGATTTTAGAAAGATGGTAACGATAACCCTGTATACGAGACAGCAAAAGAGACACTAATGTATAGAACAGGCTTATGGACTCTGTGGGAGAGGGAGAGGGTGGGAAGATTTGGGAGAATGGCATTGAAACATGTGAAATGTCATGTATGAAATGAGATGCCAGTCCAGGTTCAATGCACGATGCTGGATGCTTGGGGCTGGTGCACTGGAATGACCCAGAGGGATGGTATGGGGAGGGAGGAGGGAGGAGGGTTCAGGATGGGGAACACATGTATAATTTTTTTTAAACTAAAAAAAAAAAAAAGAGAGAGAGAAATAGAGGAAGTGACCCTCTGCCTGCCCTGGCTTTGTTCCTAGAGGCAATTTCAGGACTGTAGTGTAGGAAGAGAAAACCTACAAAGAATATGGTGGTCACTAACATGAAGACAGATCAAAGGTTATGGAGGCCACAAGTGGCTATAATCTTTCGCACAATAATGGAGACAGGTTGTTGAACAGGAAAATGTAATGAGATTTGAAGAGGACTCCTTCAATTCTCAAGCTGAGTACTAACGAAAGTATTTGTTAAAGAAAAACACACAATGTTTGGGAAAGATCTACCAGAAAAGAGAAAACTGAACAAGTTCAAAATTGAACATGGCTGGGATTATTAATTCATGTTACCACTAGTCAAAATGGAAAAATCTTCAAAAATAAGGTATCTAATAGAGCTCTCCAAAAATATTATCTTAGTAATAGAGCTCAATTAGCCCTAGATTAAAGACTACTCTGCACTGACCTAACAAAGCTTAAACACAAACCCCAAAAGTATTAAACAAAGTACAAGTAGCTTATGCTAAGTCACTTCAGTGGTGTCCGACTCTGTGCAACCCCACAGACGGCAGCCCACCAGGCTCCCCCGTCCCTGGGATTCTCCAGGGAAGATCACTGGAGTGGGTTGCCATTTCCTTCTCCAATGCATGAAAGTGAAAAGTGAAACTGAAGTCACTCAGTCGTATTCGACTCTTAGCGAGCCCATGGACTGCAGCCTACCAGGCTCCTCCATCCATGGGATTTTCCAGGCAAGAGTGCTGGAGTGGGGTGCCATTGCCTTCTCAGGCAAGTAGCTTAACTATATTGCAAAACAACGTCAAACGCAATTTAAATTAATATAATCTACTACCAAGAATCCAAAATGAGTCTTACTGTCCAGTATCAAAATTTCCACTCATATTAAGAAAAGGAAGGGGCTTTCCACGTAGCTCAATGGGTAAAGAATCCACCTGCAATCCAGGAGGTACAGGAGACAAGGGTTCACTCCTGGGTCAGAAAGATTCCTTTGGGGAGGGTATAGCAACCCACTCTAGTATTCTTGGCTGGACAATCCCATGGACAGAGGAGCCTGTCAGGCTATAGTCCATGGGGTCTCAAAGAGCTGGATAGGAATGAAGTGACTGAGCACACACACAGGAAAAGAAATGGGGAAATGTGACCCATAACTAGGGTAAAATTTGATCAATACAAACAGATTCAAAATTACATGGGTGAAGTAATTTTTTAAGTTGTAAGTTCTAATTAAAATTTTATTGCTCAAACAGAGATCCAGAAAGATAATTTGTGTTATATGATAATGAGAAAAGAAGGGAAAACACAAACCTGGTAAGAGGGATGAGTGATTTTAAAAAAAGACACAAGTAGAAAATCTATTAAAAAATAAAAGCAAAGTATTATAGTGTTTACAATGTATATGAAACAGATATCGAAAATGCAGATAATGGGAGGAGGAAGAGAATAGTAGACTAAAACAAACCATATCCATAATCACATTAAATATTTTCAGCAAATGTAGTTCTTTAGAATTATAATGCAATTCACATATGGAATTTCAAATTTTGCAGTACCCACACTACAATTAAGAAAAGATGAAAGATGATATTGAGTACCTTTTCATATGTGTATCTTTTTGGTAAATTGCATGTTCAATTATTTTTCCTATATAAATTCTGTGATGTCTGTATTTTTCATATTGATTTATAGAAGTCCTTTTACTTTCTGATCATTGAAATGTCTTTATCCTGTTACTTAACTTTATGGAGGAGGAGCTTGGCAAATTTTTTCTCCACATTGTCTTATATTTAGAGTTTTGATTTCTTCCTTCCTAACTATATTGTAAATAGTAATTCTTCTCTGTGATTTTTTTTTCTTTAAATAACTTTATTTCATCCAGCTCACATTTCCTCTATCAGATTTTACTCTATGTTCAATTATATCATCATCTCATCTTTCATCTCTTATTTGATAATATAGAGACTTAATCCAAAATATTTAAAAAATAGACAATTCCTACTTTTTAAACTTTTTAACAAAATATTATTCAAAATAATATACTTCTAGATTGAGGCAAAATATATAGCAGAATCTTTTTTAACACTATCTACATTTTCTCTCATTTTAGGCTAATTAATTATTCTCAGAGCTTGAGTGGCTAATTTTTACTGTTTACTTTTCAACCTTCTACATTTAGTGTTTAAGCTGAAGAGCACATCGAGGGAAGCAACTGCTAATCGCACATTCCTGGTCTAACAATGCAACTGTGAGAATGAAGAAAAATCTCCTATTTCCAAGGACTGATGATCATGGAAAGAAGAACTTTTTTCCTTCACGTTCTCCTTTGCTAGACTCCGTGCTTCAAAAGCTGCTGTATAGCCCTTGGCTTGCATCTGTGTTTGCGCTTCTTCTTGCTGGCTTCCCAATTTACAATTTTCTGCTATTACTCTGCCTCTGATATTTTTGCATTATCAGGATATGCAGGCACCAATCTGACAAAAAAGAACAAGTTAAGAGTTATTCACCTGGCTGCCTCAGAAAGCAGATTATGGTCAATAGGTAGAGTGATTTCTTCCTGCTTAGTACATCAAATGGCTTCTTCAATACTTATAGCATCATATTATATTTAGCCTTTCTTTTCTCTTTTAAGTGACTGCTGGCTGAACTCAGAGCTCATTCGTAGACTATAATAAATATCAGGGCACATTTTTTGCCAAGCCTCATATTATGCATTTCACAAGCAATATTTCTTTAAATTCTCGAGATAACATTTGAGGTAAATACCATTATTACCTCCATTTTACAGATGAGAAACTGCTGATTAAAGATGTTAAGTACATTGCCCAAAGTCACACAGCAAGGTGAAAATAAATGAAAGTAAAAAGTCTCAGCAGGGCTTTTATGGGTATGAAATGTGTATTGGTAGAATCTCTCCCCTTTGTCTTCATCATTTTCAGTATTCATATTGTTCAAGAATAATTGCCTGAAAAACACTTTTTTAGGGTGATTACTTTTTATCCCATGCTTTTCTCAACACCAAGATTCTTCTCATGACAATACGTTATCATGGACAGAAAGGAACACACAGGTGGTGACACAGACAGAACACAACTCTCTCTGTCCTTCCACAACTCTATAGCTTTCATTTTTAAAATTAGTAAAACTACTTAATATTGTCACTTCTGATATTCTTTAAAATTCCAAACCAATACTATAAATCCATATATAGCTAATTATCCTGAAATACAGAAAATCAATAACAAAAAATTCTGCTCTGCGAATTTTCTTTTATTTTAAATTTGCTCACAATGTCTTAATTTAAGCACATGAAATGAACTTCTTTGCTCAAAATGTGTAAGCAAAAAAGAGAAAACATAAAGCTCTTCATCTCAGAACATTTGTATAAGTAAAATGTAGTTGCTTTTATTAAACTAGACAGATTCATAAAAAGGTAAGTTTAAAAGAGCTGTCCTGAAATCTCAGAACCGTGCAGTGCTTCTTATCACTTACTTTCTTTTTTATAAATACATGAAGGGAAGAGCAACAGCAAAATCATTCCAGACATATTCTGACTGAAATGTGTAAGATGGGGAGATATGAAACTCATTCAAACACTTAATATTAATATAATCCACCCTAATTTAATGAGTGCTATAATATTCTCTAAGGTGGGAAGTTTTACATCTTGAAACACCTTTAACTTCAAATAGTTGCTTATCTATATTCAAGATGTGACTTTCTCAACAATTCTGTTAAGTTGTCCTATTAAAAATAGTTAAGATTCTATAACACAATATACCTGCTACATGTAACTCTTTAATAGTATATAAAGAGCCAACTAATATTGTAGACTAGCATTAAAGATTTTGTTCCTGTGCAGAGCCAAATAGTAAATCCTTAAAGCTTTGTGGGACATACAGTCTGTCACGACTACAGGGAGTCCTCATTTGGCACAATAGGTAGAAAAAGACCAGAAAAAGTGACCATGCAAGCTGAAATGATGCAAAGAAATCTTAGTAATTAATGGGTAAAATTGTGATTGTTTTGTAGCCTCTAAAGTTTTTTTTTTTTTTTGTCAAAACAATAAATAGTAAAATTTAAGTGTATAGAAAAATGAAAAAATAGTGAAACTAATATTTATTTTAGTACCCTGTGATTTCAAGCATTGAAATCATTGAGAATTAAAATGTTCTGCTGTTACTGCTAAGTTGCTTCAGTCATGTCTAACTCTTTGGGATTTTATGGACTGTAGTCTTCCAGGCTCCTCTGTCCATGGGATTCTCCAGGAAAGAATACTGAAGTGGGTTGCCATGCCCTCCTCCAGTGGATCTTGTAAAATGCTCTATTTCTTCTTTCAAAAAAGCACCTTGATCATGATAGTGTATTGTAGTTTAAGAAGATGTTACCTTTGGGGAAAGGGCGCCTGGGATCTCTCTGCATTTATAGTTATTTGAAAATTAAAGATTGATTTAAATTTTGGGGAGTAGTTTGAGCAATGCTTGCTTTCTTCTTGCTTCTGTATAACAAACTGTAAAGAGTAGACAGCTTTTCTGTGCCATGGTGAACTGCCATGCTTCTTTCTTTTTTATTTATTTATTTTATTTTATTTTTTAACTTTACAATATTGTATTGGTTTTGCCATATATCAACATGAATCCACCACAGGTATGCTTCTAAGTTTGTATCAGTTGAGTCATTCAGTCGTGTCTGACTCTTTGTGATGCCATGAACCCCAGCATGTCAGGCCTCCCTGTCCATCACCAACTGCCAGAGCCCACCCAAACTCATGCGCATTAGGTCAGTGATGCCATCCAATGATCTCATCCTATGTCGTCCCCTTTTCCTCCTGCCCTCAATCTTTCCCAGCATCAGGGTCTTTTCAAATGAGTCAGCTCTTTGCATCAGGTGGACAAAGTACTGGAGTTGCAGCTTCAACATCAGTCCTTCCAATGAACACCCAAGACTGATCTCCTTTAGGATGGACTGGTTGGATCTCCTTGCAGTCCAAGGGACTCTCAAGAGTCTTCTCTAACACCACAGTTCAAAAGCATCAATTCTTTGTGCTCAGCCTTCTTTTTAGTCCAACTCTCACATCCATACATAACCACTGGAAAAACCATAGCCTTGACTAGATGGACCTTTGTGGACAAAGTAATGTCTCTGCTTTTAAATATGCTATCTAGGTTGGTCATAGCTTTCCTTCCAAGGAGTAAGCATCTTTTAATTTCATGGCTGCAATCACCATCCACAGTGATCTTGAAGCCCCAAAAAATAAAGTCAGCCACTGTTTCCCCAACTATTTGCCATGAAGTGATGGGACTGGATGCCATGATCTTTGTTTTCTGAATGTTGAGCTTTAAGCCAACCTTTTCACTCTCCTCTTTCTCTTTTATCAAGAGGCTCTTTAGTTCTTCTTCACTTTCTGCCAAAAGGGTAGTGTCATCTGCATATCTGAGGTTAATATTTCTCCCAGCAATCTTGATTCCAGCTTGTGCTTCCTCCAGCCCAGCATTTCTCATGATGTACTCTGCGTATAAGTTAAATAAGCAGGGTGACAATATACAGTCTTGATGTACTCCTTTTCCTGTTTGGAACCAGTCTGTTGTTCTATGTCCAGTTCTAACTGTTGCTTCCTGACCTGCATACAAATTTCTCAAAAGGCAGGTCAGGTGGTCTGGTATTCCCATCTCTTTCAGAATTTTCCACAGTTTATTGTGATCCACACAGTCAAAGGCTTTGGCATAGTCAATAAGCAGAAATAAATGTTTTTCTGGAACTCTCTTGCTTTATTGATGATCCAGCGGATGTTGGTAATTTGATCTCTGATTCCTTTGCCTTTCCTAAAACCAGCTTGAACATCTGGAAGTTCACAGTTCACATATTGCTGAAGCCTGGCTTAGAGAATTTTGAGCATTACTTTACTAGCGTGTGAGATGAGTGCAATTGTGCGGTAGTTTGAGCATTCTTTGGCATTGCCTTTTTTGGGTATTGGAATGAAAACTGAGCTTTTGTCAGCTTGTATCAGCTTCCAACAATTCATCCCTGCTCTTTCAAAGTCATAAAATATCTCCAAGAGTTAGCCATACATGCAACAAGCCTCCCTTTCAAACATCCATTTTGTAAACTATCACTTGAATTTATCCTTAGGAAACAGGCAGGCAACACAGCATACTATTTTCTGTCTATGTGTGGACTGAGAGTTGATGCTGATTGGTTGACAACTGTGGTATGCATTTTTTTATTTACATATTGATTCACAAAAAGCTACCAGCAAAGTTATGATTTATGTAATTAAAGTTAATGTACCATGGTAATTAAAGATTGAACTATGCTCTTGGAACATCGCAGTTATCTAACTAAACTGGTTTAGTTAAAATCTGTGCACATCAGAACCATACAAAGCAAGGATGGCCAGTACTCAACCCTGCCAGGGCAGGGTAAAAGCAGCTGTAGAAAATATGTAAACATACAGGCACTGATATGTTCCAGTAATACTTTATTTACAAAAACAGAAAGCTGGCATGGTTTGGCCTAATGGCCATAGTTTTATTCTGCTGTATTATATGACCCAAGCAGCAAGTCTTCTCTGTTGTTTGTAAGGGTGAGCCTGCTACAAAATCCTTTCTTGCAAAGCCCCTTGTCCAAACCTTGCTTCTGTTCTCAAGTGTGAAATACGCTGTCTGCCTAACATCAGAAGCCAAACAAAGGGCATACTTCTTTCTTAGTGATGGGACATATGAGTTGCAGCAATTTATTCTTCATTAATCATGGTTATGTTTTGGCTTATTCCAGTGCACAGTGCTAATATGGGTAACTCCTAAGTCTTCTAGATTTTAAACACCTATCTTCTTGACTACATGATGTTTACCAAAGTTGCTAACATGCTACTTCTCAATTATCATGTCCAACTAACATAATGCCAACCAGGCAGTAATATTCTACAGAAGAGCCACCGAATTCTGGCTTCTCTGGAAGAGTTAACATACCCTAGGGCATGATCATTAAGATATACTCTTGGTCATTCTATGTGAATGCTGACTGCTTCTGACAGGAATGAAAAATAGTTTTCTTCAGATAATGACTGTATATCATATACTTAGAGTTATGCTAGTGTGCTGTAACCTCTTAAACCACCAAATGCAATTGGAGTTATCCTTTAGGTAAACTGCTGACGGTCCATTGTCAAACTTCAGGATCCATCTGGCTTTTATAGGGGCTATACTAGTAAATTAAATGAGAATGCGACAGAGACTATAACTCCTCCATTCTTTAAGACTCCCAGGGTAACACTGGTCTATGCCATTCCCCCCAATACATGGCTCTAGGTGTTGATTTACTACACTGACAAAGTTGTAGTTGTGAAGGAACAGTTCCGGGAACTTCCTTTGGCCTTTCCACTACAACTTTTACTCCACAGGAATCTATGGGAGCATGTGACAATTTTAATAAGGGTTTCAAAATTCTTTCACACTCTTCTCATTCTCTTTCTTTTAAATCTTCAGTTCAGTTCAGTTCAGTTCAGTTGCTGTCATGTCTGACTCTTTGTGACCCCATGAATTCCAGCACACCAGGCCTCCCTGTCCATCACCATCTCCTGGAGTTCACTCAAACTCACGTCCATCAAGTTGGCGATGCCATCCAGCCATCTCATCCTCTGTCGTCCCCTTCTCCTCTTGCCCCCAATCCCTCCCAGCATCAGAGTCTTTTCCAATGAGTCAGCTCTTCGCATGAGGTGGCCAAAGGACTGGAGTTTCAGCTTTAGCATCATTCCTTCCAAAGAAATCCCAGGGCTGATCTCCTTTAGAATGGACTGGTTGGATCTCCTTGCAGTCCAAGGGACTCTCAAGAGTCTTCTTCAACACCACAGTTCAAAAGCATCAATTCTTCGGCGCTCAGCTTTCTTCACAGTCCAACTCTCATATCTATACATGACCACTGGAAAAACCATAGCTATCTTAGTAGTTTGTAACTATTTGACCAAGAGAGGACAGTATAAGTGATATTATAGATCTTTCAGGGCTAGATCAGGGAAAAACAAAACAAAATAGGCAGTGTGTACCTGCTTCCCATGGGATGCTTGCTCTGAGAGAAACCATCTACCATGTAAAAAGTCCAAATAGCCTGAGAATACCAGACTAGAGCTCCAGAATGCACTACTCTAGATGACAGCTTCCGCTGAGCTCTTAGCCAAGAGTGAGAATCAACTGCTATCCAGGCAAGTGAAGCAGCATAGATATCTAATCCAGCTCAGCTTTCAGATGACTGCAGCCTCAGCCAACATCTAAGTACACCAGTGTGAGAAGTCCTAACTAAGAACTGCACAGCTGAGCTCTTCCTGAATTACTGTCCAAAAAACATAGAAAAATAAAATGTTTATTTTAAGCACTAAACTTTGGGATAATTTGTTCCAGGCAACAAGTACAGCCAGCTAACTAGTGTGCTTTGTGCATGTGCTAAGTCACTTCAGTAGTGTCCGACTCTGTGACCCCATGTACTGTACTGTAGCCCTCCAAGCTTCTCTGGCCGTGGGATTCTCCAGGCAAGAATACTGGAGTGGGTTGCCATGCCCTCCTCCAGGGGATCTTCCTGACCCGGAGATCAAACCAGCATCTCTTCCATCTAATCTGCACTGGGAGGTGGGTTCTTTACTACTAGCGCCACCTGGGAAGCCCTAATTAACAAGTAGGATGTGTATTTTAATTAGATATGGGAGGACTTGGGAAATGACTAAGAGATGTATTTGTTGGAACAAGTAGAACCAGAGTAAAACAAACCAGGTTTGTTTATTATCTAGTATCTCCATTTATTATATCACTAGCATATACTGCCAGGGCATGGTTATGCTATGCTATGCTAAGTCACTTCAGTCATGTCCGACTCTGTGTGACCCCATAGACGGCAGCCTACCAGGCTCCCCTGTCCCTGGGATTCTCCAGGCAAGAACACTGGAGTGGGTTGCCATTTCCTTCTCCAATGCATGAAAGTGAAAAGTGAAAGTGAAGTCGCTCAGTCGTGTCCGACTCTTAGCGACCCCATGGACTGCAGTCTACCAGGCTCCTCCATCCATGGAATTTTCCACGCAAGAGTACTGTAGTGGGGTGCCATTGCCTTCTCTGTGGGCATGGTTACTGAGTAAATATTTATAGATTTTTGGGGGGCAAAAATGGGGGAATCATTACATATTTCTTGGAGACCCAGCTTCCCATTCAGTTTGTGGGTATGGGGTCTATAAACTCACTCAAGTTGAACAACCATGGATACTGCTTTTTTTATTTCATTTTATAAAACAAGCAATGTGATTGTTGACTGCCCACATAGCTTATTCCGAGGAACACTGTGTTTTATTGTTGGGCTAGTCCCTGGCTTCCATTATACTCTGACTTTGACATATATTCCAATAACTTTAGTCATGCTTCACCTGACAATTAAAACTCTGCCACCTGGTCTCTATTCATTTGTCATTCTATCACCTTCCTTTCAATCAGATACCATCATATTTTAAAATCATTCCTAACCTACAGAGGATAGCCATCACAGATATTTACAATGCTGGTGCACTCCTCACTCACATATGCCTTAGCACTTGGCTAAGTAAATTATACTCAGGGTTCCCATAAGGTTTTGAAGATTTATGTACTATATGTACTCTAATTGCCCATGTTTGTGAGCATTTTACCTTTCCCTGATGTTTGCCAGGGAATCTCTGCATTTCTCTTTATTTAGTGAAGGAAAACACTTTTCCTAGCATTTCACAAGCCAGCATATACTATTTTAGGACCATCTCTGAGTGTCCTTCCCAAAGCGTTAAATTCTATGTTAAAGGGAAGTGTTCCCATATGAAGAAACTCTCTCTTAAATAACTCTATTTTGCCCTTCTGGATCCAGTAGTCTCACATTCAATTTCACATGTGCTTTCCAAGTTCCTGACTGTAATCTTGGCTAGGTCCTGAAGTTTCTTTCGTGCTATTCATTTTTCCCCTGTAGCAGAAACTTCCTTAGCCAGCTTATACTGTAATTTGACCCTAGTTAAGAGTCTTCTGGCAAGGAGCAGAAAGGAGAGTAATGCCTGAGAAAGACACATGTTGTATTGCAAGCAGAGGTAACTGCATCATCATTACGCATGGATAAAATGCTTGTCTTTGAACAGAGAGTGTAACACTTCTGAATACCCAAAGAGTTTAAATGATCTCTGGTGTCAAAGTTCTAGAAACCATTGACCCAGATATCAACATCTTTAATCATGGAGTTCTATTCTTTCCCTATCAAAGCCCAGATCATATCATAGATGACTTGGTGGAGTTCCTCTAACTTTCTAATTCAAATTCTGAGCCTGTTCTTCACCTTTTCTCTGCTCTCTAGTATTAGAAAATTAGTTTTTTAATATATTTGCAAGGAGAGATCATGACTTTCATGTGGTGATTGGTGGTTTAGTTGCTAAGTCATGTCCCATGGACCCCATAGACTTCAGCCTGCCACCCTTCTTTGTCCATGGGATTTACCAGGCAAGAAGACTAGAGTGGGTTGCCATTTCCTTCTCCAGGGGATCTTCCCAACCCAGAGATTGAACCCGTGTCTCTTGCAACTCGTGTATTGGCAGGCAGATTCTTTACCACTGAGCTACCTGAAAAGCCCTATGACTTTCATACATAGCCTTAAAACAAAGATCAAGCACATCTACTTTTGCCTTTTTCCGAAACATTGATTCAACCCAGCAAGAGTCATCTAATCCCATACATTATCTACTTCTTGTTTACTTTTTAAATGCCTGAGACATTATATGGTCCCATGGAAAGAATGTGTACTTTCCACTTGTTTATAACTGGGAAAAAATTTAACAATTGCATTGTTGTAGCATACCAGGGCTTATTAGTGTGTCACTTACTATCAGTAATAGGAGTCACAATCCCAGCCAACCAGCAAGTAATCCACTGGAACTCATTTTACAGGTTCAGTCTTTACAGTCACTCTTGGCACCCACTGACTTAGATCAGAGTCCTTAGAAATATCTAAGATAGGAATTTGCATGCAAGAGCCATACTAGGGAGGATATATTGGGACACCTCCTGAAAGGAGGTGACGGGAGCATGACTGGAGAGAAGGATAAGCTGAATGTGTGCAGATGTAAATAGGTCTCAGCCAATCCCACACTCATCTATGGATTGGGTTAGAATTACCCTAGCTTAAAGTAATGGTTTCTGGAGAAGGCAATGGCACCCCATTCCAGTACTCTTGCCTAGAAAATCCCATGGACGGAGGAGTCTGGTAGGCTGCAGTCCATCACTTTCATGCATTGGAGAAGGAAATGGCAACCCACTCCAGTGTTCTTGCTTGGAGAATCCCAGGGATGGGGAAGCCTGGTGGGCTGCCGTCTGTGGGGTCGCACAGAGTTGGACATGACTGAAGGGACTTAGCGGCCGAAGCAAAGTAATGGTTTCAGGGCTTCCAGACTGCATGCACCAATGCAAAGTGACTTCAGTAACATGTATGACTTAGAGAAGGGCAGCTTCCTTAGGCTGAAGGTAATTTCCAAAGTGAACCAATAATGAACAACCTGCAGCCACTCTTCATGACTACTGGAGGAATGAATGTCTCTATCCTGAAAATGTGATCTGAGCGCCTATGTAAAGAAAGTAATGCACATATTCTTTGGAGAATCTGTTTTCAGCACATAACTTTAGGTTGCAAATGACTCTGTTAAAGAGGGCTTATGATGATTGTGGCAGGGTGAAAGTATGTAGCAAACAGAGTACAGAGAGCATGTATATCTAAATTAAAGAGAGAGGACAGTACCCACAGCTGTTCCCAGTAAAAGTAATATAATCAACAAAGATTTTGAAGTTTGTCATAAAATGCAAAACTTCTATACTTAAAATGATATTAGTTTGAACAAATGTAAATGTAAGAATCCAAAGTTTTCTTCAAGTAGCCTTCAAGTAAGGCTCCTACATGCCAGCATAGAACAGAATGGGAATCAAAAGAGAAATGGGGACTTCCCTGGTCTCAGTAGTAAAGAATCCACTGTCAATGCAGAAGAAACTGGTTTGATCACTGGGTTGGGAAGATACCATATGCCAAGGAGCAACTAAGCCCATGCACCACAACTACCGAGGTGTGCTCTAGAGCCTGGGAACCACCACTACTGAGTTCACATGCTCCACAAAAAGGGAAGCCATGGCAGTGAGAAGCCCACACACTGCAAGGAAGAGTAGCCCCAGCTCATCACAACTAGAGAAAAGCCCATGCAGCAACGAAGACCCAGCACAGTCACCAATCGAAATCAATCAACAAATAAAATTCTACAAAAAATATGAGAAATAATACAATGGGCATTTTCAGAGAGAAAAGGCAGCCTAACCAAAGCTTTACAGAAACAAACCCTTATATTTCCTCCTCAATTAGAGCTCTCATCACATACTTTGTGGAACAGAAATCACAATCTCGCTGAAGGGTGTACCAAAGGGATATAGTTGCCATGCTCTCTGGGCATATGTGATTATCAATTTATACCCCATACTGAATAATCAAGTTAACGAATGCCTGTGGGATGCTTATACTTCTCAACTTAGGCTAGACAAACTCTGCCAAACTGTGGCAGTTAGTTTTCTGTGATCCACAACAGACAAAATCAGGTAGACTCCAATCCAGCTATAGTTTTCTAAGCCTTAGCCTTGACTCTGTCTAGACTGGCTGCTCGTAAAAACCATTGCTGCAGTAATAAGGATTTTGATAATATTTAACTGTTAAAGAGATGAAACAGCAATTTGGAATGAAATTGTTTTAAAATAAACTACACTGAAAGACTCAGAAATACTTTAGTAACATACAAGCTGATAAAAGAGTTTTATTGGCAGGAATTTGGAGAGAGGAAACATTAGAATCTTTCTCTAGGTTAGAAACAACACAAGGCTAGGATTTTATTGCATCATGATCACTTCAGTTGTTGCATTAATTAGTGAGTTTGACACTCATTGATATTTGTTCAGTGAACTTAACACATGCCTCAGCAATACTTCAAAGTAATTGTCTCATGGTTCTCGAAAGCCTTGTGTCTCTAATTTTCTTAATTCTAAAACATGTTCTGCTTTGGCATTTGGCTTTAGGCTTGTCATACCCATCCTTTCCTTGTTTGTGACCTATCTTATACAGTTCTGTCCATTTAATGTCATTTCCTACCACCTATTGTCTCAGACAGGTCTTCCTTCAATGTTCTCTTTCTGTCCTAAGTTCAGCTAAGGCTTTTTATCATACAACATTGACCTTCAAATCCATGCAGTGGAGCCCTTTTTCTTCTCTATTGATTGAAAGTAGAAGAAAAAAAAAAAAATTCCACCCTGTCAGCTCGTTGCTATCCTTAATGGATTTCCATTGCTTATAACTTTGGCTGTCTAAATTTAAAACCATGCTCTCAACTCTGGAATTCAAAAAGTCTAAGTGAATGCCCAGTGTCATTTAATTAATACAGAGAGTTTATGAAGAAATATCAACTTCCGATAATATCAACATGTAACAATTTCATTTATGCAAACATTGCTATGCAGTGTCTCAATATTTTGAAATTGTCAGTAAATTTATAGCCATTTCTCAGTAACTGGAAGAGTTTTATTTCCATATTTAATATGCTGTTCCATTATTTTGAAAAAAATTCACATTAAGCTAGCTTCAAACTTCTTTCCTCTCTCCCACCTTGCCAGGTAAAATCTCTTGCAGCTTTAGTGTTTTGAAGAAGGAGCAGAGAGACGGAAGATCTGACAGTATCACTATTTACACACGCCCTTCCTTTTCTTGTGCTAGTTATTCTAGTTGGAAGGTGGAGTAAAGAGGGAACATGAGTCTTCCTTGACTTAACTGGGAGTAATGGCAATCTGGTTGAGTTGATTTTTGCTATTTCCCTGAATAACTGAAACTGGCTACTCTTTCTATGTCATAATTACCTAAATGCTGACTTTCTTAGGAACCACACTTACTGGGTATTAAAAATCTCTTCCAAAGTGGTGTTCAATGGCCCAGTTTCTTAAAGTCAGAGACAAGGATCTGTTTAGCCCTGTTCTGAGGCTATCCACCACCCCCCACCATCAGCATCAGTCTATCCCCAAGCCTTTTCCTAATGGATTCCCTTCTTTCTCTTCAGCAGACATTGCCAAACAGTGAGGGAGAGAGGGTCTACTCAGCTCCCTCTTTCTTAGCTCTGCCATCTCTCTCGAAGTCTCTCTGCCTGCATAGTACAGGAGCAGAAAGACAAGTGCAGGGCCTAAGAAGACAGCCGCTGGAGAACAAAATTCTCTCTCCCTTTCCTATGGGAGCCCATTCTTAAAAAGCTTTTCTCTTGGCTTTGGAAAGGAAAGCGCTCTTCTCCAGTAACATTCATGGCATTCCCACGACTCCTCATTGCAGACTCATCTTATTCACAGTTCTTTATTATACTGCCTCCTCTGTGTGGGTCACACTTTTGGGGAGATCAGAAAATGCCTACTCAGGCTTATTTGACAGTGAGAAATAAAACCAGAAGTTTCTAATCCTTTGTCCCTTAAGGGAAGCATAGTAAAGAAAACTCACCAGGCATGGGCCAAGAGGGATGGACATGTACTAGAGCTGACAGATCTTAAAGTAGATCAAAGTCAAGAGGACTGGCTGAGATCTAGACAAGTCTGGCAAGATTGCTGTCAAAGGAAGAAGAGATAGTGGGAGACAACTAATGTTAAAGATAGGATCAGAGTAAGCTGATTCCTCTGAAATGTCAAAAGGAAGTCCATCACATATGAAAACCATATATACAGCACTTTAAAAATAAACTTAAAAATTAATAATTTGATGTTTTGAGTAAATCTAAATGTTCATACATCAATTGTATTTCTTAGGCCAGTACAAATTAGGTCAGATAAAATTGGGCACCAGTGGCCAGTATACAATAATCCTAAGAGCATTAATAAGGTGTAAACTCTCTGACATGGCACTAACTGAAAACTTCACATCCAGCTTTTTCTAAGTATTTCACAGCTGGAGATGAAGGGCTCCGGGGACTCCTGCTTAGGTCCGCACATCAAGACTGGGTGTTATACCACTTTTAGTTGTTTAGGTGCCACCTCTGCTGCAAGTCTTTTCTACTACATCCACTGGCATGACAGGGGCGGCTCTGGTCCAACATCTCGGCACTCTTCCTGCCACTGTAGATGTGAATGCTTAGCATTCTCCTTGAGATCATCGCTGCCAAAGTAACCTTCTGTGTTTGGTCTTACAAAGAGTAGTGCTTTGTGCCCTTTATCTCATTTAGAAGCCTTAGCTATACAGCATTTCAACTGCTATAGAGTAAAGGCCTCCTGTCTTCCAGATTTCTTTGTCCTGATCCAAAGGTGCTGGTGTGGGAGAAAGAATAGCATCTGTGTAGCAGAGATACTGAAATTGTCTTCATACCCACCACCGGTTAGACCCTCTTTCCCTTTCTAGCACACTGTCTGGAGGACTGTGAGCAACTTGATTATAAAGCAGGTCAGGCGTGTTAGTTCTGGTGCCTTAGTAATAGGAGATCTACTTAGTTGCCATGAATCATCCTAAAAATGATCCCCAGTGATTCTGTCCTACAAACCATACAGACACTTTAGATTTTGCAACCTGTGAGATTTTAGGTTTTCACTCATAAATCCACATCTCACATATTTTCACTTTCTTAAAGTAAAAACACACATGGTATGCACTTATATACACAACATAAAAATTCCAAAAGCCAAGAGCATATTCAGTGAGGAAAAATTCTAAAAATAAAAGTGATATAAAGCACTGAGAAAGCACAACTAGGCCAGCCCAGCATATTTCAAACATACTTTTTCCCTATAAGGTGTGCTGTCGAAATAATTCCCTACTGATGCTACAACTAAAAATCTTTCTTTTTATTGTTTTTCACATTTTAGAAAAAGCTAAAAGCCAATTGGTTCTGATCACGTATAAAGATAATCTTGTCCAATTAACACAAAGCTGTTCTAATTGATTACTTTCTAATTAATTACTGTTAATGAGAAATTATTCTATCAAATGAGTTAACATCAGAGAAAATGTTTTCCAATAATTTGGTGTTATAAAAAGTATTCTTTCAAAGGTGTTTTTTTAAGATACATTTCCCTACATGTGCATATATTGTTGATGTATTATAGAATACAGTTTCTGTACTTAGTTTATTTGCATAATTTACTGAGTGTGACTATCATGTAAACAATCTGAGACTATCATGTCTGATTAGAATGAAAGAAAATGCAGACCAGCTTTGTGAATAAAAACAACTACTGAGAAATAATTAGGCAATGATGAGGGAAAGTGCCTTCCCAGGTGGTACTAGTGGTAAAGAATACACCTGCCAATGCAGAAGATGTAAGAGACATGAATTTGATCCCTGGGCCGGGATGATCTTTTGGAGGAAGGCATGGCAACCCACTCCAATATTCTTGCCTGGAGAATCCCATGGACAGAGAAGCCCGGCAGGTTACAGTCCATGGGGTTGCAAAGAGTTGGACACAACTGAAGCTCTTAGAACACACTTTACTTTTCTTGGCCTTCTATTTCCTGTTCTCTCCATGAAAAAATTTAGTCCATCAGTATGAAGTGGGACTGAGGACAATAGGTGTCCATGCCAGAGGTATCCATCCTCGGAATGGGATGTTGGAATCACTGTGGGTAAAAGGACATTCCAAAGGAAGACAGTCCAGTGAAAGAGATAAGAACAAACCCCTCAGAGGGATTTCCACCAAGGGAGCAGTATGATGTGGACTGTTGGAACCAAACCATGGTAAAGAGGGTATCCACATGGGACTGCAGCTAGTTATATGATTTATTATATAAGGAAGTGAGAAGGAAATTCATGTTGTGCATAGAGAGTGGACTGGGTGGGGTTTTGAACTCTAGGAGGGATGTGGAAGGTATCCACAGGTCTTCAGGGCTCAGCAAAATAAGGAAGAAACACATAAGGCAGTGGGATGCAAGGTGGTGTGGCATGGAGTGTCAGAACCCAAGGAAGGTAAGGAAGAAGCTAGCCCAAAGCAGCATCAGTGTTTGAGTGGTCTGGGTGGGGTGCATTCCAGTGTATATGTGGAGGAATAATATGGCATAGACAATGAGATCATGAACAGTGGAGGAAGATGTGTCCAGAGGGTTATCTCTTCCCTGGCTGCATAAGCCCAAGTAGGTTGAAGAGAGCATCTGTATGAGATGACTGTTTAGCAAAGCTGTTATTATCTAGCCAGGTGAGGGTACCACCAACGGGAAGACCATTTCACCAGGAAGTAATGGGCTCTAGGTGGGCTGAGGAGGCTGGAGTGAGAATTTGCACATTGTGGGCAATTCCACTCAGGGAGCTGAAACAAAGATGGAAAGAGGAGGACATTCACATATAATAAGGAGCAATAAAGCAGTACTGGAGTCCAAATCAGAGAAGACGATGGCGCCCCACTCCAGTACTCTTGCCTGGAAAATCCCATGGGCGGAGGAGCCTGGTGGGCTGCAGTCCATGGGGTTGCAAAGAGTTGGACATGACTGAGTGACTTCACTTTCACTTTTCAGTTTCATGCATTGGAGAAGGAAATGGCAACCCACTCCAGTGTTCTTGCTTGGAGAGTCCCAGGGACGGAGGAGCCTGGTGGGCTGCCGTCTCTGGGGTCACACAGACTCGGACACGACTGAAGTGACTTAGCAGCAGCAGGATTCCAAATGGGACAATAAAGTCATTTGTGCATGAAGAGGATGGTAGCAGTATTGGGAGTACAGTTACACTGAGGACGATTGATCACATAAATAAGGTAGGTAGGGATAATGGGAACTGGATTTCTGACCATTAGAAAAGAAAATTACAAATATAGAAAGGGAAGAGATTAATGTGAACTCTATGGCATATTGAAATTAAAGATGTTTGTATGAACTCATAGTTTTCAATATAAAAAATACAAAAATAAATAGTGGTGCAAATATGTGTTTATGTGTGTGTTTTCTAACTTTTACTATTGAGATAGCCTGGAAGCAGGGACATCCCAATAATAATAAGCACAACTTATACTTGGATCTTGGTTTCTTAATTCTAGTCTCTCCTAGATGATCTAGGACTCCTTGGAGAAAGGTCTGATCTAGAGGTGAGGCAGGAAAAGGTATGAGTTTAAAACATCATCTTATACTGGAAAACAGTAAAAGGCTCAAATGATGAAAGGGCATGCCAAAAGAACACTTAGAGGGTTTCTACTAGCCAAATCTGAGATTACTGAGCGTCAAAATAAATAATGATGCTAATGGAAGACAGCAAAACAGAAAGCCATGGTTCACAGTGATATATAAAAATAAATGAATAAATTGGATATCTGGATGCTGGAGAAGCATGGTGGTAGACATCACATCAAGTGACCAAAGTTTACACAGGACAAATTGAAATATTGGACAATCTAATAAGAGGCACTAAGAACACAATATTACTTTTGTGATATTCCTAAAATGTACAACCTGAGCCTGAGTAAACATCAGAGAAACTCAAATTGAGGGACATTCTATGAATAATCTGTCCTATGTCTTTGAAGATTCAATGTTACAAAAGCTAAGGGTAGACTCAAAATGGTTTCCTAATGAAGGGGACTAAAAGATTCAACGCACAAAGGATTCCAAACTGAATTTTTTGCCATTAAGAACATTTCTGAAACAGTTGGTAATACTCAGATGGAAGTTTGAATTTAACTTTGTTGAGTAAATGATAGTAATATGTCAATGTTAATTTGTCAGTTTCAATGATTGTATAGTACAATGGGGCCTCATGTAAAAACATTCTTTCAATTGATAAATAGAAAACAATTTACCTGTGCTATACTTGCAATTTTTATATAACTTTGAGATTGTTTAAAATAATAAACTAAAGAATAAAAGCTAAAAAAATAAATGCAAGTCTTTACCAGCACATACTTGGAAAATTCTGAAAGAGATGGGAATACCATAACACCCGACCTGCCTCTTGAGAAACGTATATGCCGGTCAGGCAGCAACAGTTAGAACTGGACATAAAACAATAGACTGGTTACAAATAGGAAAAGGAGTATGTCAAGGCCGTATATTGTTACCCCTGCTTATTTAACTTCTATGCAGAGTATATCATAAGAAACGCTGGGATGGAGGAAGCACAAGCTGGAATCAAGATTACCGGTAGAAATATCAGTAACCTCAGATATGCAGATGACACCACCTTTATGGCAGAAAGTGAAGAAGAACTAAAGAGCCTCCTGATGAAAGTGAAAGAGGAGAGTGAAAAAGTTGGCTTAAAGATCAACATTCAGAAAACAAAGATCATGGCATCTGGCCCCATCACTTCATGAGAAATGGAGAAACAGTGGCTGACTTTATTTGGAAGGGGTGGGGGGTGGCGCTCTAAAATCACTGCAGATGGTGATTGCAGCCATGAAATTAAAAGACGCTTATTCCTCAGAAGGAAAGTTATGATCAACCTAGACAGCGTATTTTAAAGCAGAGACATTACTTTGTGAACCAAGGTCCATTTAGTCAAGGCTATGGTTTTTCCAGTAATCATGTGTAGATATGGGAGTTGAACTATAAAGAAAGGTGAGCACAGAAAAATTGATGCTTTTGAACTGTGGTGTTGGAGAAGACTCTTCAGAGTCCCTTAGACTGCAAGGAGATCCAACCAGTCCATCCTAAAGGAGATCAGTCCTGGGTGCTCATTGGAAGAACTGATGTTGAAGCTGAAACTCCAATATTTTGGCCAC
The DNA here is from genome assembly GCF_029378745.1 of Bos indicus. Classification (NCBI taxonomy): domain Eukaryota; kingdom Metazoa; phylum Chordata; class Mammalia; order Artiodactyla; family Bovidae; genus Bos; species Bos indicus. Next base: position 54,207,321 of record NC_091761.1, on the reverse strand, counting down.
CGGATGCAAAGAGGTGACTCATTTGAAAAGACCCTGAAGCTGGGAAAGATTGATGGCAGGAGTAGAAGGGGATGACAGAAGATGAGATGGTTGGATGGCATCACTGACTCAGTGGACATGAGTTTGGGTAGACTCCAGGAGTTGGTGATGGACAGGGATGCCTGGCATGCTGCAGTTCATAGGGACACAACTGAGAGACTGAACTGAACTGAACTGAATTTAGAAAATTAAAGTGTAATTGGATGTTCCTCCCACTCTGCGTATGATAGTGTAATGGAAAGAAAGCTAATAAAATAAATAGGAAAATTATTGAATTTGTGGCTAGGTAACTTCAACAACTTCCTCCAATTTTTACTCACTGTGAAACTGAACAACTCTACTTTAGGTCTCTGTTTTATTCATGGAGCATCGATGCTTGCATTCTTTACATCAGTTCTTGTAACTGAGTTAAAAGACTCAAAGGTGGTGGTTGTGAAAACATTTTGTAGACTATAAGGTGGCATAGAAAAATCAGCATTAGGCAGTAACATGATCAAACTGGGTTTAACCTGTGCTATTTGAGTTTACTACAAAATTCCTGGTGTGTTTGATCAAAATCAATTCAATTCTGATTCGATTGGCCAAAACATTTTTTTCTGGCAAATCCAGCTTAAATTTGAAATTAAGAACATTCATTTTGATGTTAATAAAAGTCAGTCAACAAATATTTTTCTCTATTTTGCAGTAAACTTCTTTAGTAAATGCAGAGTAGTTTTTGTGGGTGTGGTTTTCACTGCTGTCGTTGTTGCTTTTACAGAGTACTATTTTTAACTGTTTATATGATTAGAAAATTAAGAGCCACAGATAATTGATTTCCTTAAAGAAATATCCTTTGATCTTTGCATAGAATATACAATTATGATCTTTCTGTGAATATCGATTCTGATATGGAATTTCTTTCTATCTTGATGCCACAAGGAGGGTCTGTCAAGGATGTGGCAATTTCCCCCACCTGAAATAACAAGTATACATTTAAAATTGACTTTCAACTGGTTTCTATTGATATAATATTTTTGTTGTTAAATTTAACCAGATTTAAGATTTAACAGATTTAAGATTCTGTTGTTAAATTTTAACTATAACTCTTAACCAGAACAAGTAAAAACATCATTCTGAAACAAATTGGGGGCTGGAGAAAAAAGAAAACTAAAATCAATAATATATTTTCTGTTTTTATTTCAATTTTTGAAATGCGACGTTGATTTTTGCATTAGTTTTTATTTTTTAACTATGCAATAAAACACATTTGTCTTATTACTGAGATGTTGAATTCCTCCTTAAATTTTGTGTTAAGGCAAATAGTTTGTCTCACCCCAGTCCTAGTCCTGGCCAGATGAATAATATTTATTTCAAAATATGCAAGTTTTTAATCTGAAAAGATAGATCTATGCATCCCCACGTTTATCACAGGATTATTTACAAGAGCCAAAACATGAAAACAACCTAAGTGCCCAGCAACAAACAAATAACTAAATAAGTTGTGGTATTTAAACACACACACAGTGCATTCTGAAGGAGATCGGCCCTGGGTGTTCTTTGGAAGGAATGATGCTAAAGCTGAAACTCCAGTACTTTGGCCACCTCATGCAAAGAGTTGACTCATTGGAAAAGACTCTGATGCTGGGAGGGGTTGTGGGCAGGAGGAGGGGGGACGACAGAGGATGAGATGGCTGGGTGGCATCACTGACTCTATGGACATGAGTCTGAGTGAACTCCGGGAGTTGGTGATGGACAGGGAGGCCTGGCGTGCTGCGATTCATGGGGTCGCAAAGAGTTGGACACGACTGAGCGACTGAACTGAACTGAACTGACTGACATGGAATACTATCAGGCATAAAAATGAAACCTTGTCATTTAGGACAGCATGGATGAACCTTGAGGGCTAAGTGAAATAAGTCAGATGGAGAAAGACAAGCACTGTATGACTTTACTCATATGTGGAATATAAAAAATTAACAAAGAAACCAAAATAAACCAAGCCATAGAAAAATTAACACATAGGTACAGATAACAGAGTAGTGGTTACTACAGAGGAGGGGCATAGGGAAGGTAAAATGGGTAGAGGGAATGAATTGTATGGTGACAGGTGGGAAATAAATTTTTGATGGTTGTACAGAAGTCGAAATATAAAGTTGTGCACATGAAAATGGGTGTATGAGACAGCAAAAGAGACATTGATGTATAGAACAGTCTTATGGACTCTGTGGGAGAGGGAGAGGGTGAGAAGATTTGGGAGAATGACATTTAAACATGTAAAATATCATGTAAGAAACGAGTGGCCAGTCCGGGTTCGATGCACGATACTGGATGCTTGGGGCTAGTGCACTGGGACGACCCAGAGGGATGGTATGGGGAGGGAGGAGGGAGGAGGGTTCAGGATGGGGAACACATGTATACCTGTGGCGGATTCATTTTGATATTTGGCAAAAATAATACAATTATGTAAAGTTTAAAAATAAAATAAAATTTAAAAAAAGAAAAGAAAATGAAAGAGGAGAGTGAAAAACTTGGCTTAAAGCTCAACATTCATAGAACTAAGAACATGGCATCCGGTCCCATCACTTCATGACAAATAGATGGGGAAACAGTGGAAACAGTGGCTGACTTTATTTTTCTGGGCTCCAAAATCACTGCAGATGGTGATTGCAGCCATGAAATTAAAAGACACTTGCTCCTTGGAAGGAAAGTTATGACCAACCTAGACAGCATATTAAAAAGCAGAGACATTACTTTGCTGACAAAGGTCTGTTTAGTCAAGGCTGTGGTTTTTCCTGTGGTCATGTATGGATGTGAGAGTTGGACTATAAAAAAGCTGAGCACGGAAGAATCGATGCTTTTGAACTGTGGTGTTGGAGAAGACTCTTGAGAGTCCCTTGGACTGCAAGGAGATCCAACCAGTCCATCCTAAAGGAGATCAGTCCTGAGTACTCATTGGAGGGACTGATGTTGAAGCTGAAACTCCAATACGTTGGCCACTGATTGTGGAAAGCTGACTCATTGGAAAAGACCCTGATGCTGAGAAATATTGAGGACAGGAGGAGAAGAGATGAAATTGTTAGATCGCATTACCATGGTTAGACAGAGGATGAAATGGTTAGATGGCATTACTAACTCAATGGACATGAGTTTGGGTAAACTCCAGGAGTTAGTGATAGACAGGGAGGTCTGACGTACTATGGTTCATGGGGTTGCATAAAGTTGGACACGACTGAACTGAACTGAACATGAAACATATAACATTATAAAGTAATGTTAACTCAAAAATATAAAATGTAATATAGTGTTTATTACTATTGTTATAGTTATATGAAGTCAAGTTTGTCAAAACCATAATATCAATGATATCATATATCATTGATATATGACGTAAATCATAATATCATATTATCAAAAACATAATATCAATGTCCACTATGTTACCCTCATTCTCAAGGCTGCTGAAACATATGTGCATGCAAGTATGTGTTGGTGTATAGTTTCTTCTGCTTAGGAAGACTTTCAAGTGTCACATTTGAACAGAATGTTTATAAATAAGGAAATGGTTCTAGGCTGTATAAAAGCAGGAAAGCCATTTAATGAAGAATTAGGCTGTGATTCATAAGAATTTTTTGGAAAATTCAATGGCACCCCAGTCCAGTACTCTTCCCTGGAAAATCCCATGGACGGAGGAGCCTGGAAGGCTGCAGTCCATGGGGTCATTGAGGGTTGGACACAACTGAGCGACTTCACGTTCACTTTTCACTTTCATGCATTGGAGAAGGAAATGGCAACCCACTCCAGTGTTCTTGTCTGGAGAATCCCAGGGACGGGGGAGCCTGGTAGGCTGCTGTCTATGGGGTCACACAGAGTCGGACAAGACTGAAGTGACTTAGTAGTAGTAGTAGTATGTGCAGAATAGCTAGACAACAGCAAGAGGTGCTATGGCAAAATATGAGTCTGGAGAGGAAATCAGTTAATGAATGGATGTACAGAATATAATAGACATTTTTTTTATCACATGGACCATAGTCTAAGCAATTTGATTATGATGCCTTTGAAGAGATTTTCTTTGTGTTTCTTCACTTGAGCTTTCAGGAACTTCTTTAAATTGTAGGTGTATGGCTTCATCATATCTGGAAAGATTTTGATTATTCTTCAAATATTTTTTTCCCTTCTCTGCCATCTCTCTCCTTCTCTAAAGTCCAATTACATAATTACAGACTGCTTGATGTTGTTGCTCAGCTCACTGATTTTCCATTTATTTTTTTTAAACAAACTTCATAGTTGAGAATAGTTTTAAATTCATAGAAATGTTATAAAGATCATACCCCACATTCAATTTTCCCTATTACTGATATCTTACATTAGTATGAAACCTCTACAAATTATATTTTATGCCTGTGTTTCATCTGACACAGTTTCATTTGATATGTCTTCAATTTCACTATTTTCTTTGGGGCATGTAATATACTTTTAATCTTATGCAATGTATTTTTCTCATTTGAGATTTATTTTAACATCTAGAATTTAATTTTAACTATTTTTTATATTATACATACCTCTTCTTTTCATATTCATACTTCCTTTTATCTTCTTACACATATAGAATATATTTAAATTTAAGTTCTAATTTCCTTATCTATTATTCATATAATTATGTCTATTATTCATATATTATTCATTGTTGTTTTTCTGTTTACATTGGTTAATTTTTTTCCTAATTATGTGCTTTATGTGCCTGACCTCTTTGCATCCATGGTGATTTTTTTAGAAGCCAGGCATTGTGAATGTTTTGATTGAGTGCTAAGGTTTTTGTATGTCTTTAAATATTTAAAAATATTATTCTTCACACACCTAATTAGTTGGAAACAACTGGATTCTTTTGAGGTTTGCTATGCTAGGTGGATCCACAATACCATGGTTTTGACGAGACCTCATTATTGAGATAATTCTTTATGAGACTCTACTCAGTATCACATGCATTTGAATGCCCTTTAACCTTGTCTACTGAGAACAACTGGAAGGAATCAGGCTCATTGGAAAGTCTGATGCTGAAGCTGGATCACCAATACTTTGGCTACCTGATGCAAAGAGCTGACTCATTGGATAAGACCCTGATGCTGGGAAAGATTGAGGCCAGGGGGAGAACGGGGAGACAGAGGATGAGATGGTTGGACGGCATCATTGACTCAATGGACATGAGTTTGAACAAACTCCAGGATATAGTTAATGACAGGAAAGCCTGGCATGCTGCAGTCCATGGGATTGCAAATAGTCGCATACAACTGAGAGACTAAACAACAAGTGAGAACAACCTATTTCATTCTTTATGTCAACTTTAATCAGTGTTCTCTAAGTTCCTTTTCAGTGGTTCTTTCATACTCAGGTAAAGCGTGTGCATTTGCTCACCAAACTCAGGTTCCCCAAGAGGAAACCTCTGCATATCTCTGGATCTCAATCTAGCTCTTTCTTTCTCTCTCCTTGTTACCCTCACCCTTCAGCTCACTCTTCTATACAGTACACCTTGCAAATTCTACCCATCTTGAGCACCACATAAACTGAAGTGAGTCTCTCAAGTCACATTTCTGGAAACATTTTCTATGAAGTATCCAGGAACCATCAAAGTGCTTGCATCCCTTTGTTTTTCTTCTCTCAAAGATTATCATCCTGCTAAGGCTGTGGTACAATATACATTATTTACTATCTTCTCTTCTTTCATTGTTTAATGTAGAAGAGTAAACTTAGTGTCTGTTATCTATTATGCCTGTAAGAGCATTCTATATACCAATAGAAAATTTAGTTTTTTCCTTTATACTAATACAAAGAATTCATTATGTTTGGCCACTAATCAAATTTTGTTTGCATTCTATTCCAACCAATTGAAGTCTATTTATTTCAGTCACATGAAAGACAAAAAGGATCTATTATGATTTATTTTTAACTAGAATTCTAAGAGAAAGCAGTTGAAGTTGCAGAATGGAGAGAAATGCGCAGGTGCTGTCAATGGGAGAGAAGAGCAGAAAAATAGAACCCTTTTTTAAGTTGTACTCAATTTGCTTCTTCATGCTTCACCTGTATTATTTCAGAGTCTTTGTTTGAAAGTAACATTTGATTCTTATGAGCTCTGGTTGTTTTTAGTGAATTGAAAAACATCACATATTTCTCTTTGATTTTAATGTTGGGAACTGCTTTCTTTAATTCATAATCAGGGTATTAATGTATCTACTAAACTACCACAATTATAATAATTCCCTGAAATGTGAAGCAGTTGATTGAAATTATTTTTTCTCACATCAGCACTATATGTAATCTGAATATATTTTCTGATACATTTGGAATAGAGTCAATAATCAAATAGATCTCTGTGACACTGGATAATAGTACTGCTTATACTCTATTCTGGGAAACAATAAAAATTCACATTTAAAGATAAATTTTCAAAAATAATGTTCATATCTATAAAATAATTATGGAACAAAAATATCATTATTTTGAGAAAGTCATATAATTTATCATACAATATTCAAGTTTGGTTTGTAAATGGCTATATTTGTTAGCAAAAGTAAGCCTAATATTGTCATCTAATTTCACTGACTAAATTCTATGGCAGCTTCAATTTTGTCAGGAATAATAAGGATGCATTTCTCTTTGTCTCAAAATATTTATATCAGCCAAAAGGTGAGAAAAAAGATATTCCAAGGAAGCTGACCTTGTAAACTTTAATGGATTATTAATTAGTCTGACAAGTTTAATATTTGATCAAGAAAGAAAGGTAACACTTGAGCACATTTTAATTAGCTCTTTTAAAAGTCTTCCACCACTGCCATTGAAGATCTGAAGAAAGAAGAATTCCAATAAATGATGCCATTTTTTCACATATCTTCAAAGACATGTTCATTGAGATAACTTTCATGGGCAGCACAATACATCCAGAAACATTAAGAAACAAGAGGGTCTCCTCCTCTCCAATTTTTGATTTGCACAAATCTATATTAATAACTATATATTTATCTGACTTACCCTAAAATCTGTGCTGTCATGTGAAATATCTCACAGAGTTTACTTTTTCTGTTATGCCAACTAGAAAAGTTTTATAAAACAGCATGTTTTCATTCATAGTGTTTTCCAAAATATATCTTACAAATGCCAACAACTGAGCACAACCTGAAACATCTGTAGATTTGTCCATTTATGGGACAGAGTAATCACTTTCAATACTTTAAAACCAGCTGTTGACAGGCATTAATTGCCATGTCACTTGTATGCTTTAGAACAGCAGCATTTGACAATGGCACATGTGTTAATTTGTTTACCACATCTGGTTCTTTTTCAGTAAATACTGTCTTTATGGCAGATGGCACTAGAAGAGTAGTTGCAATTATGTAGTTTAAAAGGAATCTGAGTTGTGATGGATACAGTATGCTTTTCAGTGACTACATTTTTATCTTATAACCCATTTGTAAATTTCTTGAAATTTCTTACTTGCAAGTCCCATTATCTAGGTTTTCATTTTTAGAAATACATATGTTGACTCTACAATGACAAAATAATAAGACTATTTTCATACATCAGAGCTTCAAAATATATATCATGTCTCTTCTAAAAGAGATAGCATTTTGGTGTCTTTTCTACCTCAAGTGATCCAAGAGCCTCAAAGCACATTCTTAGAGTAATTAAATACTACCAGTTTCCAACATCCAGGACCCTTGGAGTATTATTAATGGCTGTGACTTCCATGGGATTGATTTAGGGACAGTGGAGAGTCATTTTAGTCTGACAAGGGAAAAGCCACTGGTTCTATTTTTCTGTTTCTTGCATGTTTCCTTTCCAGTTCACTTACACATGCACACACACACGCACACACACATCCCACTCTCCTACCATGAAAATTCGATCAGCATGGAAGAAGACAAATAGAAAAGGAAAGAGACAAAATAGGTGTTTGAGAAGGGCTTACAAATAACTGACAAAAGAAGAGAAGCAAAAGGCAAAGGAGAAAAGGAAAGATATACCCATCTGAATGCAAATTTCCAAAGAGTAGCAAGGAAAGATAAGAAAACTTTCTTAAGTGAACAGTGCCAAGAGATAAAATATTTAATATCATGAAATCTCTCTAGAATGAACATAAATCTCCAGCACACCAATTTGAAAGCATCGATTCTTCAGCGCTCAGTCTACTTTATGGAAAAACCACAGCTTTGACTACAGGACCTTTGTCGACAAAGTGGTATCTCTGGTTTTTATTATGCTCTCTATGCTTGTCATAGCTTTCCTTTAAAGGAACAAGCATTTTGTTTTGCTTTTTAATTTTATGGATGTAGTCACCATCAAAGTGATTGTGGAGCCCAAGAAAATAAAATCTGCCATTGCTTCCACTTTTTCGCCTTCTATTTGCCATGAAGTGATGGGACCGGATGCCATGGAGTTTTAAGCCAGCTTTTTAACTCTCCTCTTTCACTCTCATCAAGAGACTCTTTAGGTCCTCTTCACTTTCTGCCACTAGAGTGGTATCATCTGCATATCTGAGGTTGTTGATATTTCTCCCAGCAGTCTTAATTCTAATGATTCTTGATTCTAAATGTCTGTTTTTTCTGCAAATATGTATTCAGAGGTATTTGCCAAATGGTTAACAGTGGCTCCCATAGGATTAGTTAGGGTAGCCTACACTAGAACTTTTATTAATTTTTCAACACACATGTATCATTTTTATAATTAAAAAATTAAACATTTGCATGCCTCAGGATTTAATCCTATTCCACATCTCCTTCCATTTGCTCTCCTCTAGCCATCACATTCACTTCAAACATTTTAATTAACCTGTGAGTAACATGATTACACATCTACATTCTCATTTTGGATAGTTTTCAAGCCATGGATGTCTGTATTTCCTACTAGAGACTCATTCTTGCCCAAAGAAATGTATGTGTTTCCTGCTTACTACATGTCATGATAATTGATGGACACACAGTTGCTAAAGCAAAGTGACATGGCTCCTCTGTTGACAGCTTTGAAAATCTTTGAAAATGGTGTATATTGAATGATTAAACAAATAAATGTATTATAAAATGTAAGAAGCACCCTCCAGAAAAATATATTCAATGCTATAATTGAAGCAATAATCACAAGTCTATATTAGATTGGGTATCCAGAGAAGTCCTTTCTGAGGAGATGATACTGAAGGTGAGGTCAGGTGGAGAACTGGCCAACCATACAAAGAGTAGCTTCCAGTCAGAGGGACAGTAGTTTGGAAAATCAGAGCTCAGAGAGTGCTTGTTGTGCTTTAAAAATGGAAAGGGAGATGTGGTTTAGGGGTAGAAATTGTGGCATAAAATAATCTCAGAAAAAAAAAAATTTCAGAAACATCAGCACAGGAGCTCAGTAATGGTAATCTTAGACTATATGGTGATTCTTAACTATTTTAAAAGCAATGAGACTTACTAAAGAGATTTAGGTAGATTTAGAAGGCAATGGCACCCCACTACAGTACTCTTGCCTGGAAATTCCCATGGACGGAGAAGCCTGGTGGGCTGCAATCCATGGGGTCGCGAAGAGTCAGACACGACTGAGCGCCTTCACTTTCACTTTTTACTTTCATGCATTGGAGAAGGAAATGGCAACCCACTCCAGTGTTCTTGCCTGGAGAATCCCAGGGATGGGGAAGCCTGGTGGGCTGCCGTCTATGGGGTCGCACAGGGTCGGACACGACCGAAGCAACACAGCAGCAGCAGCAGGGATGTGTTTTGGAGAAGGCAATGACACCCAACTCCAGTACTCTTGCCTGGAAAATCCACGGACAGAGGAGCCTGGTAGAATCTTAATGTCTCTCATATGCATAATTTCTTCTTCTCTACTATATTAATTTCCTGTCTTTAATTATGCTTTCATGTCTGTATAGTCAAAGCTATTGTTTTTCCAGTAGTCCGATAGTCATATATGGATGTGAGAGCTGGACCATAAAGACGGCTGAGAGCTGAAGAATTGATACTCTTAATAAACAATTAAATACAATAATTTCAGAGTGACTGATTTTAAAAATAATCAGAACTCCATCCCGTTTTTTTCAATAAATAATCTGTACAATAAAGAGTACCAGTTTCTGTCATATCTTGAGTCATTAGAAATGACTGAAGCTCATTTTTTTCTTCAAGTCTAGGGCCTATGCCTTGTAAGTTCAGGATCTTTACTTAGTGTTCGTACTTCTATTCCCACTATACCATCAGCCCTCTCGAACTGGCTTCATTTCCTGGAGAATGTTACCAAACAGACCAACCCATATTGGTCCCAGAAGACCTTGTAAAGCAAGCTTTAATAAAGGAAGATAACATACAAGTGACAACTCTAGAATTCCACGGAGAGCTAGACTGTCATCAAAACACACATCAGATTCCCTTCTTTTACTGGTTTCCTTCTCCTCTCAGAGTGAAGGACAGGAAGACATGAAGGTGATTTGTAATTCAAGGGCATGGGTTTCTTTTTCAACCTAAATTGTTTCCAATAGAGCTGTTGAGGAAACAAACTTTCTGAAGATTTTTTATTTTCCTGAGATTCCATCCAAAACTGATCACTGTTTATTGATATAATTAATATTAAAAAGGGACATTAGGCACAAACATAAGCAGGGAACTATATATATATATATATATTTTAATCTCATGACTACACCTAAGATGAGAACTTACTTTTCTGTAGTCAAGAGATATAACCTGAATTAATAAGCTGCAGCATGTTCTTTTCCTCTATCTCTGGGTAAAAGTAGGAAATCAAGAACTACCTAGAGTAATAGGCAAATTTGGCCTTGGAATACAAAATGAAGCAGGTCAAAGGATAACAGTTTTGCCAAGATAACACACTGGTCATAGCAAACACCATTTTCCAACAACACAAGAGAAGACTCTACATATGGACATCACCAGATGGATATACTGAAATCAGATTGATTATATTCTTCGCAGCCAAAGATGGAGAAGCTCTATACAGTCAGAAAAAATAAGATCAGGAGCTGACTGTGGCTCAGATCATGAATTCCTTATTGCCAAATTCAGACTTATATTGAAGAAAGTAGGGAAAAACACTAGACCATTCAGGTATGATGTAAATCATATCCCTTAAGATTATACAGTGGAAGTTACAAATGGATTCAAGGGATTAGATCTGATAGACAGAGTGCCTGAAGAACTATGGAGGGAGACTAATGACACTGTATAGGAGGCAGTGATCAAGATCACCCCAAAGAAAAATAAATGCAAAAAGGCAAAACGGTCCTCTGAGGAGGCCTTACAAATAGCTGAGAAAGAAGAGAAGTGAAAGGCAAAGGAGAAAAAGAAAGATATACCTATTTGAATGAAGAGCTCCAAAGAATGGCAAGGACAGAAGAAAGCCTTCCTCAGTGATCAATGCAAAGAAATAGGGGAAAACAATAGAATGGGAAAGATTAGGGATCTCTTCAAGAAAATTAGAGATACCAAGGGAACATTTCATGCAAAGATGGGCTCGATAAAGGACAGAAATGGTATGGACCTAACAGAAACAGAAAATACGAAGAAGAGGTGGCAAGAATACACAGAAGAACTATACTAAAAAGATCTCCATGACCCAGAGAACCATGATAGTCTGACCACTCACCTAGAGCCTGACATCCTGGAATGCAAAGTCAAGACAGCCTTAGGAAGTATCACAACGAACAAAGCTAGTGGAGGTGATAAAATTCCAGGTAAGCTATTTCAAATCTTAAAAGATGATGCTGTCAAAGTGCTGCCCAATATTCCAGCAAATTTGGAAAAGTCAGCAGTGGCTGCAGGACTGGAAAAGGTCAGTTTTCATTCCAATCGCAAAGAAAGCCAATGATAAAGAATGTTCAAACTACCACACAATTGCACTCATCTCACACGCTAGCAAAGTAATGCTCAAAATTCTCCAAGTCAGACTTCAACAGTACATTAACCATGAACTTCCAAATGTTCAAGCTGGATTTAGAAAAGGCAGAGGAACCAGAGGTCAAATTGCCAACATCTGTTGAATCACCGAAAAAGCAAGAGAGTTCAAGAAAAACATATACTTCTGCTTTACTGACTATGCCAAAGACTTTGAATGTGTGGATCACAATAAACTGTGGAAAATTCTGAAAGAGATCGGAATACCAGACCACCTGACCTGCCTCCTGAGAAATCTGTATGTATGTCAAGAAGCAACAGTTAGAACTGGACATGGAAAAACAGACTGGTTCCAAATAGGAAAAGGAGTACATCAAGATTGTATATTGTCATCTGCTTATTTAACTTTTATATAGAGTACACCCTGTGAAATGCTGGGCTGGATAAAGCACAAGATGGGATCAAGATTGCTGGAAAAAATGTCAGTGACCTTAGATACATAGATGACACCACCCTTATGGCAGAAAGCGAAGAAGAACTAAAGAGCCTCTTGATGAAAGTGCAAGAGGAGACTGAAAACATTGGCGTAAATCTCAACATTCAGAAAACTAAGATCATAGCATCTGGTACAATCTGGTACATAGCATCTGGTACAATCTGCTACAATCACTTCATGGCAAATAGATCGGGAAACAATGGAAACAGTGATGGTCTTTATTTTGGGGGTCTCCAAAAATCACTGCAGATGGTGACTACAGCCATGAAATTAAAAGACGCTTGCTCCCTGGAAGAAAAGCTATCTCTAACCTAGACATATATTAAAAGGCGGAGACTTTACTTTGCAAACAAATGTCTGTCTAGTTAAAGCTATGGTTTTTCCAGTAGTCATGTATGGATGTGAGAGTTGCACTATAAAGAAAGCTGAGTGCCAAAGAATTGATGCTTTTGAACTGTGGTGTTGGAGAAGACTTTTGTGAGACCCTCGGACTGCAAGAAGATCCAACCAGTCCATCCTAAAGGAAATCAGTGCTGAATATTCATTGGAAGGACTGATGTTGAAGCTGAAACTCCAATACTTTGGCAACCTGATGCGAAGACCCTACTCATTTGAAAAGACCCTGATGCTGGGAAAATTTGAAGATTGGAAGAGAAGGGGACGACAGAGGATAAGATGGTTGGATGGCATCACTGATGCAATGGACATGCGTTTGAGGCTCTGGGAGTTGGTGATGGACAAGGAATCCTGGCATGCTGTAGTCTATGGGGTCACAAAGAGTAAGACATTACTGAGCGATTGAACTAACGGACTGGGTAAATTATAATTTTTTAAAAAGAAAAACCATATGATATCATTCATATCTAAATAAGTCCTTTATTCAATTCATTAAGTAATATGGTATTGAGGATTAAATTGTGTACCTTTAAAATTTTATATATTTAATTCCTAATGCTTAATACCTGAGAATGTGACAATATTTGGAGACAGGGTTTTTAAACATGTAATTTAAAACAATGTTATTACAGTAAGTCCTAACCTGATTAGTTTCATTATAAAATGAGATTAGGGCTCAGGTGTAGAGGGGAAAGCATGTTAAGACAGAGGAAGAAGATGGCTATCTACAACCCAAGGAGGCCTCAGAAGAAGGTAACCCTGGCAACACCTTGATTTCAGGTCCTAACCTCCAGAACCATGAGAAAATAACTTTCTGCTGTTTGTCACTCAGTCTGTGATGTTTGTTATTCTAGCCCTATCTAATAATATATTTACATTAGGGCTCATATGTATTCTAGGCAATGGGCATTTGCATTGCTATGATTTTTCCATAAATTTACCTCTTGCCCTACAGGTTTGTGAAATAGTCTAGCTATAGAAATTAATAAAAATGTGCACACCCCTGTAAAATCAGATATTCCTCCAAGGGTCCACTAGATAAAATTTATCACTCCACTGAAAGGATGTCCAGTGTTCTATTTTGCCAATTTCAAGAGTTGTTTTTTTAATTGACATACCACTACCTCATACCTTGCAGACCTTTTCTATCTCATGAAATGTAGCCATTGACAAGATAATGCTTCACAACATGTTAATCAAGTATGCTTTCCTTGCATTTGGTCTGGGATGAATCTCCTCTTCTGTTATCCTGGGTAGGACATAGATTACTTCCTCTGATCATCAGCTAATATTCAGAAGTTTTTTTCCCCACACATACAAATATGTTTTTTATTTATTACTATTTGGAAGATTCTGATTCAAATGTTTCTGTTGACTATTAATTCTTTTAAATAAGAATAAGTGTCCTTATAATCAGAGAGTAGGAGGAAAGGGAGTGTTATTGAGGAAATACAGATGGACTTTAGAAAAAAGAGGAATGAAATAATAATGAAGCTTCACCTGCTGAACAGGATTAATAGACCACTCTGCTCTTAAGCCATATACTCCCTGGACTTATTCATCCATGACCTGATTTATTTATAACATCACATGGCAGTACTTCAGATTTCTCCTTTTTTTTTTTTTTTTTTCCCTGACAGTCTGCCTAAGGCTGAAATATCTGGCAACAAAACATTTGAAGACATAATTCAATCTAGGTAAACTTTAATGTATCTTCACTACAGATTTTCTGCTTCTTCCTCTCAAGAATCTGTTTTCAGAATTTTGCCATAAAATCTAATGCTAAGGACACATATGAAATGCCAAAATCCCTAATCTCTCTTCCCAAAAGGTTATGCCATTTAGATTTGGACTTTATTTATTTTTTCTATTTTAAATCAAATTTTCTCAACAAACTGAAATAGTATTTAAGTAACTCTACTGCCCAATTTAAAAGTCAAAGTGAAAGGGAAAGTCAATCTCTCATGTCCAACTTTTTGCTCCATGGACCTTAGCCCACCAGGCTCTTCTGTCCATGGAAATCTCCAGGCAAGAATACAGGAGTGGGTTGCCATTCCCTTCTCCAGAGGATCTTCCTGGCCCAGGGATCAAACCCAGGTCTCTCCTGAATTGCAGCAGACTATCATCTGAGCCACTACAGAAGCTGTGGCTTAAAAATCAAAGGGAACTGAAAATTTGACTTGGCACTGATCTGTGAACAACAGTAATGTGTATGGAGATGAAGAACATGAAGTTTTCAAAGAGTCTTAAAAATGACATTGTTATTTGAAGTTTTTATCACTTAGTGATTTTTTAATATGATTTTTTGCTTCACCAAGAGAAGATTAAGATTTTTTTTTTTTTAATCACACTGCTTCTTCCAAAGCACTGGAATTATCCTCTTTGTTTAGTCTATCCCCAGCTGCTGGCCTAGAAAACCCATAAACTTGGCTTCACAGCTGTGCCTGCTGTTCCGGATTTTGGAGTCAGACTTTTCTTCTCAGTATCTTACTGATTTTGGCACAGATTTCAGGTGAACATTCTCATAATGCACAGTTGAAAAATATCATATTTTGTGAGTATCATATACAAAGTGTTTTTGTTTGTTTAGTTTTTTGATGGTACTTTTCTAAATATTGTTGGAAACGTTTAAACTACCTCAACAACTTCTTAAAGAAAGTTCAGAGTACATGATAAGGTAGTAAACATCACTAAGCACCAGGGCAATGAAAATCAAAACCATAATGAAATATCACCTCCACAACTGTTAGGATGACAATTTTCAAAACAAAACAGAATCAAAAAAAAAAAAATCAAAAGATAAGTGTTGGTCAGGATGCAAAGAAATTAGAACCCTTTCACACTGTTGGTGGGAATGTAATATGGTCTAGCCACTGTGGGAAACAGTATGGATGCAAAAAGTTAAAAGTTGGACTACCACGTAATCCAGCAATCCTACATTTGGTATTTATCCAAACGAATTTAAACTAAGATCTCAAAAAGATATATGCATACTTATGTTCACTGCACAATTATTCACAACAGCCAAAATAGGGGGAAAAAATGTCCACTGACAGATGAATAGATACGGAAAGTGTGGTATACACAATGAAATATTATTCACTCTCAAGAAGAAGGTAATCTTGCCATATACAACACCACATATGAACCTGAAGGACATTATGCTAAGTAAGACACGCTAGCTACTGAAGGACAAATATTGCAAGATTCTAATTATATGAGGTATCTAAAATAAACTCATGGAAGCAGAGAGTAGAATGCTGCTTATTGGGGAGTGAGCAAGAGGGTGGAGGAATAAAAACTTGTTTTTCAATAGGCATAAAATTTATGTACGATGAATAAATACTAAGCATCTGCTTTATAACATAGTCAGTTCAGTGGCTCAGTTGTGTCCAAATCTTTGCGATCCCATGGACTAATTGCACAATGTCAAGCCTCCCTGTCCATCACCAATTCCTGGGGCCTACTCAAACTCATGCCCATTGAGTCAGTGATGCCATCCAACCATCTCATCCTCTGTCATCCACTTCTCTTCCTGACTGCAATCTTTCCCAGCATCAGGGTCTTTTACAATGAGTCAGTTCTTCACTTCAGGTGGCCAGAGTATTACAATATTAGAGCTGCAGCTTGAGCATCAATCCTTCCAATGAATATTCAGGAGTGATTTCCCTTAGGATGGACTGGTTGGATCTCCTTGCAGTCGAAGGGACTCTCAAGAGTCTTCTCCAACACCACAGTTCAAAAGCATCAATTCTTCTGTGCTCAGCTTTCTTTATAGTCCAAATTTCACACCCATATATGATACTGGAAAAACCTTAGTTTTGACTAGACAGACCTTTGTTGGTAAAGTAATGTCTCTGCTTTTTAATATGCTGTCTAGGTTGGTCATAGCTTTTCTTCCAAGGAGCCATCATCTTTTAATTTCATGGCTGCAGTCACCATCTGCAGTGATTTTGAAGCCCAGTAAATAAAGACAGTCACTGTTTCCATTGTTTCCTCATCTATTTGCCATGAAGTGATGGGAGCGGATGTCATACTCTTAGTTTTTTGAATGTTGAGTTTTAAGCCAACTTTTTCAGCCTCCTCTTTCACTTTCATCAAGAGGCTTTTTAGTTCTTCATTTTCTGCCATAAGGATGGTGTCATCTGCGTATCTGAGGTTATTGATACTTCTCCCGGCAATATTGATTCCAGCTTGGTTCATCCAATCCAGCATTTCTCACGATGTACTCTTCATAAAAATTAATAAGCAGGGTGACAATATACAGCCTTGACGTACTGCTTTCCCTATTTGGAACCATTCTGTTGTTCCATGTCCAGGTCTAACTGTTGCTTCTTGACCTGCATACAGATGTCTCAGGAGGCAGGTAAGGTGGTCTGGTATTTCTATCTCTTTAAGAATTTTCCACTGTTTGTTGTGATCCACACAGTCCAAGGCTTTGGCGTAGTTAGTAAAGCAGAAGTAGATGTTTTTCTGGAACTCTCTTGCTTTTTGATGATCCAGCGGATGTTGGCAATTTGATATCTGGTTCCTCTGCCTTTTCTAAATCCAGCTTGAACATCTGGAAGTTCACAGTTCACGTACTGTTGAAGCCTGGCTTGGAGAATTTTGAGCATTACTTTACTAGCGTGTGAGATGAGGGCACTGGTGCAATAGTTTGAACATTCTTTGGCATTGCCATTCTTTAGGATTGAAATGAAAACTGACCTTTTCCAGTCCTGTGGCCACTGCTGAGTTTTCCAAATTTGCTGACATATTGAGTGCAGCACTTTCACAGCATCATCTTTCAGAATTTGAAATAGCTCAACTGGAATTTCATCACCTCCACTAGCTTTGTTTGTAGTGATACTTCATAAAGCCCACTTGACCTCACATTCCAGGATGTCTGGCTCAAGGTGAATGATTACACCATCACATCTACAATACACAGAAGAACTATACAAAAAAGAACTCATAACATATTACCTACAGTTAATACCATTGAAATACTTAAAATTTTTGTTAAACGTGTAGAAAGTATATTAAGTGTCGTTATTACACACATACATACAAACAACATTTCACAAGGACACTTTTGGATGTGATGATTATGTTTATTACTTGATTGAGGTGATGACTTCACGAGTGTGTATGTATATCCCCACTCATCAAATCATATGCATTTTATGTGTTGTTTTCAGTTTATCAATTATACTTTGACAAGCTGTTTAAAAAAGAGGGGGAAAGCTCTGAAGTTGGCAATCTAAATGGTCTAATTTCCAAGTGAGGCTAGACATCACAGTGTTTTCAAATAATTCTATTCCAGTCTTCACCTATCTCCAACTAATGTTGGCAGTAGCTAAGGGCAGTTATAAATTGATCTCAGTCTTTGGCACATCACTCTAGAATCCAAGGTCTGTTTGTTTTAGCACTTATCCAGGGCCAGTCTTTCTCCCTCTACACCTTTCCTTCACTGAGCTTATTCCCACACAGTGCATTTCTGTTTTCAGTTTCTTTTTTTGTCCTCTCAGAGAATGTCCTAAACTCTGAATCTTTACCCAATTTCTCCCAGAATACAAAATTAAATTACATTTTGTTTCATCCTAAAAGTGGTCTATCTAGTGCAAGCCCAAATGATCTTAAAATATACCTCAAAAAACTAGGAAACTGATGTACAATATTGATTACTGATATGTATTCTCTCTGAATTAAAGTTATTATTTTGTTTTGTCATTTACTAGACTATGAATTCCTTGAGGGAAAAATTATGTCTTATTCACTTTTCTGACAACAAATTAAGCTATTATTTTCTTGGTAAATGTAAATTCTTATCTGAACCTAACATTTAAAGTTCATTAGTCTTGTGTTCTCCTGAACCAAATTTTAGCATTAAACTATTACAAAATAAATTTTTAAAACAAGAAAAGAATATTCATAGCCACACCTTTAATCTATTTCTTGCTCTCCTAAAAAGGAAATTTGTTTGGGATCCAAAATTTTATTTTCTTGACTGGGTGTTGCAGATTGAGTAGGTCCACAGCCGAAAAGGCTTGAAGTGAGTTAGATTGATTTTCACTGGCAAGATCTTATCATGGAGAGATAAAAGTTAATTACAGGAGCTGCAATAGAGACTTACTTGAAAAAACTTCGCAAAATTCTGATTTAAAAAGATTTTAGTATGGATTTAGAAAATTAAAATCATAACAACAACACATGTCCAGAATAGTATTCTTCGTTGATATTTCTAAAGTTTAATTCAAGGGTTTCACTAATTTTCATAGTTTTCTATTAAAAAAAAATTGTGTTCCAATACAATTTTATTTAGAAAAACAGGAAGTGGGTCAGATCTGGGTCCAGGACCATAGTTTGCCAATCTGTGAAAGTGAAAATGTTAGTTTCTCAGTTGTGTCTGACTCTTTGTGACTCCATGGATTGTAGCCTGCCAGGCTTCTCTGTCCGAGGAATTCTCCAGGCAAGAATATTGGAGTGGGTTGCCATTCCCTTTTCCAAGGGATCTTCTCAACCCAGGGAACCTGGGATTGAACCTGCATCTCCTGCATTGCAGGCAGATTCTTCACTATAGTCTAAAGGGAATCCATGACTCCTAAGAAAGTATTTGATAATCAATTTGCTCAAAAGTTCAATGAATCTGTGCTGTTGAACTTAAAGACTCAGTCAAAGAAATATTGGGACAATGTGTATGGACCTGGAGGGCATTATGCTAAGTTAGATAAGTCACACAAAGACAGACATATCCTACATGATACCACTAATACGTGGCATCTAAAAAAGCTAAACTTAAAGAAACAGAGAGTATACTGTTGTTTAACAGGTGCTGAAGGGGTAGGGGAAATTGAGATTTTATTAAATGGTAAAAACTTGTAACAAGAAAGTGAATACTTTCTAGGACTTGTTTTCAATACTGATGTTTCTTTTGCATACTGTCCCATGAAGGAAATAGATTCAAAGAAAATATTATGTGGTAATTCGACTTCTGTGACAAGAACAGTGGTGACGGTGGAAAGAGAGGTGATAGAAGTTTTGTGGGCTTCAAAACATAACATACAGGTGACCATGTAAACCTAGTTAAATTCATCCTAAAGGTCTTCTAATATATTTTAAACATACCACAAGAAATACTTTAGTTCACAGATATTCATTAAAGTGTACAGATTACTTTATATAACTATATGTTTACTTTACATAAAGGTTATAGTTTGCTAAATAGTAAATTTTACATGTTATATCATGCATTTCACAAAAAGAAAGAAAAGTGAAGTCATTCAGTCATGTCCAACTCTTTGTGACCCCATGGACTGTAGTCTACCAGGCTCCTCTGTCCATGGGATTCTCCAGGCAAGAATACTAGAATAGGTTGCCACTGCCTTTTCCAGGGGAATCTTCCTGACCCAGGGATCGAACCCAGGTCTCCCACACTATTGGCAGATGCTTTCCCTCTGAGTCACCAGGGAAGCCGTGCTTTTTACAAAAATACTATAATTTAAAAAAAAATAATAACAAAATTCAGTTGTTCAGTTGTGTCTGACTCTTTGTGACCCCATGGACTGCAGCACACCAGGCTTCCCTGTCCTTCACCAGCTCCTGGAGCTTGCTCAAACTTATGTCCATTGAGTCGGTGATGCTATCCAACCATCTCATTCTCTGTCATCCCCTTCTCCTGCCTTCAGTCTTTCTCATCATCAGGGTCTTTTTCAGTGAGTTGGCACTCCCATCAGGCAGCCAAAGTACTGGAGCTTCAGTTTCAGCTTCAGCATCAGCCTTTCCAATGAATCAGGATTGATTTCCATTAGGATTGACTGGTTTGATCTCCATACAGTTCTAGGGACTCTCAAGAGTCTTCTCCAACACCACAGTTCAAAAGCATCAATATTTTAGTGCTCAACCTTATTTATGGACCAACTCTCACGTCCATACATGACTACTGGAGAAACCATAGCTTTGACTATATGAACCTCTGTCAGTAAAATGATGTCTCTGTTTTTTAATGTGCTGTCCAGGTTTGCCATAGCTTTTCTCCCAAACAGCAAGTGTCTTTTAATTTCATGGCTGAAGTCACCATCTGCAGTGATTTTTGAGCCCAAGAAAATAAAATCTGTCACTGTTTCTATTGTTTCCCCATCTATTTGCCATGAAGGGATGGGATCAGATGCTGTGAGAGTAAGGATGTTATTATAGAAATATATTTAGTCTTTGTTCTCAATTCCTGGCAGAGAGCTCCTAAAAAGCTTCTGAATTTCTTGAGTGATTAGAGTGATAGAACTGTCTTTTGATCTAATGAGGCACTTTTACTTAGCCCCTAGATAGCTTTAGGATGGTGGCTGGTCATCCTTAACTCCAGAAACCAAGTATTGTTTACAATCTTGGAAATTTCAGCCCCACCCCAACATCCAGAAAGGAGAGAAAGAAAGGAGATTGAGTTAGTTACTAATGGCCAGTGACTTAAGCAGTATGCTTATGCAAGGAACCTTCATAAATACCCCTAACAATGTGGTTCAGAGAGTTGCTGATTTGTCCAATGCATCCACATGTCAGGAGGATGGCACACCCCAACTCCATAGTGACAGAAGCTCCTGTGATTGGGACCCTTTAACACCTTGCCTTGTATTCCTCTTCATTTCACTCTCTATTTGTCAATTTATAATAATCCAATAAATGTAAGTAAAGTACTTTCCCGAGTGAATTATGTGAGTCACCCTACCAAATCATTGCACCTGAGGAGGTAGTTATGGGAATCTCCAAATCATAACCAGTTAATCAGAAGTATGGTTGATCATGACTTTACATTGTCATTAAAGGTGGGGACAGTGTTGTGGGACTCAGCCCTTAAATTTGTGAAGCCTGACACTAACTCTTGGTGGTTTGGTCAGAACTGAATTGAATTATAAGACTCTCAGTGAGTGTTAGCACTAATGATGATGTCAGGAGGAAAAGAATCTCACAGTAAAAAATATAAGAAAATTAAAATACGTACAGCAGCTCTTATTCCCTAGATAAGGAGTTAAGATACACTGATACATAGACAAACACTTACACTCATTCTCTCTTTTTACAAACACATTTACACACCAAAATAGATTTATGATAAACTATGACCATAGCATATAGATATTTTCATTGTTAATACAAAGTTATTAAAGTATTTTCTTTAATTGAATAAGATGTCATTATATCAATATACAGAGTTTAATTTATATAGCTAATAAGCATTACATTTAAAGATATAATGAGTAGTGATTGTAGTATCTTATGATTATAAAAACCTTAGGAAAAACTATACCAAGAAAACAATCTCATAAAGAGCAAAAATTGGTGAGCTGTTAGTATCCATAGCACTATCTTCTTTACAACTAAAACAGGAATTGATAAATTGTAATTTCCAGTGGTCATGTATGGATGTGAGAGTTGGACTGTGAAGAAAGCTGAGTGCCAAAGAATTGATGCTTTTGAACTGTGGTGTTGGAGAAGACTCTTGAGAGTCCCTTGGACTGTGAGGAGATCTAACCAGTCCATTCTAAAGGAGATCAGTCCTGGGTGTTCTTTGGAAGGAATGATGCTGAAGCTGAAAATCCAGTACTTTGGCCACCTCAATGGAAGAGTTGACTCATTGTAAAAGACTCTGATGCTGGGAGGGATTGGGGGCAGGAGGAGAAGGGGATGACAGAGGATGAGATGGCTGGATGGCATCACTGACTTGATGGATGTGAGTCTGAGTGAACTCTGGGAGTTAGTGATGGACAGGGAGGCCTGGCATGCTGCGATTCATGGGGTCGCAAAGAATCGGACATGACTGAGCGACTGAACTGACTGAACTGAACTTAAATCACCTATATTTAAATTAAAAAAAAAAAGAAAGAAAGAAAAGCTGAGGTAATTAAAGCTTCGACAGCCAAATATTTCTTTTAAAAAATGGGAATTGAGATGATAATTTCTGTGAAATATATCTAATAATACTAAAATATATTTATTATCTGAAATCTGGAAGTAGTATGTTCCAAACTAAATTTTGGAGACTCTTTTATTTATTAAGCCAAGCTTTAATGGAATAAAACTTTAAATTTATTTGAAATAAAATACACCTAAGTATTTTGGTTGTCTGAGCCTTTGGATAGGCTGAAATATTCTATCAATATTAATCAAAAGAGACAAAAGAAGCACAAATCAAATTCCTAAAACTAAAATCAATAGCATTATGTCAGGCTGAATTAAGCTATATTGTACTATTAACTTCAAATATTATCTAGTGTGGTTAAATGATTTTATTTATTTTTTGTCTGAGTTTCTTTCCTTGAACACAAGAATCTAGAGTCATATAATTTTTAAGAATAAAGGTACTTTAGATATTAATCAAATAACATGTAGGCTGAAGGACAAATTCCTTTGCAGTAAATAACTAAATTTTCTTCATCTTTACGTGAGAATAATGACTTACAAAACTGTACCTAACTTTTATATTCAACTTAATTGACAATGAGGAAAGTGTGTTCCAAAAGTTAAGTGACTTATCCAAAGACTACTAGAGACTAACGTAGCTAGACTTTAGAATTTATTTTTTAAAAATAGACAGTTCAGTTTAGTTCAGTCGCTTAGTGGTGTCCAACTCTTTGTGACCCCATGAACCGCAGGACGCCAACCTTCCCAGTCCATCACCAACTCCCAACTCCCAGAGTCCACCCAAAACCATGCCCATTGAGTTGGATGCCATGATCTTAATTTTCTGAACGTTGAGCTTTAAGCCAAATTTTTGCTCTGCTCTTTCACTTTCATCAAGAGGCTTTTGAGTTCCTCTTCACTTTCTGCCATAAGGATGGTGTCATCTGCATATCTGAGGTTACTGATATTTCTCTCAGAAATCTTGATTCCAGTTTGTGCTTCCTCCAGCCCAGCATTTCTCTCAATGTACTCTGCATATAAGTTAAATAAGCAGGGTGACAATATACAGCCTTGACGTACCCCTTTCCTATTTGGAACCAGTCTATTGTTCCATGTCCAGTTCTAACTGTTGCTTTCTGACCTGGATACAGATTTCTCAAGAGGCAGGTCAGGTGACCTGGTATTCCCATCTCTTTCAGAATTTTCCACAGTTTATTTGTGATCCACACAGTCAAAGGCTTTGGCATAGTCAATAAAGCAGAAATAGATGTTTTTCTGGAACTCTCTTGCTTTTTCCATGATCCAGCAGATGTTGGCAATTTGATCTCTGGTTCCTCTGCCTTTTCTAAAACCAGCTTGAACATCAGGAAGTTCACGGTTCACGTATTGCTGAAGCCTGGCTTGGAGAATTTTGAGCATTACTTTGCTAGCGTGTGAGATGAGTGCAATTGTTCAATACTTTGAGCATTCTTTGGCATTGCCTTTCATTGGGGTTGGGGTGAAAACTGACCTTTTCCAGTCCTGTGGCCACTGCTGAGTTTTCCAAATTTGCCGGCATATTGAGTGCAGCGCTTTCACAGCATCATCTTTCAGGATTTGGAATAGCTCAACTGGAATTCCATCACCTCCACTAGCTTTCTTCGTAGTGATGCTTCCTAAGGTCCACTTGACTTCACATTCCAGGATGTCTGGCTCTAGGTCAGTGATCACACCATCGTGATTATCTGGGTCGTGAAGATATTTTTTGTACAGTTCTTCTGTGTATTCTTACCACTTCTTCTTAATATCTTCTGCTTATGTTAGGTCCCTACCATTTCTATACTTTATTGAGCGCATCTTTGCATAAAATGTTCCCTTGGTATCTCTAATTTTCTTGAAGAGATCTCTAGTCTTTCCCGTTCTGTAGTTTTCCTCTATTTCTTTGCATTGATTGCTGAGGAGGGCTTTCTTATCTCTCCTTGTTATTCTTTGGAATTCTGCATTCAAATGGGTATATCTGTCTTTTTCTCCTTTGCTTTTTGCTTCTCTTCTTTCCACAGCTATTTCTAAGGCCTCCGCAGACAGCCATTTTGCTTTTTTGCATTTCTTTTTCTTGGGGATGGTCTTGATTCCTGTCTCCTATACAATGTCAGGAACCTCCATTCTAGTTCATCAGTCACTCTGTCTATCAGATCTAGTCCCTTTCTCACTTCCACTATATAATCATAAGGGATTTGATTTAGGTCATACCTAAATGGTCTAGTGGTTTTCTCCACTTTCTTCAATTTAAGTCTGAATTTGGCAATAAGAAGTTCATGATCTGAGCCACAGTCAGCTCCTGGTTGTTTTTTGCTGACTGTATAGAGCTTCTCCATCTTTAGGTGCAAAGAATATAATCAATTTGATTTCAGTGTCGATCATCTGGTGATGTCCATGTGTAGAGTTTTCTCTTGTGTTGTTGAATGAGGGTGTTTGCTATGACCAGTATGTTCTCTTGGCAGAACTCTATTCGCCTTTGTCCTGCTTCATTCTGTACTCTAAGGCCAAGTTTTCCTGTTACTCCAGATGTTTCTTGAATTCCTACTTTTGCATTTCAGTCCCCTATAATGAAAAAGGACATCTTTTTTCGGTGTTAGTTCTACAAGGTCTTGTAGGTCTTCATAGAACTGTTCAAGTTCAGCTTCTTCAACGTTACTGGTCAGGGCATAGACTTGGATTATTGTCATATTGAACGGTTTGCCTTGGAAATGAACAGAGACCATTCTGTCATTTTTGAGATTGCATCCAAGTACTGCATTTCAGACTCCTTTGTCTCTCTCAACATAAATATCCTATTCTTATAATTGTATTTAATTATTTATTTTTGGCTGTGCTGAGTCTTCATTGCTGCATGAGCATTTCTTGGCTGTGGTAAGTTGGGGCTACTTTAATTGCAGTGTGCAAGCTTCCCATTGAGATGACTTCTTTTGCCACAAAGCATGGGCTCTAGGGCATGGTATCTAAAGCACAGATTCAATAGTTGTGGTTCACGATCTTAGCTGCTGTGCAGCATGTGGGATCTTCTTATATCAGGGATCAAACCTATATCTTTTGCATTGGTAGGCAGATTCTTCACCATTGAGCCACCAGGGAAGCCTATAAATATCTTTAAAAATAGGAATATATTAGATATGGTAGGTCTTATCTGACAGAATTCAATTCCATTAAATGGCATATATTTAAATCTACCTGAGGTTCCATATTGAAATGCTTAGGCAGTATGGGACAGGCAAAGTAAATGAGAGAATACGGCCTAATGTTGACTGCTTAAGTATACGTTAAGTAAACAGAGGGAGTTGTGATAAACTGAATAACCCCGTTCCTATTTAAATAAGGTTTCTTCTTGGCTTTAGGAATCCTAGAGGTTTAGAGACTGTCTTTTGCTCAATACTAAAAACAGACAGAAGATGGAGTTTGGCTACCATTTGAGGAAAAAGTAAAGGATACACACAGGCAAAACTTTACTCCCAAGGGCCAGAGATAAGGTCCTGTCTAAAACTGATGCTGGACCAAGAAAGTAGGAAAGCCATCCCCTATTTACAGATGTTTAGAGCAGCTTTATTCATAACTACCACAACTTGGAAGCAACAACAATGTCCTTCAAAAGGAAAGGATAAATAATCAGTAGTACATCCGGACAATGGACTAGAATGCAGCACTGATTTAAATGCATATTACTAAGTGAAGTAAGCCAATCTGAAAGAATTATGCACTTTATAATTCCAATTATATGATATTCTGTAAAAGGCAAAACTAAAGAGACAGTAAAAAGATGAGTGGTTTCCAGGGGTTGTGGCAGGGTGGGAGTGGGGATGAATAGGATGAGCCATGAGGATTTTTAGGGCAGTGAAAATACTCAGTATGGTATCATAATGATGGACATATGTTGTTATAGACATGTCTAAATCCATATTGTGTATAATACCAAGAGTGAACAGTAATATAAGCAGTTGTTATAACTAACTGTGGCTGACAATGTAACAATATAGGTTCATCAGCCGTAACAAATTTAACACTCAGTTAGGGGCTGGTGATAATGGAAGAAGCTATGCGTGTGTGAGGGCAGGGCTTGTATGAGAAATCTCTGTACCTCCTGCTCACTTGTCCTGTGAACCTATCAGTTCAGTTGGACTTCCCTGTCCATCACCAACTCCTAGGGCTTACTCAGACTCATGTCCATCAAGTCGGTGGTGCCATTCAACCATCTCATTCTCTGTCATTCCCTTGGTGAACCTATAAATGTTTTAAATATAATAAAGATTGAAAAACTTTGAAAATATAAAACAATTATTAAAAGAGAATCATTATGAAGAAAACTAATTAGACATATGTCAAAAAATGACGGGCTGGAAAGGCAAAATACAAAAGTAATTATAATCGATAAATTGCTTTTATCATACTATGAATAATTTATAGACCAAAAATATCATAAATATGTATTATGAAATTTGTGTATGTATAAAAATAAAACACTTGGCAACTACATCAACAAGTATTCTTGGCTCTAAGATTTTTACACAATTTTGTTGTTGTTCAGTTGCTAAGTCATGTCCAATTCTTTGAGATCCCCTGGACTGTGTAGCCTGCCAGGCTCCTCTGTCCTTGAGATTCACCAGGCAAGACTGTTGGAGTGGGTGGCCATTTCTTTCTCCAGGGTATCATTTCACCAAGGGAAGTCCCCAGCATAAGCTTAGCATTTGTTGTATTCTTTTATGGAAGTGGAATAAAAACAGTAAAAGAATTAAACATTAGAGTTAGTGACATATATTTGTTTTATTATTTGTTAAGCTTCTTTCTTATGTACTAGGACTATGTAGGATGACGTATAATTATATATACATTCCATATCTAAAATGTGTGGCATATACCAGGTACATGTTTGTTTAATAAATAAATATGAAAATTAAAATTTTAAAGATATAACTTGGAATTTGTCACATTAGGAAATAATCCTTTATGAAGATATTAATTTCAAAGTATTATTTATTTGTTTACTTGTTGGTTTTCATGGTGAAATACCCTAAGGAAAATTTCCTTATCTATTAAAATAGAATTTATTTACAATCTACTTTCTGTATATCTGTATCAGCCTGGTTGGTACATCAATATTAGCACTTTTACAAAAAAACTTCTGTAACTCATATTATCAGTGAACCTGAACCAGAAATAGGCTGCTTTGTTGTTTTACTTCTCTTCTACTTCAGGAATTTGCACCAGTGAGAAATGACATATTTTTTAACTTGCTCATTTTTGGCCTTAGTTCTCTTATCACTTCAGTTCAATTCAGTCGCTCAGTTGTGTCCAACTCTTACCGATCCCATGGACTGCAGCATGCCAGGCCTCCATGTCCATCACCAATTCCTGAAATTTACCCAAACTCATGTCCATTGAGTCGGTGATGCCATCCAGCCATTGCATCCTCTTGTCCCCTTCTCCTGCCTTCAATCTTTACCAGCATCAGGGTCTTTTCAAACAAGGCAGCTCTTCACACCAGGTGGCTGAAGTATTGGAGTTTCAGCTTCAACATCAGTCCTTCCAATGAATATTCAGGACTAATCTCCTTCAGGATGGACTGGTTGGATCTCCTGCAGTCCAAGGGACTCTCAAGAGTCTTCTGCAACACCACAGTTCAAAAGTTCTTTGGCACTCAGCTTTCTTTATAGTCCAACTCTCATATCCATACATGACCACTGGAAAAACCAGAGCCTTGACTAGACGGATCTTTGTTGACAAAGTAATGTCTCTGCTTTATTAATATGCTGTCTAGGTTGGTTATAAATTTCCTTCCAGGGAGTAAGCGTCTTTTAATTTCGTGGCTGCAATCACCATCTGCAGTGATTTTGGAGCCCCCCAAAATAAAGTTAGCCACTGTTTCCCTTTTTCCCGATCTATTTGCCATGAAGTGATGGGACTGGATGCCATGATCTTAGTTTTCTGAATGTTGAGCTTTAAGCCAACTTTTTCACTCTCTTTCATTTTCATCAAGAGGCTCTTTAGTCTTCTTCACTTTCTGCCATAAGGGTGGTGTCATCTTCATATGTCACTAAAATAGTTCTATTAGATCAGATGATTTCTAATGTCCTATTTAAATCCTCCACTTCATAGATTATGGTCATGTCATGGTGAAGTGGCTTACTTAACCCTATGAAGCTATGAGCCATACCCTGAAGGGCCACCCCAGTCGGATGGGTCATAGTAGAAAGTTCTAACAGAATGCGTTCCACTGAAGGAGGGGAAGGCAGTATTATTGCCACAAGAACCCCATGAGCACTATGAAAAGGCAAAAAGATATGACACTGGAAGATGTGCCTTCCCAGTAGGAGAGTGTCCAATACACTGGGGAAGAGTCAAGGGCAATTACTACAAGCTCCAGAAAGAATCAAGTGGCTGGCCCAAAGCAGAAATGCCAGTCAGTTGTGGATGTGTCTGGTGGTGAAAGTAAAGTTTTATTCTGTGAAAAATAACATTGCATAGGAACCTAGAATGTTAGGTTCGTAAATCAAGATAAATTGGATGTGGTCAAGCAGGAGATGGCAAGAGTGAACATCACATTTTAGGAATCAGTGCACTAAAATGGATGGGGATTTATTTCAAATGATCATTATATCTGCTACCATGGAAGAGAATCTCTGAAGAAATGGAGTAGCCCTCATAGTCCAACAAGAGTCTTAAGTGCAGTACTTGGGTGCAATCTCAAAAAGGTCAGAATGATCTTGACTCATTTCCAAAGGCAAATTTCACAGTACTCCAAGACTATGTCCAATCCACTGATGCTGAAGAAGCTGAAGTTGACTTGTTCTATGAAGACCTACAAGATCTTCTAGAACACCAAAAAAAAAAAAAGAAAAGATGTGCTTTTTCATAAAGGAATGGAATGCAAAAGTAGGAAATCAAGAAGTACCCATTAACAGGCAATTTGGGCCTTGGAGTATAAAATGAAGCAGGGCTTATCAAGAGAACACACTTTTCAGAGCAAACACAATTTACCAACAAGCTAAGAAATGACTATACACACTGCCATCACCAAGACTCCTTGGTCCATGGGTTTCTCCAGGCAAGAATACTGGAGTGGGTTGCTATGCCCTTCTCCAGGGGATCTTCCTGACCCAGGGATTGAACTCACGTTTGCTGTCTCCTGCATTTTAGGCAGATTCTTTACCCACTGAGGCATCTGTGAAGCACTTTCTTTCTTGCTCAGTTGAGTCACTCACTCATTTCCGACTCTTTGTGACCCCATGGAATGCAGCACGCCAGGCTTCTCTGTCCATCACCAACTCCTGAAGCTTGCTCAGACTCATGTCCATCAAGTCAGTGATGCCATCCAACCATCTTATCCTCTCTCATCCCTGTCTCCTGTCTTCACTCTTTTCCAGTATCAGGGTCTATTCCAATGATTCAGCTCTTCACATCAAGTGGCCAAAGTATTGGAGTTTCAGCTTCAGCATCAGTCCTTCCAATGAATATTCATGACTGATTTCCTTTAGGATTGGCAAATCTACAATCATCTCAATTAAAAAAAAAAAGACTAAAAATACAAAATAGAGTCCATTAGTCCAAAAGGCTTATAGTGAAAAACATTCTGGGTTTAAAATCATCTTTAACATAGTGCCATGAAAACAAAGCTAAATTTATTGTCTTATATGAACTAATAACGCTAGAGCTCAACTTCAAGAGTTATTTTGTGTGATGTGTGTGTGTGTTTATGTATTACTGCAGGATTTGGTTGTTTTGTTTTGTTTTGTTGAGAACTTTAAGATATCTTTACTATATCTAACCTTTAATAATTTTTCCTTCATTTTATTTATGATTCAGTCCTCCCAATGTCAAGAAATTTAACTCAGAGAAAATACATTGTATTGATATTATTGTTGTTCTTGATAATCTTTTCTGAATTTCCCAATAGTTGAGCTTTATCTCAACTATATTATCTCTCATACTTTTATCTCTGTGTATTCTTATGTTTTAGATTCAGGGATATTTCTTCAAATTTATATTTTAATCTCACTATTTGGTTTTAGTTTTCAGGAAATGCTGCTTATTTTGTGATCCTTTTTTAATGAATGCAATACTTCTTTTACACTCTGAATTTTTTTATTGAAGTGTAGTTGACTTTGCACAAAAGTTTATTTAGAATTTTGGTTTTCTGTTTCTTAGTTCTATTATTTATATTTTTCTCTATTTCTTATCATCGGGGTAAGGGTCTGGCACATGATCATTTTGCTGGAGAACCTTAAGTTCAACCATGGGAATTCGGTCACTAATGTCTATTATTTCTGCCCGTCATTCCATAAAATGCTGTTTCTTTCCCATTTTTTTAAACGAAGAAATTATTTTCAATCATCCCATATGCATGGTGGATAAGCATGGACAATCATCCCCGTGATCTTGCATTCAACCCAACTTCTCACTCCTGCCTTCTGGAGCCTAGTAAGCAGCCCAGCCAGCTCATCAGTTATAACCCGTTTTGCTTGTCAACTAAACCGTGGTTTCTAATGTCATCAGTCAACACTGTGCCTACTGTTTTCTATCTTCCAGAAATTCACTAACATTTCTTATTTTTTCATGGCCTCTATTTGATATTCTTTATTGTTGTGGTTTTTGCTATTTGTTTTGTTTTACTATTATTTCAATGTGCCAAGAGAAAGAAGAAATATGTATTTGTATTGTTCACAATTTTCAAACATAAGTCACAATTAAAGTATTCTCAGCATAAAAATATAACTGCTATACATTTTACCAGTAGTAATTTAAAAATCAATAAATATTTTTCTTTTCCTCCAGAAATATAATTGAAAACTAAAGCCATAATTATATTTGACAAGCTCACAAAAAGCTGATTTCTTTCTTCGTACAACTCATGCTTCATATGATTTTGACTAGCATTTCAAATTAAAAATAACCAAATTCAACTTCTTCCAAAGTATTTTGAAATTCTTATTAGAAATAGTTTTATCTATAGAGAAGGATTTCCCCATATTATTTGTTACTAAGTCAATGTGAGGCATGGAGTGTTCAATCAATTAATACTTGTTATGATCACAACTATACTTTTAATGTGTAGTGATATGCAATTTTTTGCTTTGTGAATCTTGGTTTTCTAACATTATTTTTCCCATTCCAAAATCAATCTCCCTTCTGACCTTGTCATAAGTTTTCACTGACATTAAAGTCACTCATCTCAATGGAGCAGAAAAGTAAAAGTAGAATCACTGTTTGGAACTACTGACACTCTGTACACTTATTTAGCTCAAGAACCAAAACATCCAAGTAATCTTAACCACGCCAATAATAGCAAAATATCTTCTGAGCCCTTCGATCTCTTACCAGCTACAAAACTTCAATTATGCACCTATTTTTTTCCAGCCTGACATTCTATTTTCCAGTGAGGCCTTTTTGTGTAACTCTGTCTTCCTGATTAGAAGACTGGAACAAAGGCAATGATGAAAATAATCACCAAGGAAAACACTTAAAACACAGGAGAAAAAGCAATCATGAACACTTCTGAATTAACTACTTTCTGTGAGGATTTCTGTTAAGATGAAATATTATCTATCATTTAGAGGATGCTGTTAAGATTCAATTAGTTATGAAGGATGAGGGGGATAGAAAGTTTGTGTTAAGGCAGCTTGACTTTATGAATAAGTAAACACTGATTCTGTTGGTTTCTCTTTTTTCTCTGTATAGCTACAAAAAAAAAAAAAATAAGGTTTCACAGAATTTAGAAAAAGAAGACCTAAGTTGAAGAAGTAAATTAGTGTAATCTTGTAATTCTAAAACCACTGTGCAGGTTTAAGTCTCTCACAGTCAGGCTTGGGCCAGGCAATGGCTTACTTCCCACCTGGGACTTCCCAGGTGGCGCAAGCGGTAAATAATCCACCTGCCAATGCAAGAGACACAAAAGACGTGGGTTCAGTCCCTGCAATGGGAAGATCCCTTGGCATATGAAATGGCAACCCACTCCAGTATTCTTTCCTTTAAAATTCTGTGGACAGAGGAGTCTGGCAGGCTACAATTCATGGTGCCACAAAGTGGCAATGCAACTGACCACACAAAATGTAAACAATCGAAACATAAAACTCAAATTTAATTTTCTTTATCTTACTTGTAAAGCTTGAAAATTGAAAGAGGAAGCTGCGGAGGGTAGGAAAACTGTCTAGGTTGTTCTAGACAGTTTTAATATTTAGCGTAGTAAAACTTGCTAGGTTGTTCTGGACAAGAATAATTTTGAAAAAAATTATTCTTTTTTATCAACTAGAACAACAGAATTCACAACTGTTACTCTTCTGTTACTCCCATTGTTCTGCCTGGAAATATTATTCTTGCTCATGTAATAATTAGGGTAGAGCTCTCTGTCTTAGTGCAAACTAAGTTTTATTCAGAGAGGCCAACTATTATAATAAACAATACTAAAATGTCAGGGGCTGGACAAAAATGAGCATTTATTGCTGGTTAATATCACAGCCCAAGTCAAGGATCTTTTCTCTATAGACTCATTCACCAGATTCTCTTTTCTTCCTTTCTTCTTTGCTTCCTTCCTCCATCCCTTCCTCCCTCCCTTCTCTTCTTTCCATCTTTTCTTTCCTTCTCAAACAAATCTTTGAAACTGGACTAAGAAAATAGCTGTTTTGATCATCAGCATCTTTCTTAAAAGCTTTATTTGCTTAATATTGCTATCTGATAATCAGGCTAGTAAAAATTCTGGCCCTGTAACAAAATGCCTATACTTCTAAAAAGCTTTTCCCCACTAGGCTGTATTTTCACTGTTTTTTATTTTAAAGAAACCATGATCATGCAGGATCATTAATATTGCTTTCTAAGATGAAAAGCTTTATCACTTTAGTCATAAAAATGAAGAAAGGGAGGAAGGGAAAGTAGGATTGAGGCAGGGAGAAAAGAAGGAAGGAGGAAGGAAGGAAGGACGGAAGGAAAGGAAATCTGTCCTGAGTTGGCTTCATAGGCTTGTGACCTCTGCCGCTGCAGAAATCTTCTTACTCACAAGGGTACAGTGTTTGGTTCTGCTATTGGCAACTTGAAATTTTTTAAAACTGTATTTTTTAAAATTGTGTTTTGTATATTAAGTCTAAGGGACAGTGGATGACATGCACGAATAGAGTCTTAATAGGTGATATGTCTCCACCTCTTTTCCCTGCTGATCAAGGCTGTTCAAGCAGTGTTCACTGTGTCCAGTGAGGATATAATTCTCATTGGCTTTTCTGATTTAGTGCACACAGGATATCTTAGAACTTCTGGATCGTTACTAGATCCTTTAATTCTTGCTGGCAAGTGAAGAAGGAGGGACATGGTGGAGAACTGGGAATTTTTAAGTTTAATTGTATTCCATTAATTTAATTGTGTTTCATCACTTTATTTAAGGGTCCACCTCTCAAAGTGGCATATGTTACCTCTTTCACTGCCGTGTGCACTACAACTTGCTGTATCATGGGATTTACTATCAAATATTTCTTTGATGATTTCTGTCTTAAGAAGTCTAGTCTCTGAAAGTGCGTGTGTACTAAATCGCTTCAGTCTCGTCCAACTCTAGGTGACCCTGTTCACTACTGCCTGCCAGGCTCCTTTGTCCATGAGATTCTCCAGGCAAGAGTACTGGAGTGGGTTGGCATGCCCTCCTCTGGGGGATCTTCCCAACTCAGTGATCTAACTTGCGTCTCTTATGTCTCCTGCATGGGCAGGCGGATTCTTTACCACGAGTGCCACCTGGGAAGTCAATTACAACTGTGCCACATCATGAGAATCACAGGCTCCAGAGACGGCTCTGATGCTACCTTCTCTTTATACATTCCCCTAAAGTGTTTTCCTTTTCAATAGCATATTGCTGCTACTTTTAAAGAATGTCTATTATATCACCCAGTCCTAGATCTCTTTTTCTACCTTTGTTGTGTCTAATCTTATTTCTAAAAGAAATACAGCTGTCTGAATTACATGAGAATTAAATTATTGTAGTTGAATCAGGGTTGCAGGAAAAAAGGAAAAAGAATATATATATATATATGTAAGTATATATACACCAATTCAAAGAGCTAAGTCTAGTATCTATAACATATTTTTCTTTAAATAATCTTTTCACTTTATGTTAAAGACGGTTGTTTTGAATTATGTTATACTGTAGTCTGCCAACTCAATGCAGAGATATTTCTGAAAACAATTTCACTTAGTATGCCCCCTAAAACACACACACAAAAACTGTTTTTCTCATTTTTTAATTAGTAGCAGCACAATTGTTTCTTAGACTTTTAGAGGCAAGTTCAGACAATACAGTTTGGTTCAATGAGAGAAAAATCACATTTTTATTTCTCCTCAGGCAACTTTGATTTATTTCAACTGTTTCTGAAAGAATGGAAGTCGCACTTAAATGGCCACTGCTTGATTTATACTGAGCTTCTTTTTTTGTTTGCTATTATTCCTTGTTAATAGGAGAATCTGGAAATGGGAAAAGGATTCACATTCAAAAAAAGAAAAGCAAAAATGGAAGAAGCAATACCATTTTTATTTTCCCTCATCTCACCTGTGTGGGGAATAATGATGAGAGCTCTGTAAGATAAACTCAACAAGTAGTTTCTGGTAATGGTTAAGACATACTTGTATGAGAAGGAAGAAAGATACTCTTCAGTCACTTGTGACTTTGATGTTTGTTTATCAAGTAATTTTAATAGCACCAAACAAAAAAAAGTAGAATTTTTGTTATTAAAATTATTAAATTTTATTAAAATAAGTCAATTATGTACTTAGTATTAATCAACTTTCCCTGATGTATGCAATGACAATAAGAACTCTAACATCTTAGAAGCATAAAATTACATTAGTTTAGTCCTTGCTTTTATTTTGTGTCTGTGGTTGTCATGTGCCTTGCCTCTACTCTGTATGCATCACCTTTTAGAACACAGGCTGAAGGAAGAGCCATATTTTGGAACATTCTATTTCGATGGAAAAGTGAAAAGAACAAGAGAGCTAATGGTAACAGACAACAGCACATAAAGCTTCCTTTGAGATAGGCTCATACCATTTCAGGTTCATTTTATTGGCTGAAGTAAGTCACATGGTCACACTTGACACTGGAAAGTGGAAGTATTACATTGACCAAAATACTTATGGAAAAACACAAACATCTTATGGAAAAACGTAAATGAACTTTTTGGCCAACTAAATATATTTCACCTACAGAGAGGTAATGCAAGTTACATAGCAATGTGCCAAGCTATGTAAACCTCCAATCCAAAAAAGAGGGAGGAACAAATGATTGGAAATCATAAAACAATCTGTCATACTGACACATTGTATTATGTTGACACACTTTCTAGTAGGAAGAAATGTAACATTTTTCTTTCTTAAAAAAATGAGTTCTTCAAATTACACCTACTATGGCTGGCCTCTTGAGAAACCTATATGGAGATCAGGAAGCAACAATTAGAACTGGACATGGAACAACAGACTGGTTCCAAATAGGAAAAGGAGTACGTCAAGGCTGTATATTGTCACCCTGCTTATTTAACTTATATGCAGAGTACATCATGAGAAACGCTGGCCTGGAAGAAGCACAAGCAGGAATCAAGATTGTCGGGAGAAATATCAATAACCTCAGATATGCAGATGACACCACCCTTATGGCAGAAAGTGAAGAAGAACTCAAAAGCCTCTTGATGAAAGTGAAAGTGGAGAGTGAAAAAGTTGGCTTAAAGCTCAACATTCAGAAAAATAAGATCATGGCATCTGGTCCCATCAGTTCATGGGAAATAGATGGGGAAACAGTGGAAACAGTGTCAGACTTTATTCTTTTGGGCTCCAAAATCACTGCAGATGATGATTGCAGCCATGAAATTAAAAGATGCTTACTCCTTGGAAGGAAAGTTATGACCAACCTAGATAGCATATTCAAAAGCAGAGACAGTACTTTGCCAAGAAAGGTCTGTCTAGTCAAGGCTATGGTTTTTCCTGTGGTCATGTATGGATGTGAGAGTTGGACTGTGAAGAAGGCTGAGCGCCGAAGAACTGATGCTTTTGAACTGTGGTGTTGGAGAAGACTCTTGAGAGTCCC
The DNA here is from genome assembly GCF_029378745.1 of Bos indicus. Classification (NCBI taxonomy): domain Eukaryota; kingdom Metazoa; phylum Chordata; class Mammalia; order Artiodactyla; family Bovidae; genus Bos; species Bos indicus. The sequence continues at coordinate 54,170,603 of NC_091761.1, read as the reverse complement.
TTAGACTGCAAGGAGATCCAACCAGTCCATTCTGAAGGAGATCAAACCTGGGATTTCTTTGGAAGGAATGATGCTAAAGCTGAAACTACAGTACTTTGGCCACCTCATGCCAAGAGTTGACTCATTAGAAAAGACTCTGATGCTGGGAGGGATTGGGGGCAGGAGGAGAAGGGGACAACAGAGGATGAGATGGCTGGATGGCATCACCGACTCGATGGATGTGTGTTTGAGTGAACTCTGGGAGTTGGTGATGGACAGGGAGGCCTGGTGTGCTGCAATTCTTGGGGTCACAAAGAGTTGGACATGACTGAGTGACTGAACGGAACTGAACTGAACTGATGGTGTAAAAGTTATAGAAGTCAGAGTAGGAATACTTTAATAGTGTGATATTTAAGGTAACTAGAAATTTAAAAAGATAATGTAAAAATTCAGAGGAAGTGAAAATATTCATTATTATACTATATATATATATATATATATATATATATATATATTGTTTTTTACTAAGAGAAGAATGCATTTTAATCAGAGAATATTAGGTTTTTTTTTTTTTTTTTTTCTTTTACTTCAAGCATGCTCTGTTTCTCTTCAGGAATCAACTACTATTTTGTAGTATGTGGTTATATGCCTGATTAAGTGACATTATTTCTCAGGATCTCTTAAGGTCAAGGTGGTCAGTTAGACTTAAGTGGGAGTTGACAGATGGCGCTTCTGAGAAACCTTTGGGACAGAGGGTTAATGTGAACCTCTTTGCTGTTGGAACTTTCTTCTACTTCCTTATTCCTGCCTAAATCTTAAACCTAATGGTTGATGAACTCTAATTATTTGTACCTTGACCTTGAAATTAGAAGCTGAGTGCTAAGAATGTTGGAGTCAAATATTAAAGGTGTTGGCATCTTTGGAGGCAATATGTAGCTTTCCTATCAGTCCTGGAGCAGTTAACTCTATACTTCTTTTATGAGAGGGTGATATAAACTTTAATTTTGTTTGAATCATTATGATTTCCTATTTCTCTTACTAGCAGTTGGTCACAATTATTGTATGGTACAAAACTTAATCAGAAATATTAACTAAAAGTTGAGGAGATCCCATTGTAGATTTTCTAACAGAAATCTTAGTGGATGTTTAACTGGGAAATAAGATAATGAAGAATAAAATTCCAAAGTACAAAAGCAAGATTATGATGCCCGAGACCAGAAAGATGAGTAAAGCCAAAGAAATGGTACTGTAGCAAATAAGATTCTGAGTTCATAAAGCTTAAATATTTAGTTGTAATAATAGATACTGACACATGTCTTTGAATATATGTACAGATACACTCATTCACACACACAAATCAATAAAAAGTCAAATCAAATAGACTCCTCAGTGATAGTTAAACTGGGACACTAGTTTAACTAGTGTCCCTTAGCTAAGTAGATTGATACGTTCTCTACTACAGGGCACTCGGCATCAGTGTCAGCCACTTGTCTTGCTTCTACAGACTTCTCAAAAATAGCTATTCCCATAAAATGAGAATTGTTCAAATGTTTCTATTGGCAATGGACTGGCGCTTGTGAACACATTAGTGCCCCAGTTGTTCTTATAATTTATTTAATCTACCACTTCAACATTTTTTTCCTGTTAGTTTCTACTTGGTGTCAAACCACACACCCCTCCAAAAAAATAGAACTTATCACTCATTTCTGAAGAATCTCTGTTGCAAATAACCTGGATCCTCTTTTCCAAACAGTGGGCTAACCAGGTACACCAAAATATTTCTTAAAGCCTATGCTGTGCTATCTTTCTCTATTCCCTGATTTTGTCCCCCCTCACTTATTCATTATCACTTGAAGACAGCAAATCTAAGAGGTCTTTTAGTTCCTGAAGGTTTTAAAACCTTTGCAGTACACCAGAGCAGGCATCTATAATTTAATATTGATGAAGATGAAAAGTAAGAAAGAAATGTTCTAAAATGTTTATGTGAGTAAACATCACTAATACACAGGGATGATTTATCATCTAAAGCAGGTGTAATCACCACGCATTAACAAGTCTACATAGATTCAGTTCATTTCAGTTCAGTTGCTCAGTCATGTCCGACTTTTTGCGACCCCATGAATTGCAGCACGATAGGCCTCCCTGTATATCACCAACTCCCGGAGTTCACCCAAACTCATGTCCATTGAGTCGGTGATGCCATCCAGTCATCTAATTCTCTGTTGTCCCCTTGTCCTCCTGCCCCCAATCCCTCCAAGCATCAGGGTCTTTTCCAATGAGTCAATTCTTCCCATGAGGTGGCCAAAGTATTGAGTTTCAGCTTCAGCATCTATCCTTCCAATGAACACCCAGACTGATCTCCCTTAGCATGGACTGGTTGGATCTTTTTGCAGTCCAAGGGAATCTCAAGAGTCTCCTTCAGCAGTCAGCTTTCTTCACAGTCCAACTCTCACATCCATACATGACCACTGGAAAAACCATAGCCTTGACTAGATGGACATTTGTTGGCAAAGTAATGTCCCTGTACTTTAATATGCTTTCTAGGTTGGTCATAACTTTCCTTCCAAGGAGTAAGAATCTTTTAATTCATGGCTGCAATCACCATTTGCAGTGACTTTCGAGCCCCCAAAAATAAAGTCTGACACTATTTCCACTGTTTCCCCATCTATTTCCCATGAAGTGATGGGACCAGATGCCATGATCTTAGTTTTCTGAATGCTGAGTTTTAGGCCAGCTTTTTCACTCTCCTCTTTCACTTTAATCAAGAGACTTTTTAGTGCCTCTTCACTTTTCTGCCATAAGGGTGGTGTCATCTGCATATTTGAGGTTATTGATATTTCTCCGCCAATCTTGATTCCTGCTTGTGCTTCTTCCAGGCCAGTGTTTCTCATGATGTACTCTCATATACGTTAAATAAGCAGGGTGACAATATACAGCCTTGACCTACTCCTTTTCCTATTTGGAACCAGTCTGTGGTTCCATGTCCAGTTCTAACTGTTGCTTCCTGACCTGCATACAAATTTCTCAAGAGGAAGGTCAGGTGGTCTGGTATTCCCATCTCTTTCAGATTTTCCACAGTTTACTGTGATCCACACAGTCAAAGGCTTTGGCATAGTCAATAAAGCAGAAACAGATGTTTTTCTGAACTCTCTTGCTTTTTCCATGATCCAGCAGATGTTGGCAATTTGACCTCTGGTTCCTCTGCCTTTCCTAAAACCAGCTTGAACATCTGGAAGTTCATGGTTCACGTATCACTGAAGCCTGGCTTGGAGAATTTTAAGCATTACTTTACTGGCCTGTGAGATGAGTGCAATTGTGTGGTAGTTTGAGCATTCTTGGGCATTGCCTTTCTTTAGGATTGGAATGAAAACTGACCTTTTCCAGTCCTGTGGCCACTGCTGAGTTTTCCAAATTTGTTGGCATATTGAGTGCAGCACTTTCACAGCATCATCTTTCAGGATTTGAAATAGCTCCACTGGAATTCCATCACCTCCACTAGCTTTGTTTGAAGTGATGCTTTCTAAGGCCCACTTGACTTCACATTCCAGGATATCTGGCTCTAGGTCAGTGATCACATCATTGTGGTAATCTAGGCCATGAGGATCTTTTTTGTACAGTTTTTCTGTGTATTCTTGCCACCTTTTCTTAATATCTTCTGATTCTGTTAGGTCCATACCATTTCTATCCTTTATCGAGCCCATCTTTACATGAAATGTTCCCTTGGTATCTCTAATTTTCTTGAAGAGATCTCTAGTCTTTCCCATTCTGTTGTTTTCCTCTATTTCTTTGCATTGATCTTGAGAATGGCTTTCTTATCTCTCCTTGCTATTCTTTGGAACTCTGCATTCAGGTGCTTGTATCTTTCCTTTTCTTCTTTACTTTTCGCTTCTCTTCTTTTCACAGCTATTTGTAAGGCCTCCTCAGAGAGCAATTTAGCTTTTTTGCATTTCTTTTTTTGGGAGATGATCTTGATCCCTGTCTCTTGTACAGTTTCATGTACCTCCATCCATAGTTCATCAGGCACTCTGTCTATCAGATCTAGTCCCTTAACTCTATTTCTCACTTCCACTATATAATCATAAGGAATTTGATTTAGCTCATACCTGAATGGTCTAGTAGTTTTCCCTACACTCTTCGATTTAAGTCTGAATTTGGCTATAAGGAGTTCATGATCTGAACCACAGTAAGCTCCTGGTCTTGTTTTTGCTGACTGTATCAGCTTCTTCATCTTTGCCTGCAAAGGATATAATCAATCCTATTTTGGTGTTGACCATCTGGTGATGTCCATGTGTAAAGTCTTCTCTTGTGTTGTTGGAAGAGGGTTTTTGCTATGACCAGTGTGTTCTCTTTGGCACAACTCTATTAGCCTTTGCCCTGCTTCATTCCATATTCCAAGGCCAAATTTGCCTGTTACTCCAGGTGTTTCTTGACTTCCTACTTTTGCATTCCAGTCCCTTATAATGAAAAGGACATCTTTTTTGGGTGTTAGTTCTAAAAGATCTTGTAGGTCTTCATAGAACCATTCAACTTCAGGTTTTTCAGCATTACTGGTTGGGGCATAGGCTTGGATTACCGTTATATTAAATGGTTTGCCTTGGAAACAAACAGAGATCATTCTGTCTTTTTTGAGATTGTATCCAAGTACTGCATTTTGGACTCTTTTATTGACCATGATGGCTACTCCATTTCTTCTGAGGGGTTCCTGCCCACAGTAGTAGATATAATGGTCATCTGAGTTAGATTCACCCATTCCAGTCCATTTTAGTTCACTGATGTCAATGTTCACTCTTGCCATCTCCTGTTTGACCACTTCCAATTTGCCTTGATTCAAGGACCTAACATTCCAGGTTCCTATGCAATATTGCTCTTTACAGCATTGGACCTTGCTTCTGTCACCAATCGCATCCACAATTGGTACTGTTTTTGCTTTGGCTCCATCCCTTCATTCTTTCTGGAGTTATTTGTCCACTGATCTCCTGTAGCATATTGGGCACTTACCGACCTGGGAGTTCCTCTTCCAGTATCCTATCATTTTGCCTTTTCATACTGTTCATGAGGTTCTCAAGGCAAGAATACTGAAGTGCTTTGTCATTCCCTTCTCCAGTGGACCACATTCTGTCAGACCTCTCCACCATGACCCATCTGTCTTGGGTGGCCCCACATGACATGGCTTAGTTTCATTGAGTTAGAAAAGGCTGTGGTCCTAGTGTGATTAGATTGACTAGTTTTCTGTGAGTATGGTTTCAGTGTGTTTGTCCTCTGATGCCCTCTCGCAACACCTACTGCCTTGTTTGGGTTTCTCTTACCTTGGACTTAGGGTATCTCTTCATGGCTGCTCCAGCAAAGCACAGCTGCTGCTCCTTACCTTGGGCAAGTTCGCCCCTCCCAAATTTGAACGTGGAGTAGCTCCTCTCGGCCCTCCTGTGCCCGCACAGCCGCTGCTCCTTGGATTTGGGATAGCTCTTCTCTCCCGCCACCCTGACCTCGCAACCAAATAATTATAAAATTTAACAATGTTTTTTTGATTAATCATTATCACATTTATAGAGAATGTGTTTCCTGGAGGAACTGAAAATATTTGGTTGAAGTAAAGAGAATATCATTAGTGTATGTGGGTTGGAATATGAAGAAAGGGAGGAAGAGAAGGAATATGTGGGAGGAAAAGAAAGAAGAGTGTGTGTAAAGTTGCATTTTAGCAGAGAAGATGAACTGAACAATGTTGGAAGTGAGCAAGGGGAAGCTGGCTAAAGACTAAAGAATAATAAAGAAGCTAGATACTAGGCAGCTTGTTAATGATCTACAGATTAACATGTTTCAGCTACTTAAATATTTCATCAACTCGTGTTGACTGGAATCAGAAATTCACACTTAGATATTTCAAAGTGAAAGTGAACTAACATGACACTCATATCCTAGTTATGTGGAAATGCTGAGGTAATGTCTTGGTTTTCCAGGATATTTTGCTGCTCTTATTCCAATAACTAAATATGTATTCTTTTTGCATAATTGTCAAACAATGGGTAGATTAAAATTATTAATGATTCTTAAAATTAATATCTTTAGAATTATACAATAAACTGTATTAAATTTTCTTTTAATATAAATAAGCTAGTGCTTTCTTTTCACTTATATTCCTTTTTTTCCTGGGAAAAGAAGAGAGTAATTATAAATGTTTTTCTACTCCAGGATCTGCCTCTTAGAAGAGTATCAGTTGCATTCAAGTTCTTACAGTTTAATGTGTCCATTTAAAGTTATTTTCTTCATTTACCTTTCATATTCTACATAGTACAGAATAGCTAGCTATCTTGTTGAAATAGAAATGTCCACAGTAGACTCTTTTTTTTCCTTTCAAAAATGATTTCAAGCCTGATAAAGAAAGAAAAAGATAAAGCCAACAAAGCACTTGTCATATTTTGTAAGTGCTGCATTTGTTTCAGGCATTTGGGAAAGAACTGAATATATATTATTTGATTTACTTTACTGTCTGTCGGAGTACATTTGGTTCTGTGTATTTTAAACAGAGAGACTGAAATGACTTGATAAACAATATCCATCAAAACAACTTGGAAGTCACTTAGAGATGCTGGTTTTTATATGAAGTCAAGATAGTTTTTCCATCCAAGTTGTTTTGAGTGCTTCTGTTAAAAGAATGTAGAAGGAAGGAGATGAGAAAAAGCAAAGCAAAGAAGCAGAAAGGTTTAAACTGGAAATATAACTTTAAATATTGCTAGGGCTTTCAACTAGTAAGTTTCTATCTGATAGTAATGGATGTCAACATTTGGTCTGAAGTTAAAACACTTATTGAAAAGCTCCACTGGCTAAATATGAATTTCCATTTGTAGCAAACTTGCACATGTTATAATTGATTCAAAGTGTTTACTCAAAGATATTCAATTTATGTATTCTGAATTGATTTATTACCATTTAGAAGAGTAACTACAATTGTCATTCTTATTATTTGGGTTTAGAATATCAAATCAGCTTTGGAATATACCATGGCAAGTATTTAACAGCACACACCATTATTCATAAGGAAGGAAAGGAATAGATATTGCCCCATAAAAGAACAGAAAGATTTAGGAAGTTGGTAGAGAATTATCCAATTTGAAATCTGGCCAGGAAATACTGCTTGACACCCAAATTATCCATTGGCAATATGTTCTCTGCTATTTTAGATGGCCATGAATAGCTGTAACATTAGTTTTGTAGCTAAATGATGAGACAAATGGTGAGCCAGTGCATTGACTTCTAATCCCAAACTCTTGTTTATGAGACTATCTCTCTTCTCAACATTACCCTGTTTTGTGGAGGTCTGTGGAACTTAACCCATGTAATGTAGTCATTAAATTTTCTGCCAAGGCCCCCAAAATTAGAATGACTTGATTAATTTGTATGTAGCAATGATATTATCTGATAAGAAGAATCTGTATGATCCAGATTAGAAGGGACAAATAAATGAAAGGAAACTCAATCTTTTATATTCAATCAGAGTAGAGCTTAAAGACAAACCACCACTGTCTCTACAATAATCACAGCAACACTGCCCTTTATAACAGTTCTATTTTCAGTTGTGGCAGTTTATCTCAGTGTATCCTCTTGCCTAAATAACACCCCTCCAGGGCACAATAATACTGCAAACTTTCATGTTAAATTCTCACTGAACTTCTGACCATGAGCAGCACGATGGATGGTATGGAAGTATGATGACCACTCAGTTGTCAAACTGATGGACAACATGCTTTTCTTTGCAAGAATAAGTGTGATTAATTTTTGCAAACTGAGAAAATCATATTTGAAACATCTTCTCTGCATGTCATTTGTAAATAATTTGAGAAAAAGCACATATCTGTAAGGCCAAACACAAATGTTAAAAGTGTACTGAAAACTCACATAACTGATAGAGACTGCCTTGTGCAAATAGAAATAATATCTACCCTTGATTACATCCTGTCTCCACATTACCTCTCTTAACGAACAAATACATAACTTTTGGGGTAAAAATGAAGAAGAGTCAGTGAAGGAGTAAAAATAATAATAATAATAAAGTTATTCCAGCAGCTTACCCAAAAAAGATTGTTATCTCTAGGCTGATAGCTTCAATGGAGATGTTTAAGTCTTTGTCTCATTTGAACTCACAATAGCATTAGGTAGTATTAATCAATTTCTTTCTTTAGAAATTTTCTTTTCCTTCAGCTTTCATGAATAATACACTCTTCTGCCAAACCACAATACCTATCTTTTTGACCCATTCATGTTAGTTTGTATTAATTTCTGTTGTTCATTTTAGATTTTAGATAGTGGAAGTCCCCAAGATTCTATCTTATTTCTCATCTTTTTATTATATAATTTCTTCTTTGACAATCACATTCACACCTAAGGTTTTATTAATACTTGCTTATAATCTCTTTACTGAGAGCTCACTTCTGAGTTCTAGACTCTTACCATCATCTTCCAGCATAATAGTTGCATTTGGATGCTTCAGAGGCAGCTCAATCTCATCATATGCAAAATCAAACTCAGTTTTGCCCTTTAATATCATGCCCTTCCCTAGTATTCTCTGTTCTAATGAATGGGACTACCATCCATCAAGCTAGGCAGACTAGTTTAAAGGTCTCAATCCTTCTTTCTTTACTCTCATAACAAATAAATTTCCATGTTATTTATTTATATTTTCTAAATATTAATCCATCCCTAATGCTACATGTGGTTTGTAACTCTCTGGTTAAAGTCTACCTCAGTTGGAGTGTTACAACAGATTCCATCTCATTTGCCCTTCCCATCTTGACCACTTTGTGTTTGCTCTCAAACTGAAGTCATGGTAATGTATTTTAAACCTAAACATATTTGTGTTATTGTTGAGATAAGAGTCTTCCAAAGGTTGTCAATTGTTCTTGAAATAGATATGCATTCAAGATTCAACCCATGGCTCGCTCTCTCTAGAGATGCCCTCTCTCTCTTCCGAATTTGCATACCATTATTCATCCCTCATTATTTCATCTATGTTGCCTTCTTTAAATCTAAAACTTTCACTTTGATCTTCCTACTCATGCCATTGCACCAGCTTCACCCTGAAAAAATAACACTTCAAGCAAGCTACCTCCTTCTCAATCATAATCTCAGCTTCATCATCTCCCCTCGTGGTGAGCCTATGTCAGTCACACAGCCTAGAAACTGACATGCTATAATTTCCATAACTCATATTTTTCCTTTTATCACAACATGTAATTTTTAATGTCTTCCTAATTAGATGATGAGCTCCACAGAATAATATCCATGTCTATTTGTATTCACATAAATGATAACCTAGTGCCTGAAATCAGAGAAGGCAATGGCACCCCACTCCAGTACTCTTGCCTGGAAAATCCCATGGATGGAAGAGCCTGGTAGGCTGCAGTCCATGGGGTCGCTAAGAGTTGGACACGACTGAGCGACTTCACTTTCACTTTTCATTTTCATGCTTTGGAGAAAGAAATGGCACCCCACTCCAGTACTCTTTCCTGGAGAATCCCAGGGATGGGGGAGCCTGGTGGGCTGCCGTCTATGGGGTCGCACAGAGTCGGACACGACTGAAGTGACTTAGCAGCAGTAGCAGCAGTGCCTGAAATATACATATTAAATACTCAAGAATACCGGGGTCCTACCCCAGTTGGATCCAGGGATTCCCTCGGGAGGACGGCATCGGCAACTGAGAGAAATAGAGAAAGAGATAAGGAAAGAATTTTGCAGTTAAGAAAATAGAGGAGAGAAAAGAAGCTGATATTCCTTGGTTTATGCAGAAACCCAATAAAGCCCCAGCATGGGACTTTCTCTGTTCACGTAGGCTGCAGGCGCCCTCTCTAATAGCTGGAGGTGCCCCACCTTAGGCACCTTCTGGAGTGGGTCTTAGAAGCTCAGGCAGGAAACTGAACGCAGAGGGCCCCTGTGCTCCAGGGAATCAGCCTGAAAAAGGAAAAGGAAAGAGAAAGAATGACACGGGGAGACCAAGCCTGATGAGCAAGGCCCACACTTTATTTTCCAAAGTAGTTTTTATACCTTAAGTTGTGCACAGAGGATAATGGGGGTGGGGGGGGGCAGGTAGAGTCATGCAAGGTCAGCAGTCCTTGATCCTTATCGAAGCCAGGCTTTCTTTCTGCAAACTTATCATATGTAAAACTTTAGGTGATTTACATCATCTTCTGGCCAGGAGGCCTGTTAACATTTTATGATCCTTTCTTCAGAAAACTTATTTTTCTCTAAAGGTGATTATTCTAAAGTCAGGTGCCACCCTCCGAAAGCATTAGATAAAGTTGCATTCCTATAGGGCAAAAGTGTGGTGGGCTATAACAAGAAAAGAATTAACTCAAGCGTCCAAGGTTACAAACATTAAAGCTACTACTTACATTTCCATATACCAACTATATTAATCAATACACTCCCCAGGGACACAGTAGGTAAGGGATATGGAAACTTGGCAGCAAGCATTAGCTCAACAAAGAAATCCTCTACTAGTTCTATTCTAACAATTTTAACTCTTTGAGAAGCTCTGCATTGTTAGAATATCTTAAGCTTCCCGTGCCTCTCATCATTGGGAGGCTGAGAACAATCACATGCGTAGCTGCAGGAGTCCGAACAAACCTGTCAGGCAAGCTAGAAAGTCATCAGAGGGGTTTGAATTGAAACACTCCTATTATGTCCAGGAGACTTATTAACTAGAGCTCTAAGTTGATTTTCTTCAGAGAAAGGTGGTCAGGGATAGTCCCCTGTTAATGTCAGACGAGTTGGTGAAAGTCATGAAATAGTAAAACAAACAGATTCTGGTTTTGGGGTAGATGCTCAGGCAGGTCCAGGGGGCCTCTCAAGTTCTGATTCGCCTTTGCATGTCAGATCCTCTCCGCATGAACTTTGTCATGGGTGGGAACTCCCGTGCTGGCTCCTGGCATCAGAACTGTTTTTAAATGTTTAAAGGAAAGACCTAGTTTATTTTGTGTATCATCAAGCTGGTTTTCATCATTATAGTTACTCCATATCACCAGTGTTCTCTCACTTTTTCACATCATAACTTTAATAGCATCATTTTTTAATGCTGCCTCAATACAATTTATGATATATGATGAAACCCAAAATAAGGTGAAGGAAATGGTTTCTTAAAAAAGTATGTATGTTTCAAATGATTTGTCTATCATATTGTATTAGCTTTAAGATAGTTGGTAAGCTACTTAATTGCTTTGTTTTAGTTTCTTTATCTATAAAAATGGGAAATAATAATATTGATTTATGAGATTATGTGAGGATTAAATAAAACAGTCTAAAGATGGAGAAGCTCTATACAGTCAACAAAAACAAGACCAGGACCTGACTGTGGCTCAGATCATGAACTCTTTATTACCAAATTCAGACTTAAATTGAAGAAAGTAGGGAAAACCACTAGACCATTCAGATATGACCTAAATCAAATCCCTTATGATTATACAGTGGAAGTGAAAAATATATTTAAGGGCCTAGATCTGATAGACAGAGTGCCTGATGAACTATGGAATGAGGTTCGTGACATTGTACAGGAGACAGGGATCAAGACCATCCTCATGGAAAAGAAATGCAAACAAGTAAATTGGCTGCCTAAGGAAGCCTTACAAACAGCTGTAAAGAGAAGAGAAGTGAAAAGCAAGGGAGAAAAGGAAAGATATAGCCATTTGAATGCAGGGTTCCAAAGAATAGCAATGAGAGATAAGAAAGCCTTCCTCAGTGAACAATGCAAAGAAATAGAGGAAAACAACAGAATGGGAAAGACTAGCGATCTCTTCAAGAAAATTAGAGATACCAAGGGGACATATCATGCAAAGATGGGCACAATAAAGGACAGAAATGGTATGGACCTAAAAGAAGCAGAAGATATTAAGAAGAGGTGGCAAGAATACACAGAAGAACTGTACAAAAAAGATCTTCATGACCCAGATAATCACCATGGTGTGATCATTGACCTAGAGCCAGACATCCTGGAATGTGAAGTCAAGTGGGCCTTAGAAAGCATCATTACGAAGAAAGCTAGTGGAGGTGATGGAATTCCAGTTGAGCCATTCCAAATCCTGAAAGAAGATGCTGTGAAAGTGCTGCACTCAATATGCTGGCAACTTTGGAAAACTCAGCCGTGGCCACAGAACTGGAAAAGGTCAGTTTTCATTCCAACCCCAAAGAAAGGCAATGCCAAAGAATGCTCAAACTACCACACAAATGCACTCATCTCACATGCTAGTAAAGTAATGCTCAAAATTCTCCAAGCCAGACTTCAGCAATATGTGAACTTCCTGATGTTCAAGCTGGTTTTAGAAAAGGCAGAGGAACCAGAGATCAAATTGCCAACATCTGCTGGATCATGGAAAAAGCAAGAGAGTTCCAGAAAAACATGTGTTTCTGCTTTATGCCAAAGCCTTTGACTGTGTGGATCACAATAAACTGGAAAACTCTGAAAGAGATAGGAATACCAGGCCACCTCATCTGCCTCTTGAGAAATCTGTATGCAGGTCAGGAAGCAACAGTTAGAACAGGACACGGAAAACAGACTGGTTCCAAATAGGAAAAGGAGTACGTCAAGGCTGTATATTGTCACCCTGCTTATTTAACTTCTATGCAGAGCACATCATGAGAAATGCTGGACTGGAAGAAACACAAGCTGGAATCAAGAATTGCCGGGAGAAATATCAATAACCTCAGATATGCAGATGACACCACTCTTATGGCAGAAAGTGAAGAGGCACTAAAAAGTCTCTTGATTAAAGTGAAAGAAAAGAGTGAAAAATTTGGCTTAAAGCTCAACATTCAGAAAATGAAGATCGTGGCATCTGGCCCCAATACTTCATGGGAAATAGATGGGGAAACAGTGGAAACAGTGTCAGACTTTATTTTTGTGGGCTCCAAAATCACTGCAGATGGTGACTGCAGCCATGAAATTAAAAGACGCTTACTCCTTGGAAGGAAAGTTATGACCAACCTAGATAGCATATTCAAAAGCAGAGACATTACTTTGCCAACAAAGGTCCATCTAGTCAAGGCTACGGTTTTTCCTGTGGTCATGTATGGATGTGAGAGTTGGACTGTGAAGAAGGCTGAGCACCGAAGAACTGATGCTTTTGAACTGTGGTGTTGGAGAAGACTCTTGAGAGTCCCTTGGACTGCAAGGAGATCCAACCAGTCCATTCTGAAGGAGATCAGCCCTGGGATTTCTTTGGAGGGAATGATGCTGAAGCTGAAACTCCAGTACTTTGGCCACTTCATGCGAAGAGTTGACTCATTGGAAAAGACCCTGATGCTGGGAGGGATTGGGGGCAGGAGGAGAAGGGGACGACAGAGGTTGAGATGGCTGGATGGCATCACTGACTTTAAGACGAGAGTCTGAGGGAACTCTGGGAGTTGGTGATGGACAGGGAGGCATGGCGTGCTGTGATTCATGGGGTCGCAAACAGTCAGACACGACTGAGCGACTGAACTGAACTGAACTGAACTGAACATTCCTAATGCTTACTCAATAAATATGAGCAAATGTTCTCAATCAGATTTTTCATGTATTGGAAAATTTGAGGGAATATACAAGATGATGGGTTTCCCAAGTGGCTCAAGTGGCAAAGAATCTACCTGCCAATGCAGGACACACGGCCTTGCTCTCAGGGACAGGAAAATTCCCTGGAAAATGAAACGGCAACCCACTTCAGTATTCTTGCCTCGGAAATCCCATGGACAGAGGAGCCTGGTGGTCTATAGTCCATAGTGCTGCAGAGTCGAAGTTGACTCAGCAACTGAACATGCACATATGCATACAACGTGCTGCTGGTTTTAGATGCTTTAATTTTGATGGATCAGTCAGTGCAGAGTTCCATAGTAGAAATTTGGAATCTATTAAAAAAACTGATGTATAAAACAGCTTTTTTTTTTTTCTTCCCCCCTCCTCAGTAATGATGTAGCTTCATAAACTCTAAGGGCAATACAGGAAAAAGACACTATCCCATATCTTCAGACACTTCTAAAAAGAAAAAAATATGGCAAAATAATGGTCAGCAATTCATCTTTGGCATAAATGCTTAAAGTCTATGCAGATGTTTTTAGTTCTAGCCTTGGCTTGGGTATCGACTTACAGTAAAAACTGCTTAATTGGCTTCTATAAAGAATGTACTTATTCTGGACTTGAAGTTTAAAGAGGATATTCATTTTGATGAGGATTATTATAGTTGAAGAATTTTCTACTTCAAGTCAATATGTTTCTGGAAAAATTATTACAAAGTCTAGAGATAACCAGAATAAAAGACAATTCATATAACAGCTGAATTGTAATAAAAGATGATATGTATTTTGCACTTTTTTCAGCAATTCTGAAAATGATTCGCTCTTCACAATTATTTTGATTTTGGGGGATATAGTTTTAATTGGCTGTCATGTTTAGTTTGTTGTCACACAATATTATCCAGTGAACATAGAGATATATAGGAAAATGCTTAAATTTTTGTTCTAATTTTAAATGGAACATAAATCTACTGCAGCCATCAGTGATTACATGAACTTCCTTTATTTTTTTGTGCAGAATTATAGTTGGAAAGCAGTTTCTAGTGTCTTTCCCAGAGGTAGAGATGGTATGAAAAATAAAATAATATGTGAACTCCTTCACTGATTCCATTCCATTCCATTTGTATCATTCCAAATATACTTCTAGGCACCAGAATGTTATAGATTTATACACAGATATATAGACAAGAATGAAAATAATCTCTAACTGGGAAAATATTTTGAATGTTAAATTGCTCCTGTTAATTTATATATTCGAGAAGGAAATGGCAACCCACTCCATTATTCTTGCCTAGAGAATCCCCATGGACAGAGCAGCCTGTCAGGCTACAGTCCATGGGGTCGCAAGAGTCGTACATGACTTAGTGACTAAACCATCACCAATCTATATATATTTTGTGTTGTTCAGTCACAAAATATAAGTTGTGTCCCACTCTGCAACCTCATGGACTACAATACGCCATGTTCTTCTGTCCTCCACTATCCCCTGGAGTTTGCTCAAATTCATGCCTACTGAGTTGGTGATGCTATCTAACCATACTATTCTCTGCCACCCCCTTTTCCTTTTGGCTTCAATCTTTCCCAGAATCAAGGTCCTTTCCAATGAGTCAGCTCTTCGCATCAAGTGGCCAAAGTTTTTGAGGTCGAACTTCAGCATCAGTTCTTCCAATGAATATTCAGTGTTGATTTCCTTTAGGATTTACTGGTTTGATCCTCTTGCAGTCCAAGGAATTCTCAAGAGTCTTCTCCAGTACCACCATTTGAAAGAATCAATTCTTTGGTGTTCAACCTTCTTTATGTTCCAACTCTCATGTTCATACATGACTACTGGAGTTTATATATGATAGTTTATGGTGAACGATGTCAGATTTGAGATCTCCTAAGTAGAAGATTTAGCTTCGGGACTGGAGAACAGGCTTGATCATTCAGTCAATTTTGTGTAACAAAGTTTTATTAAAATTTGAAAAGGGACAGAGAAAGCTTCTGACATAGACATCAGAGGAGGATGGAGATTGCCCTGCTCATTAGTCTTAGCAAGGGAGCTATGTACCTTATTACAGTAAAGGGTCTTACCAGACCCACTCCCATAATTTACATCTTAAGATAACATGATTAGTCAACAGGTTCTTTTTTAAGGAGAAACATATCCTTGAGCAAGATACATTGTTATATTGACTAAGGCAAGGCAATGTAGAAAAAAATGTTTGTCCTTTTCTCCTCCTTGAGAGCCTTGGACCCCTTTCTCCTTCTCGAGGGCCCTGGACCTCTTCCTCCTCAAGGGCTTCTAACTCCTTATCAACCTACCTAGGGATGAGCTCTATCATTTCCACCTTTTTCTTTTAAGAGACTATAGCTGCGAAGGGAAAAGGGGCATTGCTCTAATTCTGTAGCTACTTCCTGCTGGCCAGGGGCACAGGCCCTAAATTGTTGAGGCAGCATATTCTCCTAACCCTCATATTAAGGGTCTCTGATCCAGGGGCCTCAAGTAATAGTTGGAGGAGGTCGTGGCACTCGTAGGAGCTTGAACAACCATTTGTAGCTTAAAAGCTTTCAGACGGTTAGAAACAAACCCCATTTTGCAATTACAGATGTAAGGCAAAACAGTCATTAAACCAAATTAAAACACAATCAAAATTAAAAGTTACAGTATATCCATAGTTAGATCAGTCCATCTTAGAATTGTTAGATGTCATAAGACCAAGAAGTGACATCACATGTGATTGTTGTTGGTGAAGGTATTCACAGGGTTGAAGAAAGCCCTTTCCTTGAAATGGAGAAACCCACTATGGGAAGCCTTCAATTGATGAGGAGGCTGAAAAGCTGAAAGCTGAGTCACGTAATTAATTATAAGGCTTCAGAATCTATGATAATATCTGTGCACAAAAACAGTCTGTCATAGACACAGTCTCTTCTTAGGGGCAGTTCAAGCCCTCTTTAAAGCCGTGGGTAAAACTTTAAACCAACTGTCTTGTGTTTCCTGAGTTAGCTTCCACAGGTGCATCTTAATAATGTCATTAACCTTTTCAACTTTTTCTGAAGATTGAGGTCCCCAGGAATAGTGTAAGTGATACTCTATTCCTAGAGCTTTTGATACCCCTTGAGTTACAGCATTTTTGAAGGTGGAGCATTGTTGCTCTGAATGTTAGAGTTTAAGATCCCAATTACATCATGAAAAGTCAGTACAGTAAGATTTTCTCCATTACTACCTTATGAATTTTATGCATTACCAAAACAATAGTAGCAATTACCCTTAAAGAATGTGGCAATAGCCTTTTTTTCAGTAACAAACTAAACTCTGATCCTATGGGCAAGCTCAAAGTTGGAGCCTGAAGGAGAGAGTTTGAAAAGCCTTAAAAGCCTTTTGAGTCTCTGGACACCAAACCAGCTCGTCGGTTTGGGCCTGCTGAGTCTCAGTTATAAGTTGATATAGGCCAGACAAGTTCCCCATAACCCAGAATCCAAATGCAGCAATGGGCTGTATTGTCAAAGAATCCTCTCAATTGTCTTAAAGTCATAGATAGGGGATAATTTAGTATAGGTTTAACTCTAGAAAGCATCCTTCAAATCAATGACTGAAAAATATTTGGCTCATTCAGGAATTTTAGACAAAGTATAAGGATTAGGCACTTATTTGCATATCTTGAACAAGTCTCCATTTATCATTTGACTTTTTTCACACCCAAAAAAAGGAGTGTTGTATGGACTGTTATAAGAAATTAATAGTCCTGTAATTTTCAATTAAATTTTAAATTTTCAATGATGGGTTTTAACCCTTCCTTAACCCCAGGCTTTGTGGATACTGCTTTTGATGTGGAAATAGGTGAGGGTCTTTGAGCTTGATAATGACAGGAATAGCATTTTGTGTTCAACCCAAAGTTTTTCCATCAGCCCATACTTTAGGATTTACATTTTGTTCAATTAATGGGAGAGAAAGAGCAAGCTCCATATTCATGAAAACAGAGGCCTGGACCTCGGTCAGTATATCCCTTCCCAAAAGGGGTGAGGGAGACTCTGGCGTGATTAGAAACTCAAGAGAAAAATAGCACAGAGTCCCAGTTGCAGCTTAAAGAATGACTGAAATCATATCATTTGGTTCATCCAGACAGCCCCATTATGGTAGTGGGTGAAGAGGAAAGCAGACTAGGACCTTCAGTGAGGGCAGAGAAAGTTGCCTCAGTGTTAAAAAAAAAAAAAAAAAATTGACTGATTGCCACCACCACCACCACACACACACACACACACACACACACACACACACAGTCATTAACACCTGGGGTTCCTCATGTGTAATTAGGATAGGAGCTTGTGTGGGGACCCCAGGGCATCTTCAGTCCCAATTGCCTTGAGAGTCCAATCCCTGGGGCCTATGCCTTGGAGGGCAATCTCTTTTCCAGTGCAGTCCTCTGTAGACAAGACATGGAGCTGGGGGGCAGCTTAGATGCCCAAGGGGAATCCCGCTTGAGATTCCCCTCCTTTACACAGTAATAACAAGTCATTCCTTTTTCACCTGGGTCCCTCTGGGCACTTTTCTCAGGCTATTTCAGAGCAGGTCTAACAGCCATTTTGGGGGCTTCAGTCTTCTGCCTGGTTCCTTTTCTGCCTCCTATTTTCCTCCTCATATTCTCTACCATAATATACTGCCTGAGCCAGCTGCAACAGTTTTTAAAAAGACCTATTTGGTTTTAGTAGCTTATGGCTGATATCTGGAGCTGATTAAGTGAGAAATCTATCTTTAAGATCATTCCTCTTTCCTCATTTTTGGGAACATCAGTAAACTTGTGGAGAGCCTCCCATAGTCTATCTAGGAATTTATCAGGAATTTCCTTCTCTCCCTGTTCTATGTCAGCCAACTTAGCATAGTCTAAAGTCTCAGCACACGTTTGCTTGAGTCCTTCAAGAACCCAGCAAAATGGCTCTGTTATGGGAACTGTTTGGCTCCCAGTGGAGGAGGGCTATTTCATGTTCCCTCTTTCCCCTTATCTCACGTTCAAGCCATTAATCTCCAAAAGTAGTAGCTTCCTCCAACTCAAGCTTTCGAGTCAGGATTCAGCGTCTGTCCCAAGAAATACATTACATCTCTCCAAGTAAGCTCATAAAGTAAAGTTAGTCCCGTAAAGGCTTCTATGTACAGTTTGGATCCTCTTGATAGTCTTTGACCACACTTGGTACTGTTGAATTTCTGCAAAGACTGAGCCAAACCTTCCTGGAAGGGTGCACTAATTCTCAGCCTGTTCAGTAGGGAGCACCTGATACAGAGGCAAAGTAAGAGAACAGGAGGGAGCTGAAAGTTTCACACCCAAATCTGTATGTGCCCTTAGGACATAAGTCTGGCGTGTCTCACAGAGAGATGAAGAGCAACATATATGGCACTTCTACCCATTTCGCTTGCTTTCTACAGAACTGATCTAATTGCAAAACAGTACTACAATTGAGAGCCTTCAACAAGCTAGCATCCTCCATCTTCCAAAGGATACTGTGGCCATTCCATACCACAGAAGAAGCTCAGGCATGAATATTTTTAAAAGTTTATTAGAATCACAGACATTGATATCAGGTGCAATTGGGCCAGGAGAAAAGTCTCAACTAGGGTTGCATTTTATAATACTCTGTTCTATTTAATAAATTCTTGCCCTAATTTTTTTTATAATGTGGTATCCCAAGGTACTAGGAGATGTGTATTTTATTAATATTTAAGGAATTCTACATTTATCTTATTTATAATGTTATATTTTAAAAATATATTTTAAGTTTTAATGTTCTTCAGTGGTTGTGACATAAGGTCTAGGTAATTATAGGAAGTCATAAAACATGAAGACTAAAAAAGTGATAATTCAATTTCAAAAGTAATAATTCCAATCATTAGTTAAAACTATAACAAAAAAGTGAAAGAGAGAGTGGAAAACGTTGGCTTAAAGCTCAACATTCAGAAAACGAAGATCATGGCATCTGGTCCCATCACTTCATGGGAAATAGATGGGGAAACAGTGTCAGATTTTATTTTGGGGGACTCCAAAGTCGCTGCAAATGGTGATTGCAGCCATGAAATTAAAAGACACTTACTCCTTGGAAGGAAAGTTATGACCAACCTAGAAAGCTTATTAAAAAGCAGGGACATTACTTTGCCAACTAAGGTCCGTCTAGTAAAGGCTATGGTTTTTCCAGTGGTCATATATGGATGTGAGAGTTGGACTGTGAAGAAAGCTAAGCACTGAAGAATTGATGCTTTTGAACTGTGGTGTTGGAGAAGACTCTTGAGAGTCCCTTGGACTGCAAGGAGATCCAACCAGTCCATTCTGAAGGAGATCAGCCCTGGGATTTCTTTGGAAGGAATGATGCTAAAGCTGAAACTCCAGTACTTTGGCCACCTCATGTGAAGAGTTGACTCATTGGAAAAGACTCTGATGCTGGGAGGGACTGGGGGCAGGAGGAGAAGGGGATGACAGAGGATGAGATGTCTGGATGGCATCACTGACTCGATGGACGTGCGTCTGAGTGAACTCCGGGAGTTGGTGATGGACAGGGAGGCGTGGCGTGCTGTGATTCATGGGGTAGCAAAGAGTCGGACACGACTGAGTGACTGAACTGAACTGATAACAAAAAAAACTAATTTTTTAAAAGATTTCTGCTCACCTTGGCTCTTTTTCTTTAATGTCTCTATTGTAATAATTCAATGTTATATAACTCATGAATTATATAACAAAAATAGTTTATCTACTATTGAGATATTCATTTTTCAAGCTGAAAATGTTTTAAGTATCTTATATTACTGAAAATGCCACCTATGATGAGTTTGTTAACATTTTTATTTTGAACCCAATTCTTTACATTGTTATTGTTTTTGGAGACTGGGGATATCCTGTGGATAATCTTTTATATATACATATTTCTACTATTTATAATAAGTGTGGCTGTCACTCATCAATCGTCTCCTAATATTATGCTTTTGGTGTAGACATACGATAGTTTTTAACATTTTGTTGAGAAGTTCTTTGAAAAGTGTTAAATTTCTGTGAAGTATAAAGGGTAACAATTAGGCAAATTTCATATTAAACCTGTTTTAAATTTTTAATCAGTTAAATATATCTAAGTGTGTATTAAATTTGGTAATGGAATGCTTCTGTTAGGTCCATACCATTTCTGTTCTTTATTGTGCCCATCTTTAAATGAAATATTCCCTTGGTATCTCTAATTTTCTTGAAGAAATCTCTACTCTTTCCCATTCTATTGTTTTCCTCTGTTTCTT
Organism: Bos indicus; assembly: GCF_029378745.1. NCBI lineage: Eukaryota > Metazoa > Chordata > Mammalia > Artiodactyla > Bovidae > Bos > Bos indicus. Next base: position 54,149,854 of record NC_091761.1, on the reverse strand, counting down.
TGCATTGATCACTAAGGAAGGCTTTCTTATGTCTCCTTGCTATTCTTTGGAACTCTGTATTCAAATGGGTATATCTTTTTCTCCTTTACTTTTAGCTTCTCTTCTTTTCTCATCTATTTGTAAGGCCTCGTCAGACAACCATTTTGCCTAAAAAGGCAAATACAAAAGCATTTCTTTTTCCTGGGGATGTTCTTGATCCCTGTCTCCTATACAATGTCATGAACCCCCATCCATAGTTCTTAAGGCACTTTTTCTATCAAATCTAATCCTTTGAATCTATTTGTCACTTCCACTGCTGTTCTTTGGAACTCTGCATTCTAATGGGTATGTCTTTCCTTTTCTCCTTTGCCTTTCACTTCTCTTCATTTCACAGCTATTTGTAAGGCCTTCTCAGACAACCATTTTGCCTTTTTGCATTTCTTTTTCTTGAGGATGGTCTATCAAGACCCCTGCTTCCTGTACAATGTCATGAACCTCCCTCCATAGTTCTTCAGGCACTCTGTCTATCAGACATAATCCCTTGAATCTATTTGTCATTTCCACTGTACAGTCATAATGGATTTGATTTAGGTAATACCTAAATAGTCTAGTGGTTTTCCCTTCTTTCTTTGATTTAATTCTGAAATTGGCAATAAGGAGTTCATGATCTGAGCCAGAGTCAGCTCCCAGTGTTGTTTTTGCTGACTCTATAGAGCTTCTTCCTCTTTGGCTGCAAAGAAATTAATCAATCTGATTTTGGTATTGACCATCTGGTGATGTCCATGTATAGAGTCTTCTCTGTGTTGCTGGAAGAGAGTGTTTGCTATGACCAGTGAATTCTCTTGGCAAAACTCTGTTAGGCTTTGGGCTGTTTCATTTTGTACTCCAAGGACAAATTTGCCTGTTACTCCAGGTATTTCTTGACTTCTTACTTTTTCATTCCAGTCCCCTATAATGAAAAGAACATCTTTTGGGGGTGTTAGTTCTAGAAGGTCTTGTAGGTCTTCATAGATCTGTTCAACTTCAGCATTACTGGTTGGGGCATAGACTTGGATTACTTTGATTTTGATGGTTTACCTTCAAAATGAACAGAGATCTTTCTTTCATTTTTGAGATTGTATCCAAGTACTATATTTTGGACTTTTTTATTGACCATGATGGCTACTGTATTTCTTCTAAGGGATTCTTGCCCACAGTAGTTGATATAATGGTCATCTAGGTTAAATGAGTCCATTAAATGGACTCATGCCAGTCCATTTTAGTTAGCTGATTTCTAAAATGTTGATTTTCACACTTTCCATCTCCTGTTTGACCTCTTCCAATTTGCCTTGATTCATAGACCTAATATTCCAGGTTCCTATGCAATATTGCTCTTTACAGCATCAGACTTTACTTCCATCAGCAGTCACATCCACAACTATGTGTTGTTTTTGCTTTGACTCCATCTCTTCATTCTTTCTGGAGTTATTTCTCTACTCTTCTCCAGTAGCATATTGGGCACCTACTGACCTGGGGAGGTCATCTTTCAGTGTCATACCTTTTTACCTTTTCATACGGTTCATGGGGTTCTCAAGGTAAGAATACTGAAGTGGTTTGCCATTCCCTTCTCCAGTGGACCATGTTTTGTCAGAACACTCCACCATGACCCATCCATCTTGGTTGCCCCTATACAGCATGGCTCAGTTTCACTGAGTTAGACAAGGCTGTGGTCCATGTAATCAGATTGGTTAGTTTTCTGTGACTGTGGTTTTATTCTGTCTGCCCTCTGATGGATAAGAATAAGAGGCTTATGAAAGCTTCCTGATGGGAGAGACTGACTGAGAGGGAAACTAGGTAATATTCTGATGGGCTGGACAATGTTCAGTAATCTTTAATCCAATTTTCTGTTGATGGGCAGGTCTGTGTTTCCCCCCTGTTATTTGATCTGAGGCTAAACTATGGTGGACGTAATGAAGATAATGGCGATCTCCTTCAAAAGGTGCCATGCACATACTGCCGCACTCAGTGCCTCAGACCCTGAAGCAGGCCACCGTCGACCCATGCCTCCACTGGAGACTGCTGGACACTGCTCCTTTCTCCTGGGTCCTGGTGTGCACCAGGTTTTGTTTGTGCCTTCCAAGAGTCTCTTTCCCCAGTCCTGAGTAAGATCTGGTGGTTCGATGGTGGGGTTAATGGCAACCTCCTCCAAGAGGATTTATGCCATACCCAGGTCTACTGCACCCAGAGCCCCTGCAGAGGCCACTGCTGACCTGTACCTCCACAGGAGACACTCAGAAACAGTTCAGCCTCAGTCTCTGCAGGTTGCACGTGTGTTTTGTGCCCTTCCCAGGTCTGAGCAGATCAGGTGACCAGGTGCTTGGTGAAAGCACTGTCCCAGGTGGGCCCTGTGTCTTAATCACTTCCCCAGCCTTGGCCACTCGGTTACTCAGGTGCGCCCCAAGAACAACATTTCAGGTGTGCCATATCTCTCCTCTGGAGAGCTGACCTCAGGCTGTGACCCTCCTGGCAGATGTCAACCACCTGCCAGGATCTTGGGAAGACATGGTTAGCAGCTGTGAGCCTGCTCACAGTTTGGTGAAAGATAAGAAGAGGTGGCAAGAATACATACACAAAAAAACAATACAAAAAAAGATCTTCATGAAGCAGATAATCATGATAGTGTGATCACTCACCTCGAGCCAGACATCCTGGAATGCAAAGTCAAGTGGTCCTTAGGAAGTGTCACTATGAACAAAGCAAGAGGAGGTGATGGAATTCCAGTTGGGCTATTTCAAATCCAAAAAATGATGCTGTAAAAGTGTTGCATTCAATATGCCAGCAAATTTAGAAAACTCAGCAGTGGCCAAAGGACTGGAAAAGGTCAGTTTTCATTCCAATCCCAAAGAAAGGCAGTGCCAAAGAATGTTCAAGCTACCCCACAGTTGCACGCATCTCACACACTAGCAAAGAAATGCTCAAAATTCTCCAAGCCAACCTTCAACAGTTTGTGAACTTTAACATCCAGATGTTCAAGCTGGATTTAGAAAAGTCAGAGGAACCAGAGATCAAATTGCCAACATTCATTGGATCATTGAAAAACCAACGAGTTTCAGAAAAACATCTATTTTTGCTTTATTGACTATGCCAAAGCCTTTGACTGTATGGATCACAACAAACTGTGGAAAATTCTTCAAGAGATGGGAATATCAGACCACCTGACCTGCCTCCTAAGAAATCTGTACACAGGTCAAGAATCAACACTTAGACCTGGAAATGGAAAAACAGACTGGTTCCAAATTGGGAATGGAGTAAGTCAAGGCCGTATATTGTCACCCTGCTTATTTAATTTATATGCAGAGTACATCATGAGAAATGCTGGATTGGATGAAGCACTAGCTGGAATCAATATTGCTGGGAGAAATATCAATAACCTCAGATATGCAGATGACACCACCCTTATGGCAGAAAGCAAATAAGAACTGAAGAACCTCTTGATGAAAGCGAAAGAGAATAGTGAAGAAGTTGGCTGAAAGCTCAACATTCAGAAAACTAAGATCATGGCATCTGATCTCATTACTTCATGGCATATAGATGGGGAAACAATAGAAACACTGTCTGACTTTATTTTTGGGGGCTCCAAAGTCACTGCAGATGGTGACTGCAGCCATGAAATGAAAAGAAGCTTGCTCCTTGGAAGAAAAGCTATGACCAACCTAGATGGCATATCAAAAAGCAGAGACATTACTTTGCAAACAAAGGTCCATCTAGTCAAAGCTATGGTTTTTCCAGTAGTCATATATGAATGTGAGAGCTGGACTAAAAGAAAACTGAGAACTGAAGAATTGATGCTTTTGAACTGTGATGTTGGAGAAGACTCTTGAGAGTCCCTTGGACTGCAAGGAGATCAAATCAGTCAATCCTAATTGAAATCAGTTCTGAATATTAATTTGAAGGACTGATATGTAGTTGAAACTCCAATACTTTGGCCACCTGATGCAAAGAACTGACTCAACTGAAAAGACCCTGATGCTGAGAAAGATTGAAGGCAGGAGGAGAAGGGGATGACATAGGCTGAGATGGTTGGATGGAATCACCGATGCGATGGACATGAGTTTGAGTAGGCTCCAGGAGTTGGCAATTGACAAGGAAGCCTGGTGTGTTGCAGTCCATGGGGTTGCAATAGTCGGAACAGGACTCAGCGACTGAACTGAACTGAATGGAATGCTGCTGCTGCTGCTGCTGCTGCTGCTGCTGCTAAGTCGCTTCAGTCGTGTCCGACTCTGTGTGACCCCATAGATGGCAGCCCACCAGGCTTCTCCGTCCCTGGGATTCTCCAGGCAAGAACACTGGAGTGGGTTGCCATTTCTTTCTCCAATGCATGAAAGTAAAAAGTGAAAGTGAAGTCGCTCAGTCGTGTCCAACTCCTAGTGACCCCATGGACTGCAGCCTACCAGGCTCCTCCATCTATGGGATTTTCCAGGCAAGAGTACTGGAGTGGGTTGCCATTGCCTTCTCCAGAATGGAATGCTAAGTTGATGATATTCAACTTAGCCAAGAATTTTAACAACACAAAAAACAGCACAAAACATGAAGTCCTTTATGACAAATGCATAATAAGACTGAAATTATAACAATTACCCTTCAAATTATGCCAAGAAAATGGTAGAACCTAACATTTCATGTGATGGCAACAATCAAGTTTGTTGCACATTTTACATTATTCAGAAAACATTAATAATTTCATTGCAAAATGGTATGAGTAGCACATCAGAAGGCATTTAATCAATTAATGTCAAACAATAAACTACTGTTGTTCAGAACTAAGCTAAGAATTTTTGACATTCATTCATTTCATTTAATCTATATTGAATGAGACAACTCAGGGAGGTAAAAAGTGCTATCTTCACTTAGAGACTGAAAAAAAAAAATGTAAGAATGGATAAAACATTAAGGAAACAGATGCAGGTAGATAAAATAAAGCAAAAGGACCCTCTTTGGCAAAGATTTCTAACCTAGTATTAAAGTAAGTATCTTTTTTTTTTTCAAATGTAAGAGACTTTATCACCAGAAATTTACATAGCAATTTCTATTCAAGAGCAAGTCTACTAAGACATAAAGATCACAAGTCTCTATGAAATCTCCCCCAAATTTTTTTTGTTTTTCGTCCTCCAGGGTAAGATTGTATTGTGGCCACAAGATGTTTAAAAATAAATGAATCATAACATTGAGTAAGAAGTATCATTGATTACAATATTTTTAATGCTCCAAAGCATGTCACTGTGGGCCCTTTCTTCAGCACTTACTGTCACATAATTACTGTCCTAAATTTTTTCTATTTGTGCTTACTTCAGGGAATGAAAATAAATGAAGTGGAAATGCACCGATAGCTCCAGTTAGTGAAGAGATCAAATGAACTTTTGGCTCTGCACTTTACAGCCACAGAAGGCAGTGGCTCCCACATCAAACAGTTCTACTAAAGAGATCTACATCCCAGGAAGTGAAAATACTTCGTTTCTTGAGGATTCTGGGGTTAGAAGAAATTGTAAATATTGTTTTCCTCATTTATGTACAAATGTTTTAGTAATCAATCAGGAGAGCTAAAGAGGGAGTTCTAGGTTTGGAGAAGATAAACACAACCTTTAAAAGTGTAGATTATTCTACTAAGAATCATCACATTTAGGATTGCCATATTTAGCAAACAAAACTATAAGATGACCAGCTAAATTATAATTTCAGGTAAACCATGATTTTTTTGTTAGTAGAAGTATGCCCAAAATGTTGCATCATATATACTGACATTTTTCAATTGTTTTTCATCTAAAATTCAAATCTTCTGGGGATTCTATATTTTATTTGTCAACCCTACAAGAAAAAGCATCAACTAGAAGATATTTTGGGAATGTGGACAATCAGACAATAGTTCAACAACTCTTCAGAAAGAAGAATGGATATATCAAAATGCAGGTCTAACATATTAGCCCATGGGTTATTTATTAATTTATTTATTTTCTGGGCCAAAGCACATTAGGCAAGAAAGAAATGACTGTTCCCTGAAATAAGGGAAAGGTGGTTACTCTGTTTTCAGTTCTATATTTTTCAGTTCAATGCAGTGCTCTGTATAAGTTATGTTACCTTACTTGCTGGCAATACAAAGACCCACATATCACATCCATTTCATCTCCTGGGTTTTATAACCTTTATTACTGAGAGCCATTTCCCTGAACTTTATTTAGTTTAGACCTCAGACTTTATTTTGACCAGTGTTTTTATGTATGCATAAGCTTTGTTTTAAAGGACTTCTAAGACTTACAAACTAAATAGGATTCCTAGTTTTCTGTGTGTAGCTGTGTCATTTACATTTTATAGTGTTGACAGATGAGAAAATGAACAAAAAGGGCAAGTTTTCAAAACATCCAATGAACCTAGGAGCTTTAGACATTTAAGTTAATAAGAATGGGGCTCAAAATGTCACCCCAGCTAGAAACAAAATGACAAGGGCTATTCAGTCTCATGCTTACAAACTTACACAACACTTATTTTCTGAATTTAAGAGCAGTGCCCCACAGCCCACCTCCATGTTCTCATTGGTAAACTAACATACAGTATAGAAAGCATGTCTGTATATTCCATGGCCTGCATGGGTTTCTCTGAAATATCTGCAATCACATGAGTTAGTGAGGCAGAACCCTAAGGTGTCCTGTTGCAATAAGGTATATATAGAACTCAAAGTTCATGCCTCAGAGACTGATAAAGCAATCCACCAACGGTCTCAAGAATGAGTTGCTGAACTGGAACTAAGTTTCTGTGAATCCCTAGCAGCATGGATGAGTTAATTGTGCCTCTTCTAGCAAAGGACTCAGAAGATCTCGATCCTTCAAATTTCAATTTTCACAATTGAATTATCATCTGGCCTGTTTTTAAGATGCACTTTTGCTTATAAATGGTATTAATGTCTTATTTTGTGTTCAAAGCCAGAAAAAACGTCATGCCAATTTTTTCTAATTTATCATAGCCAAAGATTGAAAATATTTTACCTTACAAATATTTTTTTTCTTCCTCCCAACCCATGGACCTCATATGTATATATGTGTGCGTGCATGCTTTGTCACTCAGTCATGTCCAACTCTTTGTGACCCCATTGACTGCAGCCCGCCAGGTTGCTCTGTCCATGGGGATTCTCCAGGCAAGAATACTAGAGTGGGCTGCCATGCCCTCCTCCAGGGCATCTTCCCAACCCAGGGATCAAACCCAGGTCTCCCGCATTGCAAGTTGATTCTTTATCATCTGAGCCACCAGGGAAGCCCACATAGATAGATAGAGATAAATAGATAAACATAAATGCACACACACACAGAGCTATATATATACATATATATATATATATATGAACTATATATCTAAAATATATTTTAAATATACTTTAAATCAACTAAAGAAAGTCTCTGTCCCAAATTATCCCTGACTTGTGGTGCTGTTGCATGGCTGATCACTTTCAAATTATTTCACTAAAATTTCTAAAATGATACAGACCCTAATCTCATTTTGGGAATACTATCCCCTTTCATGAATCCAGAACTCACAGGAAAATGAGCAAATCTGTCACATTTTTATTTGCTTCATTTGGTCACTGTTTGCCTAATAAACTGCAAGTTGCTAGCAAGACTGTGAGGCTTTCTCTGGGCCCTGTAGGTGCTCAATGAGTAATTATTCATCAAATGAAGCTGTATCAGTACCAGGAGGTTAGCCACCAGGCATCAACTATTATCTTAAGCTGACTTGAGAGGAAAGTAACAGACTGCCATGAAAACAGGAGATTCCTAATGAAATTAGGAGTTTCTTTTAAAGAAAACAGATCTGCTGCTGGAAGTATTCAATAACAATAACAATAATAGGAATAAGAGGGGGAAAAAAACCATAATTCAGCACTTCCTTCAACTTTTCTAAAAGTGAGTTGATAAAATCCATGTACTTGTCATGCATGAATGCATTTTAAGACTTTATCACTTTCTCAACTTTCTTCTTGCTCTTTTGGCGGTTTTATTCTTTTTTTCCCCAACTGTAGAACCTTACAGTACTGTAGCAGTTTTGAGTTACCGTGTCTTCCCAGACACAGATAATTTCCACTTAATACATTGCAGTGCTTTTGACTAGGAAAGGAAAATTGTGATGTGTCATCATCTTGTCTTTAAGCAATTTCAGTTGCAAAATTCTTTTTGTGCACAACTTACTCTGATATTAAGTCAGACAACTTGAATACCACATTACAACCTGGCAAATTCTAAGATATTTTAAATCATAGCAAGGAGATCAAATAAAGGATATATGTTTCTGGTAGTCTGTGAACAGGTCTGGAATAAGGGAGAGGAAGGCAAATATAGAGAAATAACATAAATGAGAAATCATGTTCTTTGATTAAAATTGGTATATTGGGCTAACTGTTGAAATTAAGAGGGCTAGAGATATGAAAAGATCAGGCAAAGGAAAACTGAAATCAGATAAATCTCTTTATCACATATCCAGAAAATGTGGAGAGACAGAGGCAGAGAAATTGTTAAAAGTATATTGACGAGTTTGAAACATTTTATCATCCCAAAACTTTTGATTCTTTTGAGTACTTATATGAGTTTTGTATGAATCACATCATGTTACCTGATATCCTTAATATTCAGTCTCACAATCTGGCAGATTTTAATTTCCATTCAGGCAAAAAGAAGAATAAAATCCATATGAGCCATTCAAAATTGCCTTCTCCTCTGATATATTTTTCTCCATCTCCCACTTTCAATACCCATCTTTCTTCCTTTTCATGTTTACTCTTCTGAGCTCTTTTCTATGGAAAGTCTGAAGGCAGGACCTTGGCGTGGGGAGTTTTGACCTCTAAATGTGCTGCTCCACTCTCTATAAATCCTAGATTTTGACTGACATCTTTTTCATCTACTACTCTTTTTGTTCACAGTCCAGGTTAATAGGCAGAGGAATATTTGAACATGAGATTTCTCACTCAAGTTTTAAATTAACTCAAAACTTTGTAAAAGTCACTTGAAGACTTGTTCTTCAACATCCTCATGATCTAAAACATTAACCAAGCAAGAGGTAGATGAGGAGCTGATGAGATAAGCAGGGGTTTTTCCATAGAAATAATTTGTAAGAACATTCCTATCTCTCCCTCTTACCATTTATCTATTTTTAGAGAGTCTCAACATTCACACATTATTTTACTTATGATTTTGATCCATAGCTCAGTCGTGTCTGACTCTTTGGGACCCCATGGAATGTAGCCTGTTGCTAGCTCCTTTCTCCATGGAATTTTCAAGGCAAGAGTATTGGAGTGGGTTCCATTTCCTTCTCCAGGGTATCTTCCCAATCCAGGGACTGAAGCCAGGTCTCGTGCATTGAAGGCAGATTCTTTACCATCTGAACCACCAGGGAAACCTCCATTTTCCGTAAGTAAAAACTAAAAATATTACTACAAATTTATCTTGTAAAAATAAACATTGTCTTACTGAAGCAAAAGTTTAGAAGAAATGACATCCAACATCTCTCCTTTTAAAGAGCTTTACTGAGGTACAGTTTGCTATAACATTTACACATTTAAAGTGCACAACTTAAGACATTTTGGTGTATTCATAATCAATATCAGAACATTTTCCTCAACCCCCAAATAAATGAAATATTCTCTAGGTATCACATTTCAACCTTCCCCACCTCCATCCTCACCACAAGGCAACCACTTTACTTTCTAACTGTATTTGCCTATTCTGAACATTTCATGGAAATGTGATCATATAATATACAGTTATTCGTGACAGAATCCTTTCACTCAGCTAATGCTTCTATGGTTCGTCCATGTTGCAGCAAGCATCAGCCTTTCTTGTTTCTCAGTTGTTAAACTGAGAAAATTCACACAACATAAAATTAACCATTTTAAAGTGTTCGATTCAGTGGCCCTTAGTATATTCACAATGTTGGGCAGCCAAGCATTTCCATCACCACAAAAAGAAACTCCTTACCCATTAGCAGTCACTCTCTAATTTCCTTTATCCACAGACTCTCATAGCCACTAGGCTGCTTTCTGTCTCCATGGATTTGCCTATTTCATATAAATGGAATCATGAATATGTGGACTTTTCTGTCTCTCAATTCTTTCACTCAACCTAATGTTTTCAAAGTTCATCTATGTGGCAGAATATATCAGTACTTCACACCTTTTTAATATCAACAAATATTCCATTGTGTAATATGCCACCTATGTTTATCCATTTGGTCAATGATGGACATTTGTGTAGTGTGTACTTTTGATTACTATGCATAATAATCATTATGCATTATATATAATAATTACATATGCATTATAATGCATTATTATGCATAATGCTGCTAAGGATATTCACATATAAGTTTTTTGTACACTTTTTTCAGATTTACCAAAATATAATTGAAAAGAGTAAGATATTTAAAGTACACATCATGATTTGATACACATGTGAATTGCAAAAAATGATTTCTCCTATCTAGATAATTAAATATCCATCATCTCCATATTTATCTTATCATGAATGTGAGAACATCTAAGTTTTAGTCTCAGTAAATTTCAATAATGGAACAATAAAGTGTTGACTATCAACTACTGTCATCAGGTAATTCACTAGATTTTCATACCTTATTTATCTTATATTTGAAATTTTTTAGCTTTTTACCAAACTCTCCCTATTTCCCCCACATAGTCCTTGCAAAGCATTTTGCTTCTCTCTGTTTCTGTGAGCTTGGATTTTTTTTTTAGATTCCATAAAAGTGAGACCATGAAGTATTTGTCTTTCTCTGTATGGCTTATTTATTTAGCATAATGCTCTCAAGATCCTGTGACATTGTCTCAGACAAAACAATTATTCTCATGGTTGAATAATATTCCATTATTGATACATATATATTTTTTTTTCATTTATGCATTGTTGGACACTTATGATGTTTCTATGTTTTAGCTATTGTGAACAATACTGCAATGAATGTGAGGGTGAAGACATCTCTCCAATATCCTGATATCCTGTTTCATTTCCTTTGAATATATATTCATAAGTGGGATTCATAGATAATATGTTAGTTATATTTTAAAATATTTGAAAACTGCCATACTGTTTTCCATAGTGGCTACACAAGTGTTTCCTTTTCTTCACATCCTTGGCAACACTTGCTGCTGCTGCTAAGTCGCTTCAGTCATCTCCGAATCTGTGCAACCCCATAGATGGCAGCCCACCAGGCTCCCCCATCCCTGGGATTCTCCAGGCAAGAACACTGGAGTGGGTTGCCATTTCCTTCTCCAATGCATGAAAGTGAAAAGTGAAAGTGAAGTCGCTCAGTGGTGTCTAACTCTAGCGACCCCATGGACTGCAGCCTACCAGGCTTCTCCGTCCATGGGATTTTCCAGGCAAGAGTACTGGAGTAGGGTGCCATTGCCTTCACTTGTCTATTTGATGACAGACATTCTAACATGTATGAGGTGATATCTCATTATGGTTTTGCTATCCATTATTAATGATGCTGAGAAGTTTTCATGAACCTGTTGGCCATATGTATGTTTTCCTTAAAAAAAAAAAAAAAAGTATCTCTTTGGTTCTTTTACTCATTTTTTAATTGGATTGTTTGTTTGCTATTGAGTTGTGTGAGCCATGAAATTAAAAGACGCTTATTCCTTGGAAGGAAAGTTATGACCAACCTAGATAGAATATTGAAAAGCAGAGACATTACTTTGCCAACAAAGGTCCGTCTAGTCAAGGCTATGGTTTTTCCAGTAGTCATGTATGGATGTGAGAGTTGGACTGTGAAGAAAGCTGAGCACCAAAAAATTGATGCTTTTGAACTGTGGAGTTGGAGAAGACTCTTGAGAGTCCCTTGGACTGCAAGGAGATCCAACCAGTCCATTCTGAAGGAGATCAGCCCTGGGATTTCTTTGGAAGGAATGATGCTAAAGCTGAAACTCCAGTACTTAGGCCACCTCATGCAAAGAGTTGACTCACTGGAAAAGACTCTGATGCTGGGAGGGATTGGGGGCAGGAGGAAAGGGGATGATGGAGGATGAGATGGCTGGATGGCATCACCGACTCCGTGGATGTGAGTTTAAGTGAACTCCGGGAGATGGTGATGGACAGGGAGGCCTGGTGTGCTGCGATTCATGGGGTCGCAAAGAGTTGGACACGACTGAGCGACTGAACTGAACTGAACTGAACCTTTTCTTTATTGTATTTCCTGCTTACTTCATTGTAAACTGAAAGTGAAATTGTTAATTGCTCAATTGTATACGACTCTCTTTGTGACACCATGGACTATGGCCAACCAAGCTCCTCTGTCCATGCAATTCTCCAGGCAAGAATACTGGAGTAGGTTGCCATTCCCTTCTCCAGGGGATTGTCACAACCCAGGGACTGAAACTGGGTCTCCTACATTGCAGGCAGATTCTTTAACATCTGAGTTGATAGTGTACTTGTGATTTTATTTGTGTGATTTCAATTATTTTCCATTGATCTATGGGTCTGCCTTTATGTAATATCATACTGTTTTGATTATTACAGTGTTGAAATTTAATTTAAAAATTATGTAATGCCTCCAACTTTGATCTTCTTTCTTGGGGTTACATTACCTACTTGGGGTCTTTTGTGGATGCATACAAATTTTTGTTTTCTGTTTTGGTGAAAAATACTTTAGGAAAATTTACAGAGATTGCATTTAATCTATAGCTTATTATACATAATGTGGACATTTTAACATTAATCCTTACAACCTATTAGCAAGGAATATGCTTTCATTTGCTTGTGTCTTCTTCACACAATTTCTTTCACAAATGTCTTATAGTTTTCAATGTACAGGTTTTTTGCCTCTTCAGTTATGTTAATTCCTATTTTTATTGATGTAATTGCAGATGGGATTATATTTTAGTATTTGATAATTCATTCTTAGTGGGCAAAAACACTGTTGATTTTAATATATTGATTTTGTATCTTATAGCTTTAGTGAGTTCATTTATTAATTATGTCTGGTACAGATACATTATGTCATGTGCAAACAGACAGTTTTACTTCTTTGCTGTTTCTGATTTGGATGCATTTTATTTCTATTTCTTGCCTAACTGTTCTAGCTAAGACTTCTAATATTTGTTGATTAAATGTGCTGAGAGAGGGTATTCATGTCTTCTTCCTGATCTTAGCTCATCTTTTTACCATTAAGTATGCTAGGTGTGGATTGTTATATATGACCTTTATTAAATTGAGTTTAATTTTGTTTTATACTCAGTTTGTTAAGAGTTTTTTTAATCATAAATGGATGGTGAAAATTGTGAAATTACTTTCTGTATCTATTGAGATTGGTCAATAATTTTTCCTTCATTTTGTAAATGTGATGACAGATTGATTTGCAGAGTTTGAACTGCACCCCTGAAATAAATCCCGCTGGATCATAGTAAATGACCCTTTTAATGCACCATTGAATTCAGTCTGCTAATGTTTTGGTGAAGATATTCACATCTATATTCATCAGGGATACTGACATAATTTTCTTTCCTGTAGCTTTCTTGGTTGTTTCAGCATCAGAGTAATGCTGGTCTCATAATAGAAGTCTGAAAATTTCCCTTGTCTTCCATTTTGGAAGAATTTAAAAATAACTGGTATTTTTTTTTTTTTCTTTAAATGTTCCATAGAATTCACCAGTCACTCCATCTGATCTTAACTTTTATTTCTTGAGAGGCTTTTTTTTTTTTTTTTTTTTTGATTACTGACGAGATCACTTTACTAGTAATTAGTCTGCTCAGATTTTCTGGTTTTTAATTATTCTGTCTTGACAGGTTGTATGTTTCTAGGAATTTATTCATTTCTTCTAGATAATCCAATCTGTGGGCATATAACTGTTCACAGTAATCTCTTATGAACCCACTGTGTTTATGTGCTATCCGTTGTAGTATTTTCTCTTTCATTTCTGATTTATTTATTTGAGCCCTTTCTCATTTTTACTTGGTAACTCTAGCTACTGCTAACTGCTAAGTCACTTCAGTCGTGTCCGACTCGGTGCGACCCCATAGACGGCAGCCCAGCAGGCTCCCCCGTCCCTGGGATTCTCCAGGCAAGAACACTGGAGTGGGTTGCCATTTCCTTCTCCAATGCATGAAAGTGAAAAGTGAAAGTGAAGTCACTCCATCGTATCCGATTCTAGCTAAAGGTTGGTTTATTTTGTTTACCTTAAAAAATGTCTCCTAGTTTTACTGAACTTTTTGTATTCTATTTAATGACTATTTCATTTATTTCCATACTGATTCTTGTTATTTCTAACCTTCTACTACACTGGTTATTGTTATTATTGTTCTGTCTAGATCCTTGATGTATAAAGTTAGGTTGCTTATTTGAGCTATATTTTTTCTTAATTTGGTTTTTATTATATAAATATCCATCTTAGATCTGTTTTTTCTGCATTTCATATATTTTTGTTATATTTCCATTTTTATTTATTTCAAGTTTTGTTTAGTTTAGTTTCTCTTTTCATATTCTTTGACCTATGTGTTGTTTAGTAACATGTTGTTTATTCTCCACATATTAATTCATATTGTGAATTTGCCAGTTTTTTTATAAGTGATTTCTAGATTCATGTCATTGTTGCTGGAAAAGGTGCTTAATATTGTTTCAATTTTCTCAAATTTATCAAGATTTCTTCTGTGACTTAACATATGATCTATCCTGGGGAAAGCTTCATGTGCACTTGAGAAAAATGGATATTCTGCTGTGGTTGGAAGGAATGTTTTATAAATGTCTGTTAAACTCATCTGGTCTAACATGCAGATTAAAACCAGTATTTCTTTATTGATTTTCTCTATGATCTAACCATTGTTAACCATTTTGTTTCTATAATCATTGACATATCAGTCCTCACTATTGCAGTATTGTCTATTTCCTCAGCTCACAATTCTCATGTTGTGCATTTTTTTTCCAGTCAACAGTCTGTTGTACAGTAACTTTTTAAGATTTAAACTTAATTCATATCCCAATTAAAAAAATAGATCATTGAGTTTTGTTGTCTCAATAAATTTGTTAGTATAGTAAGTAAGGAAAATAAAACACATTAAGATACTGTTGCTGGTGACTAATGCCATGTTTAAAAATGCAAACCTCTGCAACACTCCACCAGACATGGTCTGAATTGAAGTAAGAATCCTGCATTGAAATAAGGATTAATTTGAAATTATTTTCCCTGAAAGTCTAGTATTAAGCCCTAGAAATGAGTTTGGTGAGATCAAGGGCTAATAAATTTAGATGAACGGTTCTGTTTAATGCTATGCCAGACACTCATGTTCAGAGTGCTGTCTATCCTCTTTCTCTTTCTTTCATCTTTCCTTTTTCTGCCCTTTCTGTCTTGCTCTTACTCTTTCTTTGCCTTTCAGTCTCTGTTTCAGTCTCTTGTTTTCTTTCTATGTTTCCTCTTTCTGCATCTCATTCTCCCAGTCTCTCTGCTTCCTCTCTCCCCCATCCCTCTATTTTTTATCCTCCTCTTCTTAAACCCTGAACCCATAGAAGCTGCACAAATTGAACAGCTGTAGCTCTGCCTCTACATTGTAACTTTCAATATTTTATTAGGAAACCAAATTCATAGCTGCCTAACGATCCCAGGAGACGACTCCCCAATTTAATATGACCTCTAAACAACATTTGAGAGGCAATTTCGTAGGACCGCAGTGGAGTGGATATAGCAAAGCCACCAGTGCAGGGCCAGTTTAGAGTCATATGCATTTTGGTTCCTCCTCTTGGCTTTTAGCACAGCCATGGGGTCCTGCAGACATTTGCACTGGTATTGCTGGCTTCTCACTTTCATTTTTATTAAAAAACTAACAAGGAGCATTAAGCAGCTCCCTGTTTAATTTCCCATAGAAAAGCAATAGTTTCAAGCAGTCCACTGGTGGAGGGCTATTTAAATGTGAAACTCACAGCTGTGCCAAATGTATGCACCAGAGCAAAAAAGGTTTCATAATATGACAGGTTAATACCATGGATTTTTATTTCATTTGCCACTGAAATAGCTAATCAGAGAGAATTGGACCGGTAGAAGCAGAGGTGAAATTGGATACCTGTTAAGAGACAAAAGGATATTGCCTGTCACCCTTCTATGGTTTTAATATTACGCTAGTGAGAAGCTAAAGAATCCAGCAAAAGTTACACCACTGGGAAGACTGGCTCTGACCTACCATCGCTTTTTCTGAGCCACCTAGAAGTTCCTACACAGAGACTCTATGTGAGCAATGGTTCCACACAGCCACATGCTCAGGCCCTAGCTCTCTCTCAACCAGGAAAACAAAATTATATTAAGACAAAACTAGAAAAGATCACACAAAAGAAATCTTTGAAGTTTTATATTAGTCTGAACACTTGACTTCCTTTTAATTTTGGGTGAATGGACACACAGTAATACAAACAATTATAGAAAAGAATACACTAAGCATAGATTTCATGAAATCTCTCTACAAGCCAGGCAACATGTCAGATGACCAGTTTAGCCTCATCCAGAGTTTTAGGAAAACACTTTCTTAATTATATTTTTAACAGATGTGGCTCTAAAGCCAATCCTGGTTCTCCTTAGGCCAGGTTTCCGTAATAACCCTTCCTTCTCTTTAGTTCATAACATGTACATCCAAGTAAAACGCCGTATAATGAATAAAGATGCTTTCAGATAGGAAACTTGGCAAAGTCTCTCAAAACTATTTGAGAGCTTAAGCAAAGATGCAATTATGATATTCATAGCAGTTAGATTTTTTCTTTTAAAGAGCAATGCTATATCAAGAAATAGGTCAAAAAATAACTTTCAATGTTAAAATAAACATTGACAAATAGCTTCTAAATTGTCTCTTTTGGAATTTCCCCCTTCATTTTAAATGAATTTAGCCTGGTGCCTGGCCTAATTCTAACATGACTATTCAAGTTCTAGCACTCAGTTTCTAAAGTCCAGACCCACTGTTGTCTAGTTTTCTCTAGAGTACAACTATGAACCTATGACAGATTTAGTCTAGTTTTCACATAGTAGAAGAAGGGTCAAATGATTAAGGTGTGAAAGAGACCATAATCCATGCAACTGAATAAAGCAAGGTGCTAGAAGGATCCAAGGCAGTAGAAAGTTAGTCACAGAATAAAGGAAAGAGATATTTCCCATTCACTGGTTTGCTTATAACTCAAGGAACAATTTCCTTTCTTTCAAAGTAAATCATTCTTATTATGCTTCCCTAGATAAGCATTATGAAGGAACCATCTGAGGATCTGAATAATGTTTTCAACAATAAAATGAAGATGGCCATTTACAAATAACTGCTTTCATACAGGTTTTCCTCCACTAGCTAAGGCAACAGAGGCTAGCTTCCTAAGATGGTAACAAAAAGAAGAAAATAAGAAAGAAAACGAAAGGGAAATACATATCTGCAGAAATACACCACTAAAAGACTGATCTATTATACCAAACCACCTGACCTGCCTCTTGAGAAATCTATATACAGGTCAGGAAGCAACAGTTAGAACTGGACATGGAACAACAGACTGGTTCCAAACAGGAAAAGGAGTACGTCAAGGCTGTATATTGTCACCCTGCTTATTTAACTTATATTCAGAGTACATCATGAGAAACACTGGACTGGAAGAAACACAAGCTGGAATCAAGATTGCCGGGAGAAATATCAACAACCTCAGATATGCAGATGACACCAACCTTATGGCAGAAAGTGAAGAGGAACTCAAAAGCCTCTTGATGAAAGTGAAAGTGGAGAGTGAAAAAGTTGGCTTAAAGCTCAACATTCACAAAACGAAGATCATGGCATCCGTCCCATCACTTCATGGGAAATAGATGGGGAAACAGTGGAAACAATGTCAGACTTTATTTTTTTGGGCTCCAAAATCACTGCAGATGGTGATTGCAGCCATGAAATTAAAAGACGCTTACTCCTTGGAAGAAAAGTTATGACCAACCTAGATAGAATATTCAAAAGCAGAGACATTACTTTGCCAACAAAGGTCCGTCTAGTCAAGGCTATGGTTTTTCCTGTGGTCATGTATGGATGTGAGAGTTGGACTGTGAAGAAAGCTGAGCACCAAAAAATTGATGCTTTTGAACTGTGGAGTTGGAGAAGACTCTTGAGAGTCCCTTGGACTGCAAGGAGATCCAACCAGTCCATTCTGAAGGAGATCAGCCCTGGGATTTCTTTGGAAGGAATGATGCTAAAGCTGAAACTCCAGTACTTTGGCCACCTCATGCAAAGAGTTGACTCATTGGAAAAGACTCTGATGCTGGGAGGGATTGGGGTCAGGAGGAGAAGGGGACGACAGAGGATGAGATGGCTGGATGGCATCACTGACTCGATGGACATGAGTCTGAGTGAACTCCGGGAGATGGTGATGGACAGGGAGGCCTGGCGTGTTGCGATTCATGGGGTTGCAAAGAGTCGGACATGACTGAGCGACTGAACTGAATTGATTATAGAGATAGCTGCATATTGAATTCAAATCATACTACAAAATGCAAACAAACAAAAAAAAAAAAGAGAGAGACTGATCTAAAGGGAAAGACAATTATATTTCTAGAGGAAGAAGTAAATGAATCACCTGCTGTTTGATAAGGAGAAACTTGATATATAAGTGAATCTGAAGTGATGTTTCCATTTATTCTGGTGAAATGGTGTTATATGTGCATCAGGCACAATGAGGATCTGAAAACTGAGCCCGGAACACACATGCATATTTGCTCTTGCTGCTAAGTCGCTTCAGTCGTGTTAGACTCTGTGCGACCCCACAGACGGCAGCCCATCAGGCTCCCCCGTCCCTGGGATTCTCCAGGCAAGAACACTGGAGTGGGTTGCCATTTCCTTCTCCAATGCATGAAAGCGAAAAGTGAAAGTCCAGTCGCTCAGTCGTGTCCGACTCCTAGCGACCCCATGGACTGCAGCCCACCAGGCTCCTCTGTCCATGGGATTTTCCAGGCAAGAGTACTGGAGTGGATTGCCATTGCCTTCTCCATTCACATAGTAGAAGAAGGGTCAAATGATTAAGGTGTGAAAGAGACCATAATCCATGCAACTGAATAAAGCAAGGTGCTAGAAGGATCCAAGGCAGTAGAAAGTTAGTCACAGAATAAAGGAAGGAGATATTTTCCATTCATTGGTTTGCTTATAGCTCAAGGAACAATTTCCTTTCTTTCAAATTAAATCATTCTTATTCTGCTTCCCTAGATAAGCATTATGAAGGAACCATCTGAGAATCTGAATGATGTTTTCAACAATAAAATGATTCATACAGGTTTTCCTCCACTAGCTAAGGCAACAGAGGCTAGCTTCCTAAGATGGTAACAGAAGAAGAAGTAGAAAGAAAACTAAACTAAAGGGAAATATATATCTGCAGAAATACACCACTAAAAGACTGATCTATTATAGAGATAGCTGCATATTGAATTCAAATCATACTACAAAATGAAAAAAAAAGAGAGAGATAAAGAGACTGATCTAAGGGGAAAGACAATTATATTTCTAGAGGAAGAAGTAAATGTATCACCTGCTGTTTTGATAAGGAGAAACTTGATATATGAGTGAATCTGAAGTGGTGTTTCCATTTATTCTGGTGAAATGGTGCTATATGTGCATCAGGCAAAACTGAGGATCTGAAAACTGAGCCCAGAACACATATGGATATTTGCTGGCATTTGGTGAGCATCTACTGCATGTCAAGTATCATATATAGTACTTTTTAAAATAATGGAATCAAAAGTCTTGTTTAGTGTTTGAGATGCCTTACTTATTGGTTCAACAAGAATAGCTGGGGGCTATTTAGATATTAAACCTTATATCTAAAATCTGGTTACTGCAAAGTTACAGATATTCCTGCTTCAACAGTCCTTGCTACTGTTATTCTGTTACCGATTGTTTGTCTACCCCTTCATTTCTAACAGGACATAATCTATGTGCTGTTCAAAGTTCTTAGTCCAACACCAGACAGCACAGCTGAGCTTTCCCCCCAGATTTATTGGGGGTATAATTGATGAAAAAAATGAGAATTTAAGTTCTGAGTATAAAAATAACATTTTACAAAGAAATGCATTCCATCTCTCCTTTCATCTTCTTCTTCATGCTGGTAGTACCAATTCACATGCCTGAGGGTTTATGTGTTTTTTGTTTTTTTTTCCTGCTGAAGAGCTCCATCATTGAACACATCCAAAGCTTGGTCTGTGTCTTTAATTTAAATAATAAATTCTAGGAAATAAATAAATCACATTCTGATTCACTTCAGTTTAAAGTGGCTCCAGCTGCCAAATATGTATCTGGATACTCTTAAAGTTCCTCTCCAGTTCTAAATACACTGAGACTATGAGAATCTCCTTGAAGACAGGTAAAAGCATGCCCAGAATCAAACTCAATATTTTATTTACTTTTAATTATTCTTGTCTCTAAAAACTGCCTTTTCCTTACATTTATAATGCTGGACTCCAAAGGCATCCTGTGTTTCATAGGACAGTGTTTTTTTAAAGTTTTATAAAGTGAGTTTCAGATGTTCTCCTGATAAGAACTTATACACTGAATGAAAGCCAATAGGACAAGAGTAACTGAACTAGCAGAATTTTAAATGATACTAGCAATAAAATCCCAAACTGACAAAGTCAAAATAGAGACTTTTTGTCATTTTACCATCTATATTTCAGTTATATATTTCTTCAGGTTTACCCCTCTATATAAAAAGGTAACACATAGGAAATAAGAATCAGCATTTTGAAAACTCTGAAGTGATTGACCTATTCCCTAAAGAAAAAAAAAATATTGCTAAGTTTTGTTGGAAATTACACCAATAATGAGAGGAGAGCATATTGTACATATTTTAATAGGGAGACTATAATAAAATATTTGAAAACTAAACAGAAGCAGAAAGATTCATTACATTTTTCTCCCTAATATACTTTATTTTTTGATATATTCCCCCAAATTAAAATCTAAATCTTATTCAAAAGTACGGATTGATTTTTGATACACTCATGCTTCATTTTGTCCCCTGGATACTTCCTCCTATTCCTACTCTTTTTCTCCTTCTCTCCTTTCCCTTTCTCATTCTCTTTCCACCACCACCACCCCCGCTCAAGGTTGAAAATTTTTCTAATGGTGAATATCCAGGTATTTATATATAAGAGCATACCTTTTCATACATAAGACTTTGGGTATTTGAACAATGAGGTTGAGATCAGAACCAGAAATCCATTGGAAAAGACAAAAAAATAAGCTCTTTAGCATGCCAACAACATTTTCACACCCTGGAATACACAGTTATGCTGAGCATCAAAGAACCTATAGGTAGGCCTGATAAACAGCTGTGACTCAGTGCATTGTGCAAAAGATTCAAAGTG
The DNA here is from genome assembly GCF_029378745.1 of Bos indicus. NCBI lineage: Eukaryota > Metazoa > Chordata > Mammalia > Artiodactyla > Bovidae > Bos > Bos indicus. The sequence continues at coordinate 54,128,515 of NC_091761.1, read as the reverse complement.
TCTTGTTTCACTGGTGAAGCTTATGAAAGGCAGGCTTCTTAACTAGGAGCTGATTGTTGAGGACCAACAGAACAGAGAACAAGAAAACATAGTTTGAGTAGTTACACAGCTCCATTTCCTTTACATCAGAAAGTGTGTCCACCCTGAGGGCTCTGGGAAAGCATTCAAACTGACCAAAGGCCATTGGACAGGAACTGTCCATGACTTCCACGAACAGCAGCCCTTGTGTGCTTGTTTCTATTTATTTTTTAGTTTGCTGTTATTGCCTTATCTTCTACAAATGTAAGAATTCATCCACAGGTAATTTATGTTCATGTTTTTGTTTTTTTTCCTACCATGAAAGCATTGTGCATCCCTCATAAAAATGTAGCAAACAACAAAGAAAACCAATAAATAATAAGTAAAATAGATACAGTGGGCTAACACATGAACATAGCCACTGTTAAAAATAATAGGTGATGTTTTGGCTCACTCATTGATATGTTCTGGATAATTCTTCCCCAAAACATTGAATTCCTTCATCTCAAATAGAGACTTACTTCTATATGCATTTCAAAAACAGAGGGAGATGCAGAAGGCAGGAATATAAGCTGCCATAACCTTATCTATAAACCATCCATAGCGTACATCAACACATACATAATACAGAAAACAACTGAAGACAATCCATAAAGGTTTTTTTTTATAATTTTTGATCTATTAAATTTACTGTAATCACTGAATTAACTGATTTTAAATCAACTGTGTAATCATATGCTATTTGTCATACTTTCTCCATGTTCCTATCATTTTTGTTTTCTTCTGATTAATTACACATTTTTACTATCGTATGTTTTTTTCTATTAATATAGTCCTTCACAGTCTCAGGTGCTTCCCTGGTGGCTCAGATGGTAAAATATCTGCCTGCAAGACAGGAGACCCAGGTTTGATCTCTGGGTGGGAAGGTGGGAAGGATTCCCTGTAGAAGGGAATTGTTACCCACTTTAGTATTCTTGCCTGGAGAATTCCATGGACAGAGGAGGCTGGTGGGCTACAGTCCAGGGGCTTGCAAAGAGCTGGGCACTTCTGAGCAACTGTTTTCACTTTCACTTTTCACATTCTCATTATTTTTAGTAGCTAAATTATAAATTAAATATTATTGATTTGTTAATATTTAATATAAATTAGCACATGTACCATTTCTCCAATAATGTCATAACCTTCAATAGCAACTTTTAAAGTTATTATTGCTGTAGTGTTTGCCAATATTTTTTTAAAAGTGCAAATGGCTAATCTTTTTATTTGTTATTACTTGTTCCTGAATCTTTACTTCTTTCTAGCTTTATTATCTTTCTCTTTAAAACATTTCTTTAATTTAAACCTACAGGTGACAAATAGTATTTTCTTACTGTATTTGTTTTGCCATATTTTTTAAGGAAAACTTCGCTGGGTTTAGAATCCTAGTTTGGCAGTTATTTTCTTTAACACTTAAAAAATATAATTCAGTTTCCTATAGCTCCCCTTGTTTCTGTTGAAACAATAGTTCCCAGTTTTAGTATAGTTTCAATGATAGTAGACAGTGTGTGTGTTTATGTGTATGTTTTATCCATTTCAGTTGCTTTAGGGTTTTTTGTTTCTCTGATGTTAGTAGTTTTTATTACATGTCTAAATATCATCATCTTTTTTACTTATTTTTCTTGGGGTTTGAATCATTTTTTGAATTTTTAACAATGTGTTTAACTATTTGGGGGAAATTCTGGGCCCTTATATCTTCATATATAACTTCTAATTCTATGTTTTCCTCTTGGGTATCCAATCACATATATGATATAATTTTTCTATGACTCATATTCTATATTTCTATTCAGTTTCTCTTTCCTTCAGTTTGGACAATTTCTTCTGATCTATTTTCTAGTCTACTAATTTCCTTTTCAACAGGATTTAATCTTCCTTAAAACCCATGCTTCTTTATTATTTAACATATAATAAATTTTAATTCTAAATTTCATTTGGTTTTATTTTTATTTTAAAATGCTTTTTCACTGAAATTCTTCTTCATTTATTTTAAACAAATTTCTCACAGTTATTTTAAACTCTGCTAAAATTAATATCTGCTTCTGTTATATTCTTTTTTCTTAATTTTTATTCAATTCTTATTATTTGTAAAGTTAATCTTTCTTATCTAATGCCAGACATTGTCTATAATATTTTAAATTAAATTCATAAATAATTTGAGGCCCTAAATACTGTTCCTTTCCCTCAAACATAATTTACTTTTGCTTCTAGATCATGGGGTGAGTTGATTAAAACTTGAGTTTCTATCTTTGTGATGATGGCTGGTTATTTTTTAAAGTTTCTTACTCTCAGGGATTGGGAACCTAAAAAATTGCAATTCTAGACTGTAAGTGTAAAGTATTTACTAGGACAGCTCTTCCTTGGAAGACTTGAACTCTACTTTTTGATTCCAAACTAACATGTTGTCCTGTATTTCTATTTGTTTTCAGTGGAAACCTCAGTTTGAATTGAATTAACTCATCATTAGGCTTCCCATGTGGTACTGGTGGGAACCCACCTGCCAAGGCAGGAGATGAGAGTTGGATTCCTGGGTTGGGAAGATCCCCTGGAAAAGAAAATGACTACTCACCCCAGTATTCTTGCCAGGAGAACCCCATGGACAGAGGAGCCTGGTAGGCTATGGTCCATGGGGTCACAAAGAGTCAGACTTTGTGCAACTTAGCACAAACTTAGCTAAGTGCAACTTAGCATGCAGCACACACAACCTATCATTACTAGAAAAGTTATTTTACAAGAAATAAATTCTGTAAGACTGAAACTAAAACTATATGTATATATTTTTTTTTTAAGAGCAAACATCAGCATTCTGGTAAATTTAGTTATCCAGAATGAAGCATACCTCTGTGTTTCAGATGATCATGTTCTTACCTCGTTCTGCGTATGTATGGATTTGAAGAAAAACAAACTCAATTTGTATGAACTTTATAAATAACAAACTATTTTATAAGAAGATGTCTTATTACTTGTAATAATTTTGTACGCTTTTGTACATGGAAAATATAATTAGATAAATGAGGTGCCTATATCATATTATCACTTATTACAGGGTTTTATCTTATTTAATTTTTATCACCAGTCAAGTACTGATTCTGCCTTTATCTTCAATAAGTAGCATTCATATCCTAGGCAATCCATACATGTTTGCAAAATTCTGCTGATGGTGCTATTCAATGTATTAAGCATGTGTAGTTTATTGGAAGAAAAATCAACCCTGTTATCAAACTATTACTGAGACTATATATTTTTTCTTAATTGAAATGTACACAAATGCATTTTGCAAAGGGGTTACAAATCAGATAGTCTGTCAATAGTAAAATTTGGGAATTGGAATAGGATGTGAGATGGTAAGAAAAGAAGAAGTATTTAGAAAACATCTGACTTGAATCATTTTACTGTTTTAAAGTTTTCTTTCATGTTTATGTCTTTTTCCCCACCTTTTCCTTTTTATACTATATGCAAAGAACCAGGGTTAAAAAAATATTGAAAAAGCACTTGTGTCAGACTTTCATAGCACTCATATATAGCTGGGAAATCAAATCAAAGACTTGATACACTTTTCAGCTTCCAAATGTAGAATAAAGCCTGGAGGAAAAGGTGGTGTTTTTCTGTTTTTGGTTTCTTTCTCTTTTTTCCATATCCACACAAAAACGACATGGTGAAGAAGCCATTGTTGAAATGCATGTTCTGCATCTTTTAAATGAACTTTGTACTCAGAGGAAAGCAATGTGCTTTATTTTAACTAATGTATGACATGAAATTTCCAGTTGAGTCATGGAAAGTGTGAAAGAGAAAAAGAAAAATGAGCCAGACAGTGAAACAATGCTGAATGCACAGATAACAAGGAAATGGTTTCCTTGGCAACGAGAGTGCTTTGGAAGATTTCAGACAAGAGTATAACTGGGTACAAAGTATTCGATTAAAATTTATTTCAGGAGGAAATTATGCAAATCTAAAGGTACCAGAACATGCACTGCAAATCTGAATGTGACTGCTGAAAGTTGATATCTATCACTTGTCCAATTGAGATTATTGTATTTGTTTTGGTACTAAGTAGCATTAGAGAGTCCATTCCAATCTAGCAAAGAAAGGTTTAGTGTATCCAAAGGATATTTATGCTTGATTTGTGACCTAAGAATCAAAATCCATTGACAAAAGCAACCAAGTACACATCTAAACTGCAAATTCAGTAACCTGCTGAGGAACTGTAATACTCCTTTAAACCCCATTTCTTCAGAGGAGGATAATACTAAGTTTAAGTTTTACACATTTTCAACCACCAAAAGTCAGAATAATTATGAGTCATGTTATATACCCTTAAAAATAATCTATGTATAGCATTTGGGCTTCCTAGGTGGCACAGTGGTAAAGAAACTGCCTACCATTGCAGGAAACACAAGAGATGCAGGTTTGATCTGTGGGTCAGGAAGATCCTCCGGGAATCCACTCCAGTATACATGCCTGGAAAATTCCAAGGATAGAAGAACCTGGTGGGTTACAGTCAAGGGGGCCGCAAAAGTGCTGGACATGACTAAGACATGACACGATCTGTACAGCACTTAGCTAACAAAGCTAACATGGGACTATAGATAATCATGATGAAAATTTATTATACACACTCTGGAAAAAGAGAGTCAACTGGTCCCTCAAATGGAGATAGATATGCCCTTACATTCAATGCTGACAATCTAGTAAACCACCTTCTTGAGTAATGTCCTCCATATTATGTTCAGTTCAGTTCAGTTCGGTCACTCAGTATTGTCCAACTCTTTGCAACGCCATGAACTGTAGCATGCTAGGCCTCTCTGTCCATTACCAACATCTGGAGTTTACTCAGACTCATGTCCATTGAGTCAGTGATGCCATCCAACCATCTCATCCTCTGTTATCCCCTTCTCCTCCTTTCCCCAATCCCTCCCAGCATCAGGGTCTTTTCCAATGATTCAACTCTTTGCATCAGGTGGCCAAAGTATTGGAGCTTCAGCTTCAAAATCAGTCCTTCCAATGATTTCCTTTAAGATGAACTGATTTGATCTCCTTGCAGCTCAAGGGCCTCTCAAGAGTCTCTCTAACAAACAGTTCAAAAGTATCAATGCTTTGGTGCTCAGCTTTCTTTATACTCCAACTCTCACATCCATACATGACTACTGGAAAAACCACAGCCTTGACTAGATGGACTTTTTTGGCAAAGTAATGTATCTGCATTTGATATGATGTCTAGGTTGGTCATAACTTTTCTTCCTAGAACTAAGTGTCTTTTAATTTCATGGCTGCAGTCACCATCTGCAGTGATTTTGGAGCCCAAGAAAATAAAGTCTGTCACTGTTTCCATTTTTTCCCCATCTATTTGCCATGCAGTGATGGGACCAGATGCCATGATCTTAGTTTTCTGAATGTTGAGCTTTAAGCCAACTTTTTCACTCTCCACTTTCACTTTCATCAAGAGGCTCCTTATTTCTTCTTTGCTTTCTGCCATAAAAGTGGTGTCATCTGCATATCTGAGGTTATTGATATTTCTCCAGGCAATCTTGATTCCGGCTTGTGCTTCATCCAGCCCAGTGTTTCTTATGAGGTACTCTGCATATAACTTAAATAAGCAGGGTGACAATATACAGCCTTGATGTACTCCTTTCCTGATTTGGAACCAGTCTGTTGTTCCCTGTGCAGTTCTAACTGTTGCTTCCTGACCTGCATGCAGATTTCTCAAGAGGCAGGTCAGGTCAGGTGGTCTGATATTCCTATCTCTTTCAGAATTTTCCACAGTTTGCTATGATCCACAGAGTCAAAGTTTTTGGCATATCAATAAAGCAAAAATAGATGTTTTTCTGGTACTCTCTTGCTTTTTTGATGATCCAGTGGATGATGGCAATTTGATCTCTGGTTCCTCTCTGCCTTCTCTAAAACCAGCTTGAACATCTGGAAGTTCACAGTTCACATACTGTTGAAGTCTTGGTTGGAGAATTTTGAGCATTACTCTATTAGTGTGTGAAATGAGTGCAATTGTGCAGTAGTTGGAACATTGTTTGGCATTGCCTTTCTTTGGGACTGGAATGAAAACTGACCTTTTGCAGTCCTGTGGCCACTGCTTAGTATTTCAAATTTGCTGGCATATTGAGTGCAGCATTTTCACAGCATCATCTTTCAGGATTTGAAATAGCTCAACTGGAATTCCACACCTCCCTTAGCTTTGTGTACTGATGCTTCTTAAGGCCCACTTGATTTTGCATTCCAGGATGTCTGGCTCTAGGTGAGTGATCATACCATTGTGATTTTCTGGGTCATAAAGATCTTTTTTTGTACAGTTCTTCTGTGAATTCTTGTCACCTCTTCTTAATATCTTCTGCTTCTGTTAGGTCCATATCATTTCTGTCCTCTATTGAGCCCATCATCGCATGAAATATTCCCTTGGTGTCTCTAATTTTCTTGAGATCTCTAGTCTTTCCTATTTTGTTGATTTCCTCTATTTCTTTGACCTGATCACTGAGGAAGGCTTTCTTATGTCTCCTTGCTATTCTTTGGAACTCTTCATTCAAATGGGTATATCTTTCCATTTCTCCTTTGCTTTTCACTTCTCTTCTTTTCACAGATATTTGTAATGCCTCCTCAAATAGCCATTTTGTGTTTCTTTTTCTTTGGGATGTTCTTGATCCCTGTCTCCTGTTCAATGGCATGAACCTTCGTCCATAGTTCATGAAGCAGTCTGTCTATCAGATTTAATTCCTTGAATCTATTTCTCATTTCTACTGTCTAATTGTAAGGGATTTGATTTAGGTCATACCTGAATGGTCTAGTGGTTTTCCCTACACTCTTCAATTTAAGTCTGAATTTAGCAATAAGGAGTTCAGGATCTGAGCCACAGTCAGCTCATGGTCTTGTTTTTGCTGACTGCATATAGCTTCTCCATCTTTGGCTGCAAAGAATATAATCAATCTGATTTCAGTATTGACCATCTGGTGATGTCCATGTGTAGAGTCTTCTCTTGTGTTGTTGGAAGAGGGTGTTTGTTATGACCAGCGCTTTCTCTTGGCAAAATTCTGTTAGCCTTTGCCCTGCTTCATTCTGTTATCCAAAGCCAAATTTGCCTGTTACTCCAGGTGTTTCTTGACTTCCTACTTTTGCATTCCAGTCCTCTATAATGAAAAGGACATCTATTTTTGCATGTTAGTTCTAAAAGGTCTTGTAGGTCTACATAGAAACGTTCAACTTCAGCTTCTTCAGCATTACTGGTCAGGGCATACTTGCATTACCATGATATTTAATGGTTTCCCTATAAACGAGCAGAGATCATTCTGTTGTTTCTGAAACTGAATCCAAGTACTGCATTTTGGACTCTCTTGTTGACTATGACAGACACTCCATTTTTTTCTAAGGGATTCGTGCCCATAGTGGTAAATACATGGTCATCAGAGTTAAATTCACCCATTCCAGTCCATTGTAGTTCTCTGATACCTAAACTATCGATATTCACTCCTGTTTGACCACTTCTAATTTGCCTTGATTCATGGATCTAACATCCCATGTTCCTGTGCAATATTGCTCTTTATAGCATCAGACTTTCCTTCTATCACCAGTCACATCCACAACTAGGTGTTGTTTTTTCTTTGGCTCCGTGTCTTCGTTCTTTCTGGAGTTAGTTCTCCACTGATCTCCAGTAGCATACCAGACATCTGCAGACTTGGGGAGTTCATCTTTCAGTGTCCAGTATTTTTGGACATCTGTTCATGGGGTTCTCAAGGCAAGAATACTGAAGTGGTTTGCCATTCCATTCTCCAGTTGACCTCATTTTGTCAGAACTCTCCACCATGACCCATCTGTCTTGGTGGCCCTACATGGCATGGCTCATAGTTTCATTGAGTTAGACAAGGCTGTGGTCCATGTGATTAGATTGGTTATTTTTCTGTGATTGTGGTTTTCAGTCTGTCTGCCCTCTGGTGGAGAAGGATAAGAGGCTATGACCAACCTAGACAGCATATTAAAAAGCAGAGACATTATTTTGCAAACAAATGTCTGTCTAATCAAAGCTGTGGCTTTTCCAATAGTCATGTATGGATGTGAGAGCTGGACTATAAAGAAAGCTGAGTGCTAAAGAATTTATGCTTTTGAACTATGATGTTGGAGAAGACTTCTGAGAGTCCCTTGGGCTGCAAGGAGATTAAAGCAGTCAATCTTCAAGGAACTCAGTTCTGAATATTCATTGGAAAGACTGATGTTGAAGCTGAAGCTCCAATACTTTGGCCACCTGATGCAAAGAATTGACTCATTGGAAAAGACCCTGATGATGGGAAAGAATGAAGGTAGGAGGAGAAGAGGATGACAGAGGATGAGATGATTGGATGGAATCACAGACTTAATGGACATCAGTTTGAGCAAGGTCTGGGAGTTGGTGATGGACAGGGAAGCCTGGTGTGCTGCAGTCCATGGGGTTACAAAGAATTGGATATGACAGGGCGACTTGACTGAACTGAATATTGATGGGCAATTTCTAATGAATTGAAAGCAAGAAAGAGAATTAAAGTGTTTTACAGAACAGTATATGACCATCCACATTTTCTTTGCATTTACTTATATTTTTGGTATGTTACATTTAAAATGCCAGTGGTGAAATAACAATGGTAAATCTAATAGCATATCTTTTATAAAATATGTTGGCTATAAAAATGTCCTTTCCTTTGGCCCTAAACTTTCACCATTAATTTTTTTAATTTATACAGATTCCCACAAAAAAGACTTCTATTTTGAGAGAGAAAAGTTCCATGTTCTTGCAGAATGCAAACTTTTAAAAATTTAATACAGTGCACAAATCATTATTACCAATGCTCTTGCCATTGAAAATCTCTTGATATTATGGTGATAATTACTAATTTACATGCACATTTCCAGTAATTTTCAGCATGATGTCTAATTCATTGCATTAAAACTTTACTTAAAAAAAAAAAAACTCTTTCCTGAGGGCCTACTATGCCCTTAATATTTGAATGCATACTTAGAATCTGAAAAATAAATCTAAAACAAGCACTTTGTTCTGAAAGTGATTGCAGACTTTCTAGAGGGAAAATGTAAGAATGCCCAATTATTTTTACATATTCAATGCTGTCACATCTCTTGGACTAGGTATAATTTCCTACTTAGTTATCAAGATCAATTTGAAATGCCACTAACTGTATACCTGCTCTGATTCCCCCAACTGGATATAGACTTTTGGACTACATCTTCAACTTAGAAGTATTTCTGAATTGATTATCAGTTCCAAGATATGTATTTTTCCACATTCATCATGTAAGATCAATCAATTTAAAATTATAGCTAAAATTAAGCTCAAATCCTTCAAGCTAGGCTTCAGCAGTATGTAAACCAAGAATTTCCATATGTGTAAGCTGAATTAATAAAAGCCAAAGGAAGCAGAGATCAAATTGCTAAATCTGTGATATCGTAGAAAAAACAAGGGAATTAAAAAAAAAAAAAAACTGGCTCACTGACTACATTAAAGGCTTTCACTGTGTGGATCACAACAAACTGTGGAATATTCTTGAAGAGATGGGAATACCAGACTACCTTACCTCCCTCCTGATAAATCTGTATATAGGTCAAGAAGCAACAGTTAAAACCGGACATGGAACAACAGATGGATTCATAATTGGGAAAGGAATATGACAAAGCTTTATATTGTCACCCTGCTTATTTATCTTACATGCAAAGCACATCATGCAAAATTTTGGGCTGTATGACTCAAACTGGAATCAAGATTTCCAGGAAAAATATCAACAGTCTCAGATAATGCAGATGATACCACTTTAATGGCAAAAAGTGAAGAGGAAATAAAGAGCCTCTTGACGAAGGTGAAAGAGGAGAATGAAAGAGCTGGCTTAAAACTCAACATTCAAAAACTAAGATCATGGCATCCGGTCTCACCACTCATGGCAAGTAGATTTGAAAAAGGAGGACACAGAGTGAGATTTCATTTTCATGGGCTCCAAAATCACTGCAGATGGTCACTTCAGCCACAGAATTAAAAGACACTTGCTCCTTGGAAGAAAAACCATAACAAACCAAGACAGTATATTAAAAAGCAGAGACATCACTTTGCTGACAAATGTCCATATGGTCATAGCTATGGTTTTTCCAGTAGTCATGTATGAATGTGAGATTTGTATCATAAAGAAGGTTGAGCATTTAAGAATTGATGCTTTCAAACTGTGATGCTGGAGAAGACCCTTGAGAGACCCTCGAATGGCAAGGAGATCAAACAAGTCAATCCTAAAAGAAATAAATCCTAAATATTCATTGGAAGGACTGATGCTGAAGCTGAAGCTCCAGTACTTCAGCCACCTAATGCAAAGAACTGACTCACTGGAAAAGACACTGATGCTAGGAAAGATTGAGGGCAAGAGGAGTAAAGGGCAACAGAGGATGAGATGGTTGAATGGCATCATTGACTCAATGGACATGAGTTTCAGAAAACTCAAGGAGATAGTGAAGGACAGGGAAACCTGGTGTGCCGCAGTCCATGGGGTCACAAAGAGTTGGACACGATTTAGCAACTGAACAACAATAAAAATATTTAGCCCTTATTATTTTCCAAATATGCTGTGCTTTGTCACTCAGTTGTGTCAGACTCTTTGCGACCCCATGGACTCTAGCCTGCCAGGCTCCTCTCTCCCTGGGGATTCTCCAGGCAAGAATACTGGAGTGGTTTGCTGTGCTCTCACTCCAGGGGAACTTCCCAAATCAGGAATCAAACTAGGGCCTCCTGCATTGCAAGGGGAGTCTTTACAAGCTGAGCTACCAGGAAGATCCATGTCGAATATAGTGTTGGCCAAAAAGTTGGTTTGGGTTTTTGCATAACATCTTACAGAAAACCCGAACTACTGGGGTCCAGTCCCAGTAGGATCCAGGGATTCCCTCAGGAGGACAGCGTAGGCCAATAGGAAAAGTAAAAGGGGAGAGAAAGAGGCTTGATCTTCCTTGGTTTACATAGAAAGTTATTAAAGCTCCTAACTCAGAACTTGCTCTGTTCACGGAGGCCGCAGGCACCCTCTCGGTGGGGTGAGGACACAGGATGCCCTCTCCCCGGTGAACACACAAGGTGCCTTCCCAATCGGGTCTTAGAAGCCCAGGCAAAAAAGTAAATTCAGAGAGCCCCTGTATTCCAAGTAGTCATCCTGAAAGAAGAACAGAGAGAGAAAAGGAGAGAAAAGGAAAATAGAATGACAAGGGGAGACCAAGCTCTGATGAAGCCGGGTCCATAGCTTTATTTTCAAAAGGAGCTTTTATACCCTAAGTTGTACATAGAGGATAATAGGGGGTGCAGAGTCAGGCAAAGTCAGCAGTCCTTGACCCTTATCAAGACCAGGCTTTCTTTCTGCAAACCTATCGTATATAAAGGCTTTAGGTGATTTACATCATCTTCTGGCCAGGAAGCCTGTTAACATTTTATGATTCTTTATTCTGATAAAGGTTAGTTAACCAGAAAACTTATTTTCTCTAAAAGTAATTTTTCTAAAGTTTGGTGCCACTCTCCGAAAGCACTAGATAAAGTTGCATTCCTATAGGGCAAAGGTGCAGTGGGCTGTAGCAAGGAAAGAATTTACTACCTCAAGGGTCTAAAGTTGTTAGCATCAAGGCCACTACTTATTTTTTCTATATACCAACTATATTAATTAATATGCTCCCAGGGACACAGTGGGTAAGGGATATGGAAACTTGGCAGCAAGCATTGGCTCAAAAATGAAATCCTTCACCAGTTCTATTCTAATAATTCTTATCTCCTCAAAAGGCTGTATATTATTTGAATATCTTAAGTTTCCCATGCCTCTCATGGTTGGGAGGCTGTTAACAATCATATACATAGCTGTAGGAGTCTGGATAAACCTGTCAGGCAAGTTAGAAAGCCATCTGAGGGGTTTGGATTGAAACACTCCTATTGTGCCCAGCAGGCTTATTAACTAGAGCTCTAAGTTGATTTCCTTCAGAGAAAGGTTTTTGGGGATAGCCCCCCGTTAATGTCAGAGGAGTTGGTGAAAGTCGTAAAATAGTAAAACAGACAGATTCTGGTTTTGGGGTAGATGCTCAAGCAGATCCAGGGGGTCCCTCGAGTCCTGATTCACCTTGCCCGTCAGGCCTCTCCCACATGACCTTGTCATGGGTGGGATCTCCTGTGCTGGCTCCCGGCACCAAACCAACTTTTTTGCCTATTGATTTACATGTTACTCCTTCCATCCCGTCCGCACAATAGCCTTATATGATAAGCTCTCTCTTGTTACATACATTTTTCACATGAGGACAGGTAAGTGTAGAAAAGTTCAATGTCTTTTCCAATAACCTATCTCTAAGGAGTGGTACACCGAAAACTTTTGGTTTCAAAACTGCATCCTTAGCTATTATATTCCAATGCTTATTCTAAAATGAAGATATTTCTGACACTGAGGTAATGAGTTTATTAATTGTTGTTCAGTTGCTCAGTTGTGCCCAATTCTTTGTGACTTCATAGGCTGCAGCATGCCAAGCTTCCCTGACCTTCACTTTCTCCCAGAGTTTGCTCAAACTCGTCTGCATTGAGTAAATGATGCCATCCAAACATTTCATCCTCTGCCCCCTTCTCCTCCTTCCCTCAATCTTTTGAGGGCCTTTTCCAACAAGTCGGCTTTTGCATATGGTGGTCAAAGTATTGAAGCTTCAGCACCAGACCTTCCAATGAATACTCAGGGTTGATTTCCTTTAGGATTGACCGGTTCTATCTCCTTAATGTCCAAGGGACTGTCAAGAGCCTTCTCCAGCACCACAGTTTCAAAGCATCAATGTTTTGGCTCTCAGCTTTCTTTATGTTCCCACTCTCACACTCGTACATGACTACTGGAAAAAACATAGCTCTGAGTATGTTTGATGAGAGACCTTTGATGTCTCTGCTTTTTAATATGCTGCCTAAGTTTGTCATAGCTTGTTTTCCAAGGAGCAAGTGTCTTTTAATTCCCTGGCTGCAGTCACCATCTGCAATAGGAAGTCAAGATATACATGGAGTAATAGGCAAGTTTGGCCTTGGAGTACAAAATGAAGTAGGGGAAAGGCTAACGAAGTTTTGCCAAGAGAACACATGGGTCATAACTAATACTCTCTTCCAACAACACAAGAGATGAACTTACATGTGGACATCACCAGATGGTCAAAACTAAAAGCAGACTGCTTGTATTTTTGCAGTCAAAGACAGAGAAGCTCTATACAGTCAGCAAATGTAAGACAGGGAGCTGACTGTGGCTCAGACCATGAGCTCCTCATTGAAAAATTCAGACTTAAATTGAAGTCAGGAAAACCACTAAGCCAATCAGGCATTACAATCAGATCCTTTATGATTATACAGTGGGAGTGACAATCAGATTAAAGGGATTGGATCTGATAGACAGAGTGCCTGAAAAACTATGGATGCAGGTTCCTAACACTGTACAGGAGGCAGTGACCAAAACCATCCTCGAGGAAAAGAAATGCAGCAAGGCAAAATGGTTGTCTGAGGAAGGCTTACAAATAGCTGAGAAAAGAAGAGAAGTGAAAGGCAAAGGAAAGATACACCCATGTGAATGTAGAGTTTACTAATTGGCTTAACCTAAATGTCATAAATCAATGATATATCATACAATGATTGCATTACGAGCCATGTGGAAATATGGTATATCATGTTTTTCTATAACTAGGTATAATCAGATGTATGCTTCCCTATTGGACAAGATTTTACCTATGGGTTATCAGAATTATTCTAGAATGTCTTACAGAATCAAACACAGGATCTTCATATGCTAGTGTTTAATGAATATTTACATATGGGTATAAAGAACAGTTTATGTGAACTATATGCTAGCATATAAATAAAGCACCAAAAGGGAATTTTAATAATGCATGAATTTTGTGTAGAAAATGATAATGAATTAGGGTGGATATTCTTTGGGGAAATATTTAGAAATATATCATATTCAACTGGACATTAAATAATTTAATTTTTAATTGAAGTATAGTTAATTTAAAATGTTGTGTTAAGTTTCATCTCTGCAGCAAGGTGATACATTTATGTATATATATATATATGTTTGTATATATATAATATATATATTCTTTTTCAGATTCTTTTCAATTGTAGGCTATTGTACATTACTGAACATAGTTCTCTGTGCTACACAGTGGGCTTCTCAGGTGGCACTAATGGTAAAAACCCTTCCTGCCAATGCAGGAAACATAAGAGATACTGATTCGATCCCTGGTTTGGGAAGACTCCTCTGGAAGAGGGCACAGTCAACACGCTTCAGTGTTCTTGCCCAGAGAATCTCATGGACAGAGGATCCTGGTGGGCCATGGTCTTTAGGGTTGCAAAGAGTGATATAGGACTGAAGTGACTTAGCACACATGCATGCACACAGCTACTATACAGTAGGTCCCTTTTGCTTATCAATTTTATATATAGTAGTGTGTTTCTGTTAATCCCAATCTCCTAATTGATCTGTCTCCTCTCCCGGCTACCCCTTTTGGTAACTGTTAAGTTTGTTTTCTATGTCTCTGAGTCTGTTTCTGTTTAGTAAGTAAGTTTATTTGTATTATATTTTTTACATTATACATGTTAAGTGATAATCTTATGGTATTTGCCTTTCTCTGTCTGACTTACTTCATTTATTATGATAATACCTAGGTCTATCCATGTTGGTGCAAATGACACTATTTCATTCTGTTTTATGGGCAAGTAACTTCTCAGGTCAGAGGAGACAATGGCAACCCACTCCAGTACTCTTGCTTGGGAAATCCCATGGACGGAGGAGCCTGGTAGGCTATAGTCCATGGGATCGCTGGGAGTCGGACACGACTGAGTGACTTCACTTTCACTTTTCACTTTCATGCAGTGGAGAAGAAAATGGCAACCCACTCCAGTATTCTTGCCTGGAGAATCCCAGGGACAGGAGCCTAGTGGGCTGCCGTCTATGGGGTCACCCAGAGTCGGACATGACTGATGTTACTTAGCAGCAGCAGTAGCAACAACTTCCCAAGTAGCACAGTGGTGAAGAATCTGCCTGTCAATGAAGGAAATGCAGGAGATGCAGGTTCGGTCCTTGGGGCAAAAAGACCCCCTGGAGGAGGAAATGGTAACCCACTCTAGTAATCTTGCCTGGAAAATTCCATGGACAGAGGAGTCTGGTGAGCATGGGGTAGCAGTCCATGGGGTCGCAAAGAGTAGGACACAGCTCTTTGTGTTGAGCAACTGAGCACAACAATGTACAATGTTTTATTGTATGTGTGTGTGTGTGTGCACATCACATCTTCTTTATTCATTCAACTGTTGATGGACACAGATTATTTCCATGTCTTAGCTATTATAAAAATTTCTTCTATGAACACTGTAGAGAATGTATCTTCAAATTTACACTTTCCCAGATATGTGCCCAGGAGTGGAATTGCAGAATCATGTGGTAACTCTATTTTTAGTCTTTTAAGGAACCTCCATACTGTTCTCCATAGTGGCTGCATCAATTTACATTCCCATCAACAATGTAAGAAGTTTCCCTTTTTGCCACACCCTCTCTAGAATTTATTGTCACTAATCTTTGATAACAGACATTATGACCTGTGTGAAGTGATACTTTCAATATACTTTTTATTTGTATTTCTCTAATAATTAGGAATTTTGAGCATCTTTTCCCATGCCTGTTGGCCATCTGTATGTCTTCTTTGAAGAAATGTCTTTTTAGGTCTTCTTCCCTTCCCCCCTTCCCCTAATATTAGCTGTATAAGCTGTTTGTATATTTTGGAAATAAATCCCTTGTTGGTAGCATCATTTGCAAATATTTTCTCCCAGTCTGTAGGCTGTCTTTTCATTTTGTTCATGGCTTCATTTGCTGTGAAAAAGTTCTCAAGTTTAATTAGGTCCCATTTGTTTATTTTTGTTTTTATTTCCATTAGTCTGAGACAGATCCAAAAAGATATATAGCTTTGGTTTATGTCAGAGTGTCTTGCCTATGTATTCCCATAGTTTTATAGTATCCTGAATTATATTTAAGTCTTTAATCATTTTGAGCTCATTTCTGTATATGCTGTTAGAGAATGTCCTAATTTTATTCTTTTACATGTAGCTGTCTAATTGTCCCAACACCACTTACTGAAGAAACTGCCTTTTACCTATTGTATATTCTTGCCTCCTTTATTGAAGATCATTTGACCATAAAGCCTGGGTTTATTTGGGGGCTTCCTATCTTGTTCCATCGATCTATATGTTTGTTTCTGTGCCACTACCATACTGTTTTGATTACTGTAGCTTTGTGGTTGATCTCCAGCCTCATAGTGCTGTGGTCAAAAAAATGTTTGATATGATTTCAGTTTTTTTAAATTTACTGAGGCTTTCTTTGTGGCTCAGCACGTGATCCATCTTGGATAATGTTCTGTGTGCACTTAAAAATAATGTATATTCTGCCGCTTTCAGTTGGTATACATGTGTGCTCAGTCATGTCTGACTCTTTGCAATCCTATGGACTCTAGTCTGCCAGGCTCCTCTGAAATGCTTTATAAATGTCAGTTAAATCCATCTGGTCTAATGTACCATTTCATTTAAGGTCTATGTTTCCTTATTTATTATCTGTCTGGATATTCTGCCATTGCTATAAGTGTGATATTAAAGTCCCCCACTATTACTGGGTTATTGTCAATTTATTCTCTCATGTGTATTAGCATTTGCCTTATATATGGAGAGGTGCTTCGATGTTGGCTGCAAGTGAAAGTAAAAGCTGCTCAGTCATGTCCAACTCTTTGCAACCCCATGGACTATACATGTCCATAGTCTAGAATACTGGAGTGGGTAGCCTTTCCCTCCTCCAGAGGATCTTCCCAACCCAGAGAACAAACCCAGGTCTCCTGCATTGCAGGTGGATTCTTTTCCAGTTGAGCCACAAGGGAAGCCCAAGAATACTGGAGTGGGTAGCCTATCCCTTCTGCAGTAGATCCTCCTGGCCCAGGGATCGAACTGGGGTCTTCTTCATTGCAGGCAGATTTTTTGCCAACTGAGCTATCAGGGAAGCTCAGTTGGGTGCATATATAATGTTGGGTGCATATATACTTACAATTGCTATATCTTCTTTTTGGATCGATCCTTTGATCATTATGTAATGTCCTTCCTTGTCTCATGTAATAGTCTTTTTTTTTTCTTTTTCAATCTATGTAGTCTAATGTAAGTATTGCTACCCCAGCTTTCTTTTGAATTACATTCCACCCCCTTACCCTCAGTCTCTAAGACCTGAAGTAAGTCTCTCACAGACAACATAAACACAGGTCCTGTTTTTGTATTATTCAGCCATTCTATGCCTTTTTGTTGGATCATCCAGTTAATTTACACTTAAGTTAATTATCGATATGTGTTTTCCTACTGCCATTGTTTTAATTGTCCCAGAACTGTTTTTGAATGTCCTTCCCCACCCCACCCCCTCTTTCTTCTATTGTTCTTTCCTCTTCTGACTTACTGATTATCTTTAGTGCTATGTTTGGGTTCCTTTTTCTTTTTTGTGTGTATATTTATTATGGGTTTTTGGTTTGTGGTTACCATAAGGTTTTGCATAGCAATCTGCATATTACTTTTTTTGGTTTGGGTAAGCAATTGGGATAAAATAAGGCATTTCTCAAATGGAGATAACTTGTTTGAAAAGACTTGAAGTGAAGATTACATATTCACAATAAAGTAATGTGGCAATTGATGTAAAGTAATGGGTTCCCCTCATGGAGATAAACTAGATCACAGAAAACCAGTTAAGGAGCTGATATGATGATAAAGCAGATAGGAGGGAACTATACATAGCACAAATTAAAAAAAAAAAAATCTGGATTCAAGATGATGGAGTAGAAGGCTGTGTGCTCATCTCCTCCTGCAAAAGCACCAAAATTGCAACTAGCTGTTGAACAACCATTGACAGGAAGATGCTGGAACCACAATATTTTAAAGTAATTAGCCTGAATTAAAATAAATAAATTAATTAAAAATTTAAAAAGATACCCCACGTCCAAAGATAAAGAAGCTGCAGCAAGTTAGTAGGAGGGGCACAGTCATGATCAAATCAAATCCCATACACACCAGGTGGGTGACCCATGGAATGGCAAACAATAATACTAAAGAAGTTTTGCACTATTGTGGAGGTTCTGAACCCCATGACAGGCTTCCCAGCCTGGGGATCTGATAAAGGGATTGGGAATCCCTGGGGAATCTGGCCTTAAGGGCCAGTGGGATTTTATTACAGGCCTTCCAGAGAACTGAGGGAAACAGAGACTTCTGTCTTGGAGGGCACAAACAAAATTTCTCAGGCACCAAGACCCAGAGGAGAGGAGCAGTGACCCCACAGGAGACTGAACCAAAACTACCTGTTAGTGTCGGTGAGCCTCCTGTGGAGGCTTGGGTTGTCAGATTTTCAGTGGAAGGTCCCCCTTGGAATAAACCCTCGGAATAAACCCTCCTGGAGTTCTCCATTAACCTTACCATAGATCCCGTAGACCTCAAGCCAAAGAACTACCAGGGAGGGAGTGCAACCCCACTCATTAGCAGATAATTGGATTAAAGCTTTACTGAGCAAGGCCCTGCCAGATCAAGACCCAAAATAAAATATTTTCAGTTAATAAAAATTTAACTACCACTTATAAAGAAATTACTCATATCTGCCAATCTGTAAGAGGTGACACCAAGAATTAACTGTACATGTGTCTGACTCCAAAGCTTATTTTGTCTTTCATACATGTCAGTAACTGAGATTTTGATGAGTGTTTTTCTTGGTGCACAGGAAGTATATGATTGATTGAATAAGTTAATTTTCATATTTTGTTCACTAACTAAAATATATATTTGATTTTAAGAAGTATCAGATTTTTTATTAGAATTTAGTATTTCTAAGGGCCTTAAATAGGAGAAGGCAATGGCATCCCACTCCAGTACTCTTGCCTGGAAAATCCCACGGATGGAGGAGCCTGGTAGGCTGCAGTCCATGGGGTCGCTAAGAGTCAGACACAACTGAGCGACTTCACTTTCACTTTTCACTTTCATGCATTGGAGAAGGAAATGGCAACCCACTCCAGTGTTCTTGCCTGGAGAATCCCAGGGATGGGGGAGCCTGGTGGGCTGCCGTCTATGGGGTCACACAGAGTTGGACACGACTGAAGCGCCTTAGCAGCAGCAGCAGCAGCAGCAAGGGCCTTAAATATATTTCAGAAATGCTAATATTATAGGTATCAAGATATATTTTGGAATTTGAAGTTTTCAACTAGAGGAATTTTACCTTGATTTTACACTATACTTCCCCTAACTTCTTACTTTTAATAATTGATTTTAAATATTTTTGGAAGATACAAGATATGTTAATGGTTGCCCTACATTAAATTCAGAGGTATTTCCTACTAGTTTTTAAGATAAATAAAAACTGCCTGAAATTCAGTCCCAATGAAACTCTGTACTCAAGGGTTTCTTGAAAGTGACTCCATTTATAGTATGTCCTTCTGGAAATCAAAGGCAACCTCTAAGTGGCATAAAACTTCAGAAATATTGTTAAAGGTTTCTTTGTTATTGTTAACTAAATAAAGGTAGGCATCAGGATTTTCCAAGGAATCTTTATACAATTAATATTAAAAGTCTAAGTAATTCATTCAGTCCTAAGACATTGGATTGAAAGATATCTTAAATCTAATAGAGGTAAAAAAAAATATTTTATTTATTTTGATATTTATTAGTTTTTAAAAACCAGTGTATAAAATTAGATTTGTGTTAGTTCTCAGGAATGACAGAATATTTCATTTTGACTTCTCAGTTGGTTCTACAATTTTTTCCGGTCTAACATGATGCTGAAAATTAACCACGTATTTTAAATACATCAATGTATGTGTCTTACTTTTCAAAAAATTAATATAACTTTTATCTAAAATCTTTGGTATTAGCTTAATGATCCTTTATTTTACTTAAGCTCATTTTCAGCTTTGTTCTACCCAATAAAAGGCAAAACAGACATGACATGAAACTGCCTTTTATGCTTTGACTACTACCAAATATTAAGGGTTTTTCTTTGATTTCTAAATTTTCCTCATAACTCTGTTCTTTAATTAAACAAACACAGTGGCAATTGAATGTGGATAGTGCAATTCATTTCTTAAAGGTATTCTTACTCATTGTTTTGTTTCACATTATTTTACTGATAAATTTACCAAGCATAAGGAACAACTTATCTTTGCAGTCTCATCAATTTAAAAGCTACATCTGATTTAATTAATAGGGGGAGTTTATGGGAAAAGCTTTTATCGATGGGCATTGGTTTAAGATATCTTGGCCTTTTGAGAGTGATGCACTATAATAATTGGTGTAAGATCAGTTAAAGAGGCCAGGTCACTTTATATTCTCTCCCAACTAATAGAGAAGTCAGGTGAGGTTGTTTCCTGACACGGATACTATTTCATTATTTTGGCTGATATTGCTGACCCTAAGAAGCTATTTCCAGTATTACTTGGACCCAGTAGATACAGTCATTGACAGGCACAATGTAAATATAGAAAATAAGCCAGTCTATTCATATCAAGACCCAAATTTTCCATTAATTTTCCACTCTTGATTAATGATAGATTACATCAAATCCATCATTTTGTGATATAAAAACAAGATAGTCGACTATGGTGTAGGGACCAGGGTAATTACTGATCTGAGGGTAAGGGAAACTGTTCTAGCCCAGGTTTTGACACAGGGAGCCTTTGGCTAAATAGTTTTATGCAGTGATTCTCAATTTCCGTTGCACACTACAGTCACTGGAGCACCTTCAAACGAAACAAATTTGAACTCTTATGACTGGTCCCAATGGTAGAGGTTTATCTTTAGTTTTTTTTCAGGGTATTAAATAGTCCAACTATAATCTTAATGTCTTTGTTTTTGTTTTGAAAATAGTAGCACATTTAATCTAAAATTGAAAAGTCAAGAATAAATATCTTAACCCATATAAATTTTTATAAAAAAGTGTTTCTATTTTTAAGTGATTTTGAAGCTATATATATATATTTTTTACCTTATGGATATTTTTCTTATTTTATTCTTTAATAAAATCCATATTATCTAATATAAAAACAAGTAGAATAAAATTCAGTCCTGATTCTTCTAGAGGATACAGATGCCTAATTCCTTAACCATTTCAGATAAAAATAAATGCTTAACTGGAGATATAAATACATTTTTCAAATCATTAACCCCAAAAATGCTTCATTAGTTGTTTATTACATAATATATACCTTATTACTATTATCCTTTTAAATTGCTTAGTCTTGTAATATATAAATTACAAACGGGAAGAATTATCAATCTACAGCAAATCTTCCATTTGCAATCTAGTAGACAAGATTTACCTTAATTATCTTGCATATATTATTACTGCTTGACAGATGAAGAGAGGATGGACTTGGATCATATGAATTTCCAGAAAACGAAATAAAAATCTTTGATTCATTAGGTGGTTACTTTAATAAACAAGCGGTCAAATCTAAAGATATATGGTTTCAGAAAATAGTAAAGATAGCAGAAGGAAACTGAGAAATGAGGAGGAACAGTTCTCTGATTTACATTCTTGTGTCTTTGACTCTCTCGCATGTAAAGTTATATATATCATCCTAACCTCGTGACTTCTGGCTGTCACTTTTTCCTTCCCTATACCCAACAATGAGAATCTGCATAAAATATGCATCTCAATCTGCCTTTTGATGGTTCCAAGCTCTTTTGAATTCCAACTGAGTTTATATACAATCAGTGAAGGTGATCAAGTATCATACTTTCACAGTTTATGCCAAAGGAATTAATTTAAAGTTGAAAATTAAACATATAGGGTTAAAACAATGGGGCAGTCAGAAGCTATGAGAATCTCCAATGTGGAAGTTGCTGAACAGAGATGTATTATTTCATTTTCACCTGATGAGACATTTAAGACCCTCTGGAGATGAAAATGTCTGACTTTTTGCTATGTGTCCATAAGTTTTGTCCCTTTTTTTTTGTCTCCCAGGTTCATTTTGTCAATTACTATTAAGCTTTTTTTTTTTTTAAGTATATTTTATGCAACCATAATTTATGAGACCAAGCAAGACCTCCAGAGTCTCAACTTTGTTTCTTGTTTCTCCTTTCTCCTCCAGCAGGATTCTTTCCTCACAATCATGGGTGTCAAGAATATACAGAGTATTTCAGTGAGGAGGAGACTCACACATATCAGCATCAGAGATTGTGTCACCCCTTCATTTCTGTCTTTAACAGAAAAAGATCACACTTTATATCTTCTTTAGAATCTACTTTTTTTGGATATAAATTGATTTTGTGGCATATGACCTCACAGATTTATTCCTTAACTACATTTGAATCCATTGTTTTATCTTTTTAAATATATATTTGCTTTCTACTTATTGTTTAATCAATTGATTTAAGATTTTTTTCCTCACATTGCCCACCAATAAAAATCTAGAAAGTTTTTTGTTTATTGCTATTTTAGGATTTAGAGATTACTTTTATGATATAAAGTAATTTAATACAAAATATTAAATAATA
Organism: Bos indicus; assembly: GCF_029378745.1. Taxonomy (NCBI): domain Eukaryota; kingdom Metazoa; phylum Chordata; class Mammalia; order Artiodactyla; family Bovidae; genus Bos; species Bos indicus. The sequence goes on along the minus strand of NC_091761.1, from coordinate 54,105,924 downwards.
TAAAAGAATTTAGGCTTAAATTATATATACTATTTCAGAATTCTATACCTTATATTTTGATTCTATTGTTTTCTCTTCTTTTATCAGTTTAATTAAATTAGTACTTATTAACCCCTTAATAATTGATGACATTGCACTATAGGTAGAAAGTATAGAACTCTTCTTCCTCAGGGACTTTATAATCATGACCCCAAAGGTCAATATGTCACAACCATCCATCAATTTAATTTGACTTAAAATGGCTTTTGCTAGTTACTCAGATACACTAACAGTTAATGGTTCCCTTCCATGAACTAATGTGAATGGTTATTATCTTCTAAGCATTATTGCTAAGGTGAGAGAAATATGAGCTCTTATCACAGATGCCTTCACCACCCTTGCTCACAACCTTCTGAAGACCTGACCCTATACGTATTTGAAATATATTTTACCATCCTTTCTAGTAGATAAGAACTTAAATTTAATTATAGTAAGTCCAAAATTATAGCTTTTGGGAAAGAGTCACACACTAAATCCAGGTTTATAGAAAACCATAAAACTGAAAAACTTGGTACCTATATCAAACTTAGAAGTGACTTTTAATAGCAAGTTACTGAGCAGCCCATTTAGATTAAGGGGAAAATCAAAACATTTCTCTTATGGATTGCTATCACCTTTTGAAGCTTGATGGCTTATTTCTTGGTTTGTTTCCTCTTAAAAGCTGTTATAAAATAACATTATTATAAGATGTTTTACATATATATTTGGCCAATGTAATAAAAATATTTGAAAGCAATTCACAGTTGTTTTTCAAATGCACCATTCCTAATGTCATATTTCACAGATTGTAGCACCAGTAAATAATATGAGTAAAATGTACTCAGTCCAAATTTGTATTGTTTTCTATCATATTAATTGTGAATTTTATAATATAGACACACTTTGTTCTTTATATTATTAAAACTTTGTTTTGAATATACCTTATTTCTGAGGTATGAATTTGTTTACTTTCCAATGGATAGTAATATTTTGAAGGAAAAAAAAAAACAAGCAAAACTTACTACACACTTAATAGTGAAATAAAATTCTGCAAGAGAAATAATTTTCCAGAACAGAAAGTAGGAGAAACTTGAAGTTTCCATCAAATAGCTTATTTTTATTTTTTCTGTTTTATTTTGAAAACTAAATACTGTTTTTATTATTGCTTTTATTTTCTTATTGTCCATTTCTTTTCTCTTCATCTCAATCATCATCATAGAAAATACTAGTTTCTCTAATCATGTTCCAGACACCATTATTAGTGCTTTCCTATATTTTCTATTTTATTATTCATAACTGCACAGTAAAATAGATGTTTTTATTACCTGCCCCACCCCCAACCATGGCACAGATTAAACAACTGAAGCACAGAGATTTAGTTTTTCTTCCCACATCTTTATTTCCTAGAAACCCTTGGGCATCTTGGAACAGATGAATTCTGCTGAAGCTATTCTTAAACAAAACACTTAGGATTTTAAATGAGAAGTTGTTAATAAAACACAACTTGTACATTGTTCCTTCCTTACTATTCAGATATGAATCAGGTCCTCATCTGAAAAAAAATTCAAGAAATGTGTTTCAGCTCACTCAAAAAATGAGCAGACCACCTTCTCTAGCATAAAAATTCCAGTTGAGCTATTTCAAATCCTGAAAGATGATGCTATGAAAGTGATGCACTCAATATGCCAGCAAATTTGGAAAACTCAGCAGTGGCCACAGGAATGGAAAAGTCAGTTTTCATTCCAATCCCAAAGAAAGGCAATGCCAAAGAATGCTCAAACTGCCGCACAATTGCACTCATCTCACACGCTAGTAAAGTAATCTTCAAAATTCTCCAACCAGGCTTCAGCAATATGTGAACCGTGAACTTCCTGATGTTCAAGCTGGTTTTAGAAAAGGCAGAGGAACCAGAGATCAAATTGCCAATATCTGCTGGATCATGGAAAAAGCAAGAGAGTTCCAGAAAAACATCTATTTCTGCTTTATTGACTATGCCAAAGCCTTTGACTGTGTGGATCACAATAAACTGTGGGAAATTCTGAAAGAGATGGGAATACCAGACCACCTGACCTGCCTCTTAAGAAATCTGTAGGCAGGTCAAGAAGCAACAGTTAGAACAACATGGAACAACAGACTGGTTCCAAATAGGAAAAGGAGTACGTCAAGGCTGTATATTGTCACCCTGCTTATTTAACTTATATGCAGAGTACATCATGAGAAATGCTGGACTGGAAGAAACACAAGCTGGAATCAAGATTTCCAGGAGAAACACCAATCACCTCAGATATGCAGATGACACCACCCTTATGGCAGAAAGTGAAGAGGAACTAAAAAGCCTCTTGATGAAAGTGAAAGTGGAAAATGAAAAAGTTGGCTTAAAGCTCAACATTCAGAAAACAAAAATCATGGCATCCAGTCCCATCACTTCATGGGAAATAGATGGGGAAACAGTGGAAACAGTGTCAGACTGTATTTTTGGGGGCTCCAAAATCACTGCAGATGGTGACTGCAGCCATGAAATTAAAAGACGCTTACTCCTGGGAAGGAAAGTTATGACCAACCTAGATAGCATATTCAAAAGCAGAGACATTACTTTGCCAACAAAGGTTCGTCTAGTCAAGGCTATTATTTTTCCTGTGGTTATGTGAGATTTGGACTTTGAAGAAGGCTGAACACAGAAGAATTGATGCTTTTGAACTGTGGTGTTGGAGAAGACTCTTGAGAGTCCCTTGGACTGCAAGGAGATCCAACCAATCCATTCTGAAGGAGATCAACCCTGGGATTTCTTTGGAAGGAATGATGCTGAAGCTGAAACTCCAGTACTTTGGCCACCTCATGCGAAGAGTTGGCTCATTGGAAAAGACTCTGATGCTGGGAGGGATTGGGGGCAAGAGGAGAAGGGGACAACAGAGGATGAGATGGCTGGATGGCATCACTGACTTGATGGACTTGAGTCTGGATGAACTCCGGGAGTTGGTGATGGACTGGGAGGCCTGGCGTGCTGAGATTCATGGGGTCGCAAAGAGTCGGACACGACTGAGCGACTGAACTGAACTGAATCAAATATAGAAAGTATGTCAGATACACCAAAATGTCAACGCATTAATTTGCAGGAAAAAATTCAATTCCCTGAGACACACTGGTGTTTGTACTGACCAGTGTAAAGATGAGGACCAGTTAGCAACACTTATCAACAACATTGTCAGTGTTCACTTAGCTTCTGAGATTTATCCTAGGCACACAACTGCCCTCTTCTGGCCTCAAACTGCTTCACATCCGATTGGTTTAGTCTTAAAATACCTTTACATCATTATCTCAATTTAGCTTTCATTCTAAAAGTAATTTGTTTATTTATTTAGTTATTTTCTCTCCTGTCTTTCTCAATCTGTTTTCCCATCAAGGTAAAACTTGATTCCTCTTTTTCTGTATTTGTTCTAACCTATCTTGTTTTCTACTCTTAATGTTATCACTTGCTAAAAAATGACTTCCCTGGTGGCTCAGACGGTAAAGCATCTGTCTACAATGTGGGAGACCTGGGTTTGATCCCTGGGTCGGGAAGATCCCCTGGAGAAGGAAATGGCTATCCACTCCAGTACTCTTGCCTGGAAAATCCCATGGACAGAGGAGCCTAGTAGGCTACAGTCCATGGGGTCCCAAAAAGTCAGACAGGACTAAGCGCCTTCACTTTCACTTTCATATCCTGTCTAGTGTTTTAATAGTTTCTGAATTGGAAAATCCAGTAAATAATATCCACTGTCAGAAGATTAATTTTCTTAAAGTATAGCTCAAATAATATAATTTTTCTTCACAGACTCCCCCATTGACTACTGAATTAACGAATAAATATTTTTAAACACATAGTTAAACAGCCAAGAGCACTCAATACTTCAACTACTCTCCCTTATATTTCACTCATGGTCCTCTAAATTAACTCTACATTTTATGGCAAAACCAATACAATATTGTAAAACTAAAAAATAAAATAAAATATATAAAAAATAAAGATTAAAAAAATGATAACTCTACATTTTATTAATTTACACATTCAGTTCTTTTTCCTGGAATAATTCTCCTTCCCACTTCTTACCTACTAAAATTTTTAATCAGTCTATGAGGCTATTTAAATGTCACCTCCTCCATGCAATCTTCCAGAGCTTCAGTCATAGATATCATATCCCTCCTCTGATTCTCAGACAACTGCATTTTTACCTTTCTTACCACATAATTATTCTTTCTTATAATAGAGTAGGAAATGGCAACCCACTCTGGTATTCTTGCCTAGAAAACTCCATGGACAGAGGAGCCAGACAGGCTACAATCCATGGGGTTGCAGAGTCAAACATGACTGAGCTTGCACACACACACACTTGTGTAATAGAGACACTTGTGTAATTATTTCTATTTTTGGCATTCCACCAGATCATAACTCTACAGATCAGAATTTTGTCATACTCATTTTTTATTCTCAATATTATTTATTTAACAAATTAAGTATTTAATGAAGGCCTGTTCCACTAAAATTAAATATATCAAAACAAAGCACTAAGTGCCATTATTTTTAGTTTTGTTTCATCTTGAACTTTACTTCTCTGACATTTCCCCAGAAAGGTGTATGCTCGATCTTTCAACACGTTTGCTGAAAAATAGAGCATTAAGTCAACAGTTTCAACTCCTATAGGAAAAGGTGAAAGGCAATAGTATATGTCCAGACAATATTTCATGATCTTCACTAAGGTTTGAGTCTGAGATCTGTACTCTGTGGACATGCAGTTTAAATGGAAAAATAGTCAATGACTAATGGTTGAAGAGTACTATCATAAATGGTTACTCTCAGTATACCCTGACAATGCTTAATGTCTTTCAGTTGTTCAAATAATTTAAAATTTAAATTTAGTCACACTTTTATTCAGATAGCATGAGATCTGTTGAATACTTTTTTAATGGCTTCAGTGTAGTGGATATTTTTTTGTAGTTTTCAAAGTAAATATTTGGGAAGAGAACATTGCTGAGGAGACCCACAGCATATATGAGCAACTGAGATGCACAAGCTCTGTACTGGGCATCTAAATGTTTAGTTTATGCTCAGATACAGGGCAGTTTCACCAATGAGGAAAGCAGAATGTGTATCTGGCATATTCCTTTCCAATCTGCTTCAGAGGATTTTACTTATGGCATGGACAACTTTAAAATTTTTTGTTGAAGTGATAAAATCCCACTGTTCACAAATATAGGATTTATAACATGTCAATTAATTTATAAAGATGTCACACTAATAAGTGTACCTTCTATTACAAGCACATATGGAGAAAAAGCCTTATTAACAATTTAATTTCTTTGCATTCTCTTAACCTAAGGATATGTTTTCCTCCTAGAAGAACCTTGATTATGTGTGTTAAAAAACCCTGTAGGAATCTTCCTATAATGATATTCCTTATTGGGTTAGATCTGTTTTCTCTCTGCACCTACAAAAATAAAATTAAGGATTCAAAGTATACTATGTTCGTCTTTTTGAAAAGACAGTTTAAGTAAAAAACATATGTCCAATTTTGTTGATTTTTTTATTCGTTTTTTGACTTAGATACAAAATTAATAGAATGGATTTTTTTTCTAAGTTTTAGGACATCAAACTAAAATTGTAAAGTACCAAGGGTCAAGATAAGTTAGGGAATGGCAGAATATCTCATAATATCTAGACACCTGCTTCCTTTTCTTGCCTGACTTGTGCTACAAGGTAAGCAGGAATTAAACTCCTGCAAGTTTAATTTGTGTGTGTGTGTGTATATACATATAGTATATATATATATATATATATATATATATATATATATATATATGTGTGTGTGTGTGTGTGTAGATGGCACCATATATATATATATATATATATATATATACACACACACACACACATATATGCATATGCTGCTGCTGCTAAGTCACTTCAGTCTTGTCCGACTCTGTGCGACCCCACAGACAGCAGCCCACCAGGCTTCCCCATCCCTAGGATTCTCCAGGCAAGAACACTGAGTGGGTTGCCATTTCCTTCTCCAATGCATGAAAGTGAAAAGTGAAAGTGAAGTCGCTCAGTAGTGTCCGACCCTCAGCGACCGCATGGACTGCAGCCTACCAGGCTCCTCCGTCCATAGGATTTTCCAGGCAAGAGTACTGGAGTGGGGTGCCATTGCCTTCTCCGATATATGCATATATGCATCATCAAATTCATAGTACTGTATATTTGCTTCAGGTTTTTATGAGTTTCAACTGAAATGTTGAATCTAAAAACACTGTAAAAATAAGCCTATATACTATGCAAATTTAGGTGGAAACAGCTAGTTGAAATACAGAGTAGAGGAGAAAAAATTAAATAGTTGGGAGGAAGTAGGTAGATGGAAAATAATTGAGAAAATCATGAAGGAGAAATTCAAGGTAGTGCAAATTCTAGATATTTTCCTTCAGAAATATGTTTCACTGATTTTATAAAATAATATATCTACTTGTGACTGCCTTGCCAGTGCCAAGATGAACTTTCAAGAACATTCTCTAAACATTTTTCTGAAGCAATGTCTTGCTTTCTTTTAACATGCTTTTTGGCTTGTATGATCAAATGCCATATTCAGGTAGTATTCTTATTTTGAATTTAAAAATAAAACCTCCATGTAGTTGATGGGAGCTGAAATGAAGTAATCAAAAGCAGGATATTTCTGCTGAATTCTTGATGTACTGCAATGCTGTGTGGAGCGAGAGTATCAAAGAGAAAACTTAAGGTATTAAAAATATGAAAAATGATAAATACTTCACATATTTTCAAAAAATCATCTTGCAAAAATGAATTGCTGAGTTGTATGTGTTCTGTGTTGCTTTCCCATCTTGCTCATCTGAAGCTGCTTCAGATGGATCCCCTTAGTCACCTTTGCATCCATACATGGCTAAAGACAACTTTTTGATGCTTTTTCAGATATTGTGCTCTCTTTTCAGCTTTAAATTTAGTTTTGAAAACACATATTTCTAATTCATAGATTGACAATTGAGGCATTTAAATTCAAATTACTCTATTGGGATATTCAGAGCAAAATTATAATTCTAGTTTTTACACTGTCTTTTCTTTTGGCATCTCAGGAAAACCCACGTCTCTGATACAATCCACAGACTGAAAGAAAAAACAGTATGCCTTCTCGGTAATTTATCACTTTCTGTATGATGGAAAGCCTTATTTTCTAAAAGAAATACCAGAAATGTGAAGGAATTTGTTACATGATTTTACCATTTTATCAAGAACAAAAATAATGGTTTAACACTTCCCGTAATTCCACTTTCTCTGTCTGCATACAAAATTAGTTGCACAAGTTCAAGATTAACAGATCCTAATTGAAATGCTAAAAGACAAATACACAGTGTAATCATGCAGTTTAAAGTTTAACATTTTTGAAGATATTTCAGTGTGAAAAAAATCTGTTCAGAGAGTTCTTAACGCATGTCATATTACAGAAGGAAATGAGCACTGATTTTTCTAGATATTTTCAGTGCCTCACAAAATACAGTATTTTATCTTGACTTTGTAACTAAGCACCATATTTTTTAACAGATGCTATTTCTCTTCTGATTACTGTATCCCACTATGAATTACCTCTCTTGGGAAAACAGGAGGGGAAAGCTTTTCATCAAAACATAAATCTATGCACCTGAAATACACCATGTTCTAAAGACAATAAAAAATTATACACATACAATAATCTATCCTTGCCAATTTGAAAAATCATCAAACCTTTAGAGCAGAAATAGTGAGGCCTTGGGAGACACTATAAAACCATTAGAGCAGTATATTTATACTTTCAAAGTTGGTATTATTCTACCTCAGTAAAACCTTTCCATATATGCAAATAGCAATGGCAGCAAAGTAAATTGAATTATCTATAAAATATTATGTTTTTCTTACAGGACTGCTGAAAAGATGTTTTAGACTATGATGCTGTTAGAAAGTGCTATCATGTTGCACATACCAAGGATTCTAATTAGACTTGTCAATCACTGATTGATTACCACCATAAGATGAAAGAGCAATTGCATCCTGGCAATTATGTTATCTTAAGGGTACAAAATGCAATGTTCTGCTCTCAGCTGTCAGCAAGACATCACTGAACGAAGGCCTGTTCTATCACCACAGGCTGTTCAAAGGCCCTTCTGAGAACCTAAATGGCACATTAAGCTCTGGGAATATTGCTACTCAAAATAGAAAAATGTTGTAGAGTGAAATTGACTAAATTTTAATTGATGAATGAGATCATGTGGCTCTCTGGCCTCAACATTCTGTAGTTTTAGGAAAATATGGTCCACAGTAACATGCAAAATAAGCCTGTGTTTCTATATTTCATATACTTTCTCATCTGCTTCCTTATCTCCCTCTTTTGACTCCCTCTATGTACAAACACCTCCACTTCTATAGTAGGTACATGTGTTTTGTGTACCTACTTTGGTACACTTTGCTTTTTGGTTTATAAGACTTTTAAAATATTCAGCAGATATTTTTTTTTTAATGTGTTCTAGCTAAATTGGAGGAAGAAATGGCAACCTACTCCAGTATTCTTGCCTGGAGATTTCCATGGACCAAGGAGCCTGACAGGCTATAGTCCATGGGATCACAGAGTCAGGCACGACAGCAATGAACACACATTCTAGCTAAATAAGCATTTTTTTTCCTTTCTTCCTAAGGATATTATATTGTCAAGTCATTAATTATTTAATAATGGCATTGCCAAATATTATTTTTCATTCCAAAATGCACTATTTTGGAAAGATTATGATCTTTCCAATAGCATCTTTCTAGGAGTCTCTTTCAAATTCCAAATTCAGGAGTATGGTATATAAGAAAGCTGTGATTTAGGAACTCTAGAGATGTAATAGTTTCAAATATCTGAGGGGGGGGGAAAGAAATGGTTAACTGATTTGGAATAGAGGAAAAGTTTTAAATTAGAGTTTCATTTTAAATTTAAAATTTTTAGCATTTTTAATAAGGAATATTGGATGAGCTTCTAATTACTAGTGTTACAAATAAACCACTCAAAACTCGGGAGTGGCAAATATCACTATTTCATTATGTTCAAGGATTCTGTAGGCCAGCAATTAGGGTAGGACACCCTGATGACAGCCTTTCTGCTTCACAGGGTTTGGGGCTCATCTGGGAAAAGCTCAAGTTCAGCAGGGGACTGGAATCATCTAGAGTTTTATTCTCATGCTTTTCTTGTAGCAGGGATGATATTACTCAAAGGACAGGCATAGCTGGATGCATCACCTAGGGCACCTACGTAAGGCCTTCCACATGACGTGATATTCTCACCATGTATTGACTGGCTTCTAAGAGAGAATGTCTTGAGAGTGAGTATTCCAAGTGAATCAGGAAGAAGCTACATGGACATTTACAAACTAGCTCCAGTCACATAGGATCACTTCACCCAGGCTCTGTTACTTGAAGCAAGTACAAACCTCACTTATTCTCTTAGCAAAAGGACACATAATTACCTCTCATATGAGGAGAGTCAAATAATTTCCCATTATTTTAAAAAGTCACCAAAGTGTCATCTGACCACAGTTTATGTACGTTTATCAGATCTGCATGATAGACTTAGGCTATCCCTAAGACTTCTCAAATGTTGCAACTATTTTTATCTGATTATGTTTTTTATTAAAGTATAGCTGATTTACAATGCTGTGTTAGTTTCTAATATGGCTTACTTAAGGATATTGGACACAGTTCCCTATGCTATGAAATAGGGCTTTGTTGTTTATACTTTATATCTAGTAGTCTGTACCTGATAAACCTAAACTCCTAACTTTATCCTTCCCCATCCCCATTCCCCTATGGTAAAGTTTGCTTTTTATGTCTGTGAGTCTGTTTGTTTCATAAACAAGTTAATTTGTGTCATGGTTTAGATTCCACATATAAATGATATCATATGGTATTTGTCTTTCTCTATCTGACTTACTTCACTTAGTATGATACTCTTCAGGCCCATTTGATGTTGCTGCAAATAACATTTTATTCTTTCTTATGACTGAGTAGTATTCCATCATGTGTATATATCGCAACACATTCCTCTGTCCATGGACATCTAGGTTGCTTCCATATCTCTTTAAGTATTGCTGCTATGAACAATGGAGGGCATATATCTTTTTGAATTCTAGTTCTGTCCAGATATATGCCCAGGAGTGGGATTACTGGATCATAAGGCAACTCTATTTCTAGTTGTTGTTCTTTTTTTTCCTTTGAGGAACCTCCATATTGTTTTCCATAGTGGCTGCACCAATTTACATTCTTTCCAACTTTGTAGGAGGATTTGCTTTTCTCAACATCCTTTCCAGCATCAAGTGTTTCAACTCTTTATGGAATTAGGTTCAAATTCAAAATCCAGGATTCTGTCAACTAAATAAGGTCCAGAGATAGATGAAACTCCTCAGAGTGATTCCTCTAGTAAAGTCTGTGAATATAGTTTCTCTCAACCTGAAGACTGATGAACCAAAGAGTCTCATTATCTCCCCCTACATACCCAAAGTACAATACTCTTGGATAACTGCAGTGGCGCTCATGCTCAAAAATGGATGTGGGATGGGGATAAGGAAAGGGACAAGAAGTACACAGGAATCACCGGCATATAACATTTCTGGAATCCAGCCAGCATGAGCTTCTAGTGTCTAGATTAGAGCCCAGTCTTATTTCTTTACTCCTGGATTTGGAATTCTCTGTGTCTGTTAGTCCAACCTCCAGGCCCTTGTTCTGCTTTCTGGGCCATCCTTCCTTTTCTGTAAGAGGCAGCTCAATTTTGTAGTTGAGTAGTTGTTTCAACTTGATTCCTATTATTCCTGCTCAGGTAACAGAAGTCACCATATTTTCAAGAATAATTTACCCTGCATAGCAGAAGGAAGAGCTGCTTTTATTAAATGAGAATACATACTGGCTTTGAGAAGCATATGACAGCCAAGGATTCAACTACTTAAGAATGGAAGTTTGGTCACTTTAGTGTTCCATTAAGGTCAGGCAAGAAAAGGCTGAGAGCAAGGGGGATTTAGACTGGAAAATGGAGGAGGGAAAGAAAGAGTACTGCTTATGGCTCCAAGCTCAGCTACAGTAATGGAGCTACATTACTCCCCTTTCTAAGTTTACTCTCAGGAAAAAAGGTCCCAGGGAACCACGGAGGAGCTGCTCTTTGAACATGTGTAGACAAATGTATCTGTTCAGGACAAACAGTGAACTGTGGTGGCTAAATCCAAGACTCAGATTGTCTTCTGTAGGAATACGATTGATAGATGAAGCTGCTGTATTCTTGAAGATACCATCATTTTTGTACACACAGTCTTTTCTATACAATCTTGACTCCCAGAAACTTTGGCTGTGTTAAAATTTATTAGAACTGCACTGTAGTCTAAGACTCTGCCTATCCAAACTTCATTTCTTCTCTCTCTCCTTTACAGGTGTCGTGCCTGTATCATGGTCCAGCAGTCTCCCTCCCTCTTTGGGCTCCTTCCTCCTTTTTCCTCACAGGTATTTCCCCCTAAAAACTTATTACAATGTAATCCTGTCTTGACATCTGATTCTTGGAAAACAAAAATAATGCACTGGGGGAAGTGGGTTGCTTAATTTTAAAGCCAGGAATCCTGGCTCTTATAGTTTCTTTAAGTTCTGCCTGAAAAAATAAATTGGTTCTTCTTTAGCTTATTTCTCTCTAGTCTCACCATAAAAGCACAAAGAGACAACTAACACCTTAAACACATTGCCCAGAAATGTCCTTAGTCAGATCTATCTGTTCATTAGGTACATAGTCTATTTTATATCTTACTTCAGGTGCTAGCTGTGCTTAATTCTTCATCACACAGTCAGTTCAGTCGCTCAGTCGTGTCCCATTCTTTGAGACCCCATGAACCACAGCATGCCAGGCCTCCCTGTCCATCACCAACTCCCGGAGTTTACACAAACTCATGTCCACTGAGTCGGTGATGTCATCCAACCATCTCATCCTCTGTTGTCCCCTTCTCCTCCTGCCTTCAATTTTTCCCAGCATCAGGATCTTTTCAAATGAGTCAGCTCTTCTCATCAGGTGACCAAAGTATTGGAGTTTCAGCTTCAACATCAGTCCTTCCAATGAACACCCAGGACTGATCTCCTTTAGGATGGACTGGTTGGATCTCCTTGCAGTCCAAAAGACTCTCAAATGGCTTCTCCAACACCACAGTTCAAAAGCATCAATTCTTCAGCGCTCAGCTTTCTTCACAGTCCAACTCTCACATCCATACATGACCACTGGAAAAACCATAGCCTTGACTAGACGGACCTTTGTTGGCAAGGTAGTATCTCTGTATTTTAATATGCTGTCTAGGTTAGTCATAACTTTCCTTCCAAGGAGTAAGCGTCTTTTAATTTCATGGCTGCAATCACAATCTGCAGTGATTTTGGAGCCCAGAAAAATAAAGCCAGCCATTATTTCCACTGTTTCCCCATCTATTTGCCATGAAGTAATGGGACCGGATGCCATGATCTTACTTTTCTGAATGTTGAGCTTTAAACCAACTTTTTCACTCTTCTCTTTCACTTTCATCAAGAGGCTCTTTAGTTCTTCTTCACTTTATGCCATAAGGGTGGTGTCATCTGCATATCTGAGGTTATTGATATTTCTCCAAGCAATCTTGATTCCAGCTTGTGCTTCTTCCAGCCCAGCATTTCTCATGATGTACTATAAATATAAGCTAAATAAGCAGGGTGATAATATACAGCCTTGACGTATTCCTTTTCCTATTTGGAACCAGTCTGTTGTTCCATGTCCAGTTCTAACTGTTGCTTCCTGACATGCATACAGATTTCTTAAGAGGCAGGTCATGTGGTTTGGTATTCCCATCTCTTTAAGAAATTTGCACAGTTTATTGTGATCCACACAGTCAAGGGCTTTGGCATAGTCAATAAAGCAGAAATAGATGTTTTTCTGGAACTCTATTGCTTTTTCGATGATCCAGTGGATGTTGGCAATTTGATCTCTAGTTCCTCTGCCTTTTCTAAATCCAGCTTGAACATCTGGAAGTTCATGGTTTACATATTGCTTAAGCCTGACTTGGAGAATTGTGAGCATTACTTTGCTAGCGTGTGAAATGAGTGCAATTCTACAGTAGTTTGAGCATTCTTTGGCATTGTTTTTTGTTGAGGTTCAAATGAAAACAGACATTTTCCAGTCCTGTGGACACTGCTAATTTTTCCAAATTTGCTGGCATATTGAGTGCAGTACTTTCACAGCATCATCTTTCAGGTTTTGAAAGAGCTCTACTGGAATTCCATCACCTCCACTAGCTTTGTTTGTAGTGATGCTTTCTAAGGTCCACTTGACTTCACATTCCAGGATGTTTGGCTCGAGGTTAGTGATCACACCATCGTGATTATCTGGGCCATGAACATCTTTTTTTGTAAAGTTCTTCTGCATATTCTTGCCACCTCTTCTTAATATTTTTTGCTTCTATTAGGTCCATACCATTTCTGTCCTTTATTGTGTTCATCTTTGCATGAAATGTTCCCTTGGTATCTCTAATTTTCTTGAAGAGATCTCTAGTCTTTTCTATTGTATTATTTTCCTCTATTTCTTTGTATCAATTGCTGAGGAAGGCTTTCTTATCTCTCCTTGCTATTCTTTGGAACTCTGCATTCAGATGCTTGTATCTTTGCTTTTCTCCTTTGCTTTTAGCTTCTCCTCTTTTCACAGCTATTTGTAAGGCCTCCCCAGACAGCCATTTTGCTTTTTTGCATTTCTTTTCCATGGGGATGGTCTTGATCCCTGTCTCATGTACAATGTCATGAACCTCATTCCATAGTCCATCAGGCACTCTGTCTATCAGATCTAGTCCCTTAAGTCTATTTCTCACTTCCACTGTATAGTCATAAGGGATTTGATTTAGGTCATACCTGAATGGTCTAGTGGTTTTCCCCACTTTCTTCAATTTCAGTCTGAATTTGGCAATAAGGAGTTCATGATCTGAGCCACAGTCTTGTTTTTGCTGACTGTATACAGCTTCTCCATCTTTGGGTACAAAGAATATAATCAGTCTGATTTTGGTTTTGGCCATCTTCATCACTACATAACAAGAAATATATTTTCTTCCAGTTTCCAATAATAGCTTTTTCAGTTTCTTTTACGCCTTCCTAATAGCCACCTGAAGACTCATTCAAGCATCTACCCATGACCTAGTCATAAAGCTAAAACCACATAAATGTAGCTATAATGTTTTATATTTTCATTTTAGATTTAGTTGTGTCTTTTTTTTTTAATTTCACTTTTGTTTCATAACTTCACCCTCCCTCAAGATACCAAACTTCATTCCAATTACTATTGCTGCCTAGAAACCATTCTCAACCTGAGGTATGAAACCACTATTGTACAATATACACTCATTCACTTTTTTTCTATTACCATGTTCACTGTAGGTCCCAAACCCATCCAGTTTCAAAATAGAAAGTGCATGGACTCAACAGGAAAAGTGCCAGCAAATTTGGAACCATATATTAAAGCTTCACAGAGTCAGACATGACTGAGCAACTGAACAACAACAACACCAAAACTTCTACATATGGTATTCATCAGTTCATTGCCATTTCGAAAATGTGTAAAATTAATGAGATAAAATATGTGAACCCAAATAATATTCTAACATCCTGGGAAAAGTTTTTCAGAAATCTTTAGAGTTATAAAAGTATTCACTAACACTGCCTACATTTAGGATTTTTTCTTCCATGATTCACTATTTTTTTTTTCAGTACAAAAGAACAATTGTCTTTACACTGCTTCTCTCCTGTACAGTGATGTATATTTGTTCCTGGCTAATGAAACTCCAGTACTTTGGCCACCTCATGCGAAGAGTTGACACATTGGAAAAGACTTTGATGCTGGGAGGGATTGGGGGCAGGAGGAGAAGGGGACGACAGAGGATGAGATGGCTGGATGGCATCACCGACTCGATGGACATGAGTTTGGGTGAACTCCAGGAGTTGGTGATGGACAGGGAGGCCTGGCGTGCTGCAGTTCAAGGGGTCGCAAAGAGTCGGACATGACTGAGCGACTTAACTGAACTGAACTGAATGAACCTAGTACTTTTCCTACTATCTGCTAATGCAAATCCAAATTTCTCCAACTTTCATTATCTCTGTCTTGAATTTTGATTCTTATTTTTTCATTTTCCTTAACACCAATTTTTTATTCCAGAGATTTCATCTTCCCTATGTGCCATCATAATGTTTGAGTCCCCATCACCTTTCCACTTCTGATGAAATGCAATTTGTCTTTTTTTATCATCAGTTCAAATCTTATGTTTGCTAAGCATATGGTTAAATACTTAACTTTCCCCTAAATGATCCACCATCTATAGATCTCATTTTCTTTGATTTCTAAGTCTCCTAGGACATCTCTTTGAATGTCTAAGTCTCCTAAATGAAAATGAAACAAACATTCTTATTTATTTTGTGTTACTTAGATTCAACTTCTGAATTGAAAAATTAAATTTATCTCTTTGGAAGTTTTCATACATTTGATTTTTGTTTTTTCTCATTCATGGTATTGATCTCCTTCTGATGTTTGCTGAACATTAGTTGTGTGCCTTAGTTTTGTGAACAGAATTCTCACCTAGTATCCTGGGCTGCTTAATTTCCCTTGAGGGTTGTGACATGCCATTTAGGTCCATTTTAATTGTTGTGGAAAATTTCAGTTGGAAGCACTGTTTTTGTTTTTTTTTCAAAGAATTTGCACAAATCCAGTGCCTCTGAGAGTTTCCCTTTTATTTTAGTTATAGTTGTATGTTCACTAATTTGTTTTCACATTTTTTCCCTATACTTTGTAGATTTGAGGTGCCAGTGCAGTGATTTCAATGTGTGCTTGGTCTGCCACTTTGATAGTGAAATTAGGCACAGTACACTTTGCCGCCTTTTAATAATTGACATATGTCATATTTTCATCATTTTGGCTTATACAGTAGCTAAAAGCATATCTTAAGTGTGATAGATACTTAATTAAAGATTTTTGAATGACTCTAAATGCTTTGGTTCTAACATACAGTTTTATTTTGACACTATCTTGGGATATAGTTTTAAACTGAACTGAAACCACAATATCCTCTAAAATGCAGTCTATAGGAAAATATATATAACAAGAGGTAAATATAAGATAGGTTTCATTTTGGAGAAAACTATAATTTTAGATTCTATCTAGGTTTCTTAGCCTCTCAGCTCAAACTGGTTTATTCCTTTATTCAAAAAAGATTACAGAGTAAATAATGTTTTTCAAGTATTGTCCTGGATGCTAATTTTGTAGAAATAAAGTGAAAAATTATCCAGCCATCAAGGAGTTTTGAACTGTGTCAGAGCCCTGAGGTATAGCGTACCTCCTGTTTTCAAGGAAGCAAGAATGGTTGGAACAGGAGTGGTGGGAAAATACCTGATGGTGCAGGCAAACAGTAATGAGAGAAAAACTGTGTGGAAAACCTCAGGCCGTGGTAAATATTTTGGTTTTTACTCTGAGCTATATGGAAGACTATTGGAAGGTTTTATTAAGGGAGTAATGTTATTTTACTTACTGTTTTTGTTTTTTTAGAAGTGTCACCCTGGTTCCTACTATTATAGATGTCAGCCTGCTATGCAGATATCAGAATAGAAGGGTAAATACAGAAGCCCGGAATCCAGTTAGGATAATATGTCATTATATAGGCAAGAAATGATGGAGAGTTGGTTCATGAGTAATAGTGATACAAGGTGATCAGAATTGGTTAGACTCTGAGGTATAGACTACACTGCAAAGACTGAAGAAAAAATAAATTTTGGGAAAAGATCAGTATACATTTTTAAATGTCCCAGGATCAATGCCAGTTTTATTAACTAAAATCATAAAGGTAAAAGGAGACTGTTTCAGAATTATTATTATACCCACAAGAGGATCTCTCCCATCCACTTTGGATACACAGTTTAGTCTTCAAATCTTTACTAGAATGGGTCTGACTTATTGCCAGTGGGGCAAGTACTACAAATGATATTGTTCCCTGGCCCTCTGGGTAGTGACCACCCACCTTTACTTACTTTTACTATGTCCTATAGCAGTCATTGTCAAATTTTTGGTTCCAGGACCCTTTTGCCATCTTAGAAATTATTGAGGACTCTGGGTCAGAAAGCACACAGCAATTTAAATAGATGAAGTTTATGTAAATAATTATTATAAAGCTGTTATTATATAGTAACTATCAAAGAGGAAAGATGACTCAAGTGTTCCCATCTGATAGAAAAAAATGACCAACTTGAAAAGAAAATGATGTTCCCAAGGTTGGGGCTCAGATCTTTTGAAGGTCTGGTGCAATCTACCAGATGGTAGAGAACTTTGCTGAGCTGTCTGAGCAGAGCTGGTCCAGATTCAATGGGCAAGTGGTAGGGCCCTCTGAGGTACAGGAGAGCTGAAACTAGTTGCCAGGCTCTCAACACCATTATGGGCGCTACTAATGAAAACGTACCCTACAGGTCTCCCTGTTTATGAATCTGAGATGCTGTGCACAGCCTATGCAGTGTGAGATAAAGGTTGTGTTGTCTGCTTATTAGAAGTCGGCCTGATTAGACCTTGAGCATGGGAATATATGCAAGAGGCTGAAGAGAAGGATTCAGGGAACAGTTACCTGGGCTGGGTTCCAGATCCCAGAGAGTCTGAGTGAGGGTGCTACAGTAAGAATGTTCTACAGAGTCCTGGCAATAAAGTCACACCAGAAGCTGGAAAGAAAGCCTCCTCCACCTCTAGTGTCACTCCAGTGGCATTGTAGACTGAACTGAACTTTCTGCTGCTTGGCAGCAAAGAAATATTTACACAGCACAGTTCCATTCTTACTGCTGCTGCTGCTGCTAAGTCGCTTCAGTCGTGTCCGACTCTGTGCAGCCTCACAGACGGCAGCCCACCAGTCTCCCCTGTCTCTGTGATTCTCCAAGCAAGAATACTGGAGTGGGTTGCCATTTCCTTCTCCAACGCATGAAAGTGAAAAGTCAAAGTGAAGTCGCTCAGTCGTATCCGACTCTTAGTGACCCCATGGACTGCAGCCCACCAGGCTCCTCTGCCCATGGGATTTTCCAGGCAAGAGTACTGGAGTGGGGTGCCGTTGCCTTCTCCATTCTCACAGGTTAAGGAAAAAAAAAAAAATTCAAAGTGGAGAGGCAATACACTGATAACTGGCACAAAGCCCCCAAAGAGCTTTTCTTTATGTGGAATAAACCTATTATAAAACTACAGATGTTTAAAAATATCTTGTTAACTTATTTAAACAGGTAATAATAAATCCACTTCATGTTTATATGTATGCATGCTCAGTCACTTCAGTAGTGTCTGACTCTGTGCAACTATAGCCCACCAGGCTCCTCTGTCCATGGGATTCTCCAGGCAAGAATACTGGAGTGGGTTCCCTTCCCCAGGAGATCTTCCCAACCTAGGGATGTAAACCGTGTCTCTTATGTCTCCTGAATTGGCAGATGGGCTGTTTACCACTAGTGCCACCTAGGAAGCTTCATGTTCACATACACACATATTTTATCAGCAATACTATATTTTTAAAACGGTGGAAGTAAAAAATGATATTATTCACATCTTGAAAATTTCTTTGATGTCTGCTTTAAAAAAAAACAGTTGGATTCATATTTGCTTATTCAATCAGTTGCAATACATTGTTTCAGCTGTATTATATACTGAAAAAATCATTTTTCCTCATAAATATATATATATAATAAGTAGAGGACTATATTAATAAACTTTTCATATGGTTATAGATAGTCTCCTCTGATACGTCATCAGTATTCAACAAGAGATAGTTTCTTAAGGCTCTTTGCACTATGAAATCTGAAACTGTATCAGTGAACTTTAAACACTCTACTCCACTTGTATTTGTTGATCAATCTGCATTTTGAATAGATGTTGTCAATACATGATTTTATAATATTGTATTGGTAATTTGGTAAATACTAGTTCATTGATTTATGCAGACATGTTTCATGATATAATATTTTAAAAATCACATTAATAGCACCATTGATCTTATCAGAAAATTCTTTACATATTTTAAAGGTGACAGGCTTGTAATGGCAGATTAAAGCTGTCCAAAATTTTATCTTGAAAATTCAAATTTATTCTTGTTGGCATATGTTTTCAGTGGCTTTTGTTGGCTGTTTGATTTTGAGCAAATACCTGACAAATACCCAAGTCAAAATATCTATAATTTTTGTCATTCTTTTATGGAAAAATGATGCTCCATGCAAAAACATTTAGTTCTGTTCACAACAGAATCATACAGGTGAAAAGATTTTTCACACATAAAGAAGAAAAGCAACAAACAGTGCTAGAATAACTAAACATACACACACACACACAAATGGAAATCTAGACGCAAACCTTAAACCAAAGAAAATTAATTTTCTTATTTATAATTCTTATTTCTTATTAATTATAATTAAACTTCTTATTTCTTATTAATTAATTATAAAATTAATTAATTAACCTTAAGAAAAATTAATTCAAAGTAAATGACACAGCTAAATGCAAAATGTAAAACTATAGAACTTTTACAAGATAACAGAATAAAATCTAGATGATTTTGGGTTTGGTTATGACTCTAGGAAAAACACTAAAGGCAAGATCAATGAAAGAAATAATTGATAAACTGGACTTAGAAAATTGTGCAGTGTGAAGGACACAGTCAAGGCAATGAAAATATAGACCGAGAGAAAATATTTATAAAAAGCATATAGTTAATCAAAACATTCAAAGAACTCTTGGGACTCAACAATAAGAAATCACTTGATTAAAACATGGGCCAAATACCTTCCCAGATACCTCACCAAAGAAGGCAATACAGATGGCAAATAAGCATATGAAAATAGGTTCCACATCATATGTCATAAGGGACATGTAAAGTAAAACAACCAAGGGATGCCACTACCTATTAGAATGAACAAAATCCCAAACATTTGATGACACAGAAAGGTGATGAAGATGTGGGGCAACAGGAAGCCTCAATCATCAGCTAGTAAGAATGTAAATGTTACAGCCATTTTGAAGACAGTTTGGCAATTTCTTGCAAAACTAAACATATCCTTAATCATATAATCCAGCATTTATGTGACCTGGTGTTTCCCCAAAGAAGTTAAAAATTTATCTCTTCTCAATAACCTATATACAAATGTTTAACATCTGCTTTATTCATAATTGCCAAAACTTGGAAGCAATAAAGATGTCCTTCATAAGGAAATCAATAAATAAACCATCTTACATCCAGACAATGGGATATTGTTCAGCAAAAATAAATGAGCTATTGAGCCATTAAAAGACGTGGAATTTTCTAGGTAAGAATACTTGAGTGGGGTGTTATTTCCTACTCCAGGGGATCTTCCTGGCCCAGGGATTGAACCTGTGTCTCTTTCATCTCATGCATGGGTAGGTGGATTCTTTACCACTAGTACCACCTGGGAAGCCCAAAAGACATGGAGGAAACTTAAATGTCTATTACTAAGTGAAAGAAGCCAATCTAAAATGGCTTTATACTATACGCTTTCAACTATATGGTTTTCTAGAAAAGGCAAAACTATGTAGACAGGAGAAAAATCATTGATAGCTATGGGGAGGGAAGGATGAATGCACAGAGGATTTTAGGGCAGTAAACTACTCTTTATAATACTATAACAGTGAATACAAGTCATTATACATTTTTCCATTCCTATAGAATGTACAACACAGAGCATGAATCCACTGTGCATTTGACCATGGAGTCTTAGTGATAATAATATGTCAGTGTAGTTCATCACTGGAGAAGGAAACGGCAACCCACTCCAGTATTCATGCCTGGAAAATCCCATGGACCGAGGAGCCTGGTGGGCTACAATCATGGGGTCACAAAGAGTCGGACACGACTGAGCAACTTCTGTGTGTGTGCCTGTGTGTGTAGTTCATCATTAGTAACAAATGTACCATTTTTGTCCCAATGTTTATAATAAGCATGTGTTGGGTACAGGTGGTATTGGAAAATCTCTGCACTTTCTGCACAAGTTTGCTGTGAACTTAAAACTGCTGTAAAAAATAAAGTCTAGTCAAAAAAGAAAAGAAGAATAAAGGGACTTTTCTTGTATGCTAGTGTCCACTGAATATGATCCATACTGTATATATGGCAAAATACATACAGAAAATTTTATATTTTTCCTTAAGAAAGATCAGTTATAAGTACAAGGTATAGATGTATAAACCATTTCTTCCACTTATTATTATTTCATTTATGCTAATATTATTAAATTTCCACTTTTGACATTTGGATGCATAATCAGATCAGATCAGTCTCTCAGTCGTGTCCGACTCTTTGCGATCCCATGAATCACAGCATGCCAGGCCTCCCAGTCCATCACCAACTCCCAGAGTTCACTCAGACTCACATCCATCGAGTCAGTGATGCCATCCAGCCATCTCATCCTCTGTCGTCCCTTTCTCCTCTTGCCCCCAATCCCTCCCAGCATCAGAGTGTTTTCCAATGAGTCAACTCTTCGCATGAGGTGGCCAAAGGACTGGAGTTTCAGCTTTAGCATCGTTCCTTCCAAAGAAATCCCAGGGCTGATCTCCTTCAGAATGGACTGGTTGGATCTCCTTGCAGTCCAAGGGACTCTCAAGAGTCTTCTCCAACACCACAGTTCAAAAGCATCAATTCTTTGGCACTCAGCCTTCTTCACAGTCCAACTCTCACATCCATACATGACCACAGGAAAAACCATAGCCTTGATTAAACGAAGCTTTGTTGGCAAAGTAATGTCTCTGCTTTTGAACATGCTATCTAGGTTGGTCATAACTTTCCTTCCAAGGAGTAAGCGTCTTTTAATTTCATGGCTGCAGTCACCATCTGCAGTGATTTTGGAATGGATGGAAGGATTGATAATAAGTTGAACACTTGGATAGCTTGATCACACTGCTGCTGCTAAGTCGCTTCAGTCGTGTCCGACTCTGTGCGACCCCACAGACAACAGCCCACCAGGCTCCCCTGTCCCTGGGATTCTCCAGGCAAGAACACTGGAGTGGGTTGCCATTTCCTTCTCCAATGCATGAAAGTAAAAAGTGAAAGCAAAGTCGCTTAGTCGTGTCCAACTCTTCCCAACCCCATGGACTGCAGCCTACCAGGCTCTTCTGTCCATGGGATTTACCAGGCAAGAGTACTGGAGTGGGTTCCCATTATTAAAATTATAAAAGTGACGATAGCTAACATGCATCGACTGTGTACTATGAATTGTACCCGATACTCAATATTAATTGAATCATTTACTTTTCTCAACAACCATGTGAAGAAGATTATATAAGTATTTCTATTTTCACAAAAGAAACTGAAGCATAGAAAAATCACGTAATTTAGAACAAGTCATATAGCTAGAAATTAGAGCCAGGGTCTGAACTCAAGTGAACTAATTCCATTGTGCTTTAAATACTATGAAATAATGTCACCCTCTCCACAAAAATAATCATTAAGTATCATTAAAAAGATATTTTGCTAAACACTCTAAATCAGACACTATCTAACTTTTTAATGCATTTCAGCCTAAAATGCCCACTGTGCAACAACGTGTAACTGGGACTTGTATTGGCCTTAATAGCTTGCTTTACATGATGGTATAAAATTAAATGACTACAATGATTTAAATTCCACTGACTTATCTCCATTGCTATTGTTACAGTCTAACAACCTCTTTTCATACCACTAGTTTCAGGAATCCTGTAGTGGTGTTAAATATATTTATTAAGAACATCTTTTCCCATCAGTCATTAACAGTTGTGATGGTTAATTTTATGTGTCAAGTTAGAAGGTGTTTTGGACAAGATTAACGTGAAAATAGGTATAGTGTGGGTAAACCAGAATGCCCTTTTTATTGTACCTGGGCCTCATCAGTTGAACAGAAAGACTTGCCTCCTGGAGCCACAGACTGTTCTCTTGTAGCCCTCATTTGTATCTCCTCTGCACCATCAGCTCTCCAGTCTGTCTGCCCACACTTCAGATTTTGGACTTTGCAGCTATAATTGTGTGAGCCAATTCCTTGTAATAAATCTATGTCCTTCCTTCCTTCCTTCCTCCCTCCCTCCTCCCGCAGCTCTTTCCCCTTCCTCTTCTCTCTTTCTTTCTCTAGAGAACCCTGACTAACACACCAGGACCCTATCATCAATGACCTAGCCTGGCATGGTGTCCAAGCTACACGGTGATCTGTGGCACAGTGGAGCCAAAGGCTACTCATCATGCAGCATTCTGCCAGAGTGCTCCCAAAGCAGAACTGTTTACACCTCAATGTTTTGCAGAGTATTTCAGTATAATTTTTCTTTTATAGTCTCTTTTTCCCTCTCTATTCTTCCCTGGTGTCTCAGCTGCTAAAGAATCCGCCTGCAAAGCCGGAGACCTGGGTTCAATCCCTGGGTTGGGAAGATCATCTGGAGAAGGAAATGGCAACCCACTCCAGTACTCTTGCCTGGAAAATCCCATGGGTGGAGAAGCTTTGTAGGCTACAGTCCATGGGTTCACAAAGAGTTGGACACGACTGAGCGACTTCTCTTGCTTTGCTTTGTTTTGCTTTCCCTCTCTGGGCTCTCCATGGGCTCTATGGAAAGGACTCATTATGGTTTAATCATATTCATGACTCTTCTTCTACAGTGATGACTGTTGTTTACACAGTCAGCTCTCATACCCAGGTGCTTCTCTTGGGATGAATTCTCCCTGTGTCAGACTGTCCTGTTTCACTATTTTACCAAGATTTACACAAGACAATTCTGCTCCCAAATGGAGTTTTTCCTAAGGATCTCTTCAGATGCCATGCAAAGGAAATTTTCTTAGGGATGTCCTACTAGAATGCAATGAATGCCCAGACATGACTAAATCCCAAAAAAGGTGGTATTTCTGCAGCCTTTGACATCCTCACATTTATTTTAACTCCCCTGGCTTTCATATTCTATGCAAAAATCAGCCCTCCTGCACCCTCCTTTAACTTGACCAAGATATTAATAAGCATGAAACACTAAAAGTCTCACTAATTTCACATATGAATATGGGGGGCCATAATTTACTTAAATCTTGTTTGTATAGGAAGAGTCCTCTGCATAAGGAATAAGGTAATATTCTACCCTTGCATGAGACAGTGACTTAGTAAATGCATAAGATGTGTGATCTGACTAGTAAGCATATATTTATGAAAACATAGGGGAAAAAATGCTATCTGAACTATACAAAAACAATGAGCATATGCAATGGAATGATAATATCATATTAATTATCATTTCATAAGGAGATGAAATTGAAAATAGAAAGTAAAAAATAGAAGAATAAGTAATCAAAAAAAAAAGATCTATTTAATTCTTTTGAAACTGAACAATGATGGCTAATTTGGGTTTAACTAGATAAGGTCACAGGAGTATTTCTGGTTTTCTTCCTATAATTAAGTCTTCTAGAAAAGAGGTGGAAACTCAGAACCTATGTGAGCAGACATTGCACTTAGCACCCTAGAAGATAAAAAGATTATCCAGACATTAATGCAACTTCTGTACTACCTAGACATTATCTGTCTTAGAACAATAGCCAGCTAGTCAATGACTCATCAAAATCAAATGTGGTAGTTCAGTTCAGATCAGTTCATTCGCTCATTCATGTCTGACTCTTGGCAACCCCATGAATCTCAGCACGCCAGGCCTCCCTGTCCATCACCAACTCCCGGACTTCACTCAGACTCATGTCCATAGAGTCAGTGATGCCATCCAGCCATCTCATCCTCTGTTGTCCCCATCTCCTCCTGCCCCAATCCCTCCCAGCAT
The DNA here is from genome assembly GCF_029378745.1 of Bos indicus. Classification (NCBI taxonomy): domain Eukaryota; kingdom Metazoa; phylum Chordata; class Mammalia; order Artiodactyla; family Bovidae; genus Bos; species Bos indicus. Next base: position 54,081,073 of record NC_091761.1, on the reverse strand, counting down.
CAGAGTCTTTTCCCATGAGTCAACTCTTCGCATGAGGTGGCCAAAGTACTGGAGTTTCAGCTTTAGCATCATTCCTTCCAAAGAAATCCCAGGGCTGATCTCCTTCAGAATGGACTGGTTGGATCTCCTTGCAGTCCAAGGGACTCTCAAGAGTCTTCTCCAACACCACAGTTCAAAAGCATCAATTCTTCGGTGCTCAGCTTTCTTCACAGTCCAACTCTCACATCCATACATGACCACTGGAAAAACCATAGCTTTGACTAAACAGACCTTTGTTGGCAAAGTAATGTCTCTGCTTTTGAATATGCTGTCTAGGTTGGACATAACTTTCCATCCAAGGAGTAAGCATCTTTTAATTTCATGGCTGCAGTCACCATCTGCAGTGATTTTGGAGTCCCAAAAAAATAAAGTCTGACACTGAAAATCTTCGTTTTCTGAATGTTGAGCTTTAAGCCAACTTTTTCACTCTCCTCTTTCACTTTCATCAAGAAGCTTTTTAGTTCCTCTTCACTTTCTGCCATAAGGGTGGTGTCATCTGCATATCTGACGTTATTGATATTTCTCCAAGCAATCTTGATTCCAGCTTGTGCTTCTTCCAGTCCAGCGTTTCTCATGATGTACTCTGCATATAAGCTAAATAAGCAGGGTGACAATATACAGCCTTGACGTACTCTTTTTCCTATTTGGAACTAATTCATTGTTCCTTGTCCAGTTCTAACTGTTGCCTCCTGACCTGCATATAGGTTTCTCAAGAGGCAGGTCAGGTGGTCTGGTATTCCCATCTCTTTCAGAATTTTCCCCAGTTTATTGTGATCCACACAGTCAAAGGCTTTGGCATAGTCAATAAAGCAGAAATAGATGTTTTTCTGGAACTTTCTTGCTTTTTCCATGATCCAGCGGATGTTGGAAATTTGATATCTGGTTCCTCTGCCTTTTCTAAAACCACCTTTAACATCTGGAAGTTCATGGTTCATGTATTGCTTAAGCCTGGCTTGGAAAATTTTGAGCATTACTTTACTAGCATGTGAGATGAGTGCAATTGTGCAGTAGTTTGAGCCTTCTTTGGCATTGCCTTTCTTTGGGATTGGAATGAAAACTGACCTTTTCCAGTCCTGTGGCCACTGCTGAGTTTTCCAAATTTGCTGGCATATTGACTGCAGCACTTTCACAGCATCATCTTTCAGGATTTGAAATAGCTCAACTGGAATTCCATCACCTCCACTAGCTTTGTTCATAGTGATGCTTTCTAAGGCCCACTTGACTTCACATTCCAGGATATCTGGCTCTAGGTGAGGGATCACACCATCGTGATTATCTGGGTTGTGAAGATCTTTTTTGTACAGTTTTCTGTGTATTCTTGCCACCTCTTTTTAATATCTTCTGCTTCTGTTAGGTCCATACCATTTCTGTCCTTTATCGAGCCCATCTTTGCATGAAACCTTCCCTTGGTATCTCTAATTTTCTTGAAGAGATCTCTAGTCTTTCCGATTCTGTTGCATTCCTCTATTTCTTTACATTGATCACTGAGGAAGGCTTTCTTATCTCACCTTGCTATTCTTTGGAACTCTGCATTCAGATGCTTATATCTTTCCTTTTCACCTTTGCTTTTCACTTCTCTTCTTTTCACAGCTATTTGTAAGGCTTCCCCAGACAGCCTTTTTGCTTTTTTGCATTTCTTTTCCATGGGGATGGTCTTGATCCCTGTCTCCTGTACAATGTCACAAACCTCCGTCCATAGTTCATCAGGCACTCTGTCTATCAGATCTAGGCCCTTAAATCTATTTTTCACTTCCACTGTATAATCATAAGGGATTTGATTTAGGTCATACCTGAATGGTCTAGTGGTTTTCCCTACTTTCTTCAATTGAAGTCTGAATTTGGCAATAAGGAGTTCATAGTCTGAGCCACAGTCAGCTCCTGGTCTTGTTTTTGTTGACTGTATAGAGGTTCTCCATCTTTGGCTGCAAAGAATATAATCAATATGATTTCAGTGTTGACCATCTGATGATGTCCATGTGTAGAGTCTTCTCTTGTGTTGTTGGAAGAGGGTGTTTGCTATGACCAGTCCATTTTCTTGGCAAAACTCAATTAGTCTTTGCCCTGCTTCATTCCATATTCTAAGGCCAAATTTGCCTGTTACTCCAGGTGTTTCTTGACTTCCTACTTTTGCATTCCAGTCCCCTATAATGAAAAGGACATCTTTTTTGGGTGTTAGTTCTAAAAGGTCTTTTAGGTCTTCATAGAACCATTCAACTTCAGCTTCTTCAGCGTTACTGGTTGGGGCATAGACTTGGATTACTGTGGTATTGAATGGTTTGCCTTGGAAACGAACAGAGATCATTCTGTCGTTTTTGAGATTGCATCCAAGTACTGTATTTCGGACTCTTTCGTTGACCATGATGGCTACTCCATTACTTCTGAGGGATTACTGCCCACAGTAGTAGATATAATGATCATCTGAGTTAAATTCACCCATTCCTGTCCATTTTAGTTCACTGATTCCTAGAATGTCAACATTCACCCTTGCCATCTCTTGTTTGTCCACTTCCAATTTGCCTTGATTCATGGACCTGACATTCCAGGATCTTATGCAATGTTGTTCTTTACATCATCAGACCTTACTTCTATCACCAGTCACATCCACAGCTGGGTATTGTTTTTGCTTTGGCTCCATCCCTTCATTCTTTCTGGAGTTATTTCTCCACTGATCTCCAGTAGCATATCAGACACCTACTGACCTGGGGAGTTCCTCTTTCAGTATCGTATCATTTTGCCTTTTCATACTGTTCATGGGGTTCTCAAGGCAAGAATACTGAAGTGGTTTGCCATTCCCTTCTCCAGTGGACCACATTCTGTCGGATGTCTCCACCATGACCCGCCCATCTTGGGTTGCCCCACGGCCATGGCTTAGTTTCATTGAGTTAGACAAGGCTGTGGTCCTAGTGTGATTAGATTGACTAGTTTTCTGTGATTATGATTTCAGTGTGTCTGCCCTCTGATGCCCTCTTGCAACACCTACTATCTTTCTTGGGTGTCTCTTACCTTGGATGTGGGGTATCTCTTCACAGCTGCTCCAGCAAAGCACAGCTGCTGCTCCTTAACCTTGGATGAGGGGTTTCTCCTCACTGCCACCCCTCTGACCTTGAACGTGGAATAGCTCCTCTAGGCCCTCCTGGGCCCCTGCAGCCACCACTCCTTGGAGGTGGGGTTGCTCTTCCCAGCCGCGGCCTCTGGCCTCAGGTGTGAGGTAGCTCTTCCCCGCTGCTGCCCCTGACCTCTGATGTGGGGTAACTCCTCTTGGCTGCCTCCCCGCGTGCATGGGGTCCTCCCGGCTTCTGCCCCTGACCTCGGACATGGGTAGCTCCTCTTGGCCGTGCTAAATGCACCAGTCGCAGCCACCCAAGCAAGTGTACAATAAATTAATACCAGATCAAAAGACTCTCCTTTAACCCACTGGTATTAAGAACAAAAATATTAAATTTGAGTTAGAAAATGAAATATGATAAAAAAAATTTACTACAGTTATCAGCTGTAAGGAGTTTCTAAATGAGCCAATCTCAGTCATCTGTTGTTCAAACAAAAGTACATCATGTCTCAAGAGCCATGTCTACTCTCCTGAAGGGTGACTTTTGGGTAATTTCAGGAGGTAACAGAGCCGCAGGTCTGATTGTGAGTTAAGTTAAACTTTGACCACATTAATATTGGATGTGTCAGTATCTAACCAACATCATGGAAGAAACACTTTTTGTTACTGAATTATCTGCTCAAAATTATATCTCAAAGTAGTACTGTTAAAATTATTAGCTAGAGTACAATGTTTTTTTATGAAAATCCGTTCATGGTTCCGTGTGCTAAAACTTCCAGACCTGAAAGTTACCCTTCAAATTAACCCAATTAAATTTACTTAATAACAACTGAGAGATAATATGCTAGTTTTGAACTTCTTCTTAGAGTTAATTTTCCACCACAAAATTAATACACAGTGATAGATTTTTAAAAATAGCATTTGAGTGTAGCCTAGAAATAAACTTCCTTTTCTTTTGTAACAGAAACTAGTTTTTGTCCCAATATTTTAAAGATTTCTTGTTCTCTTTACATGAGTAAATGGGGGGTTAAGTATATTCTTTGTGGATGAAAAATGTTCAAAAGCATTATTTAGCTTTTATACATATATTTCCCAATCTTTCCTAATTAAGATGATGTTTTGTTGTTGTTGTTCAAATGCTCAGTCTTACTACACATAGCATCATCAATAATATTTCTAATTCTAATCATTTATAATCAATTCTAATCATTGGAAAGATTATCAAGTAGAAAATAATGATGATATTTCTGCAAATGGGAACTAATACCAAAATATCTCATTTTTGCCTCTCATCTCTTTCCTCTTAGTATTTACTTATGGCCTCTTTCAAATAGTGCTATCATGCTTTATGGCATGTACTATTGGCCACTCACCTAATTGCCATTCTTCCCCAGTTTTTTCTTTGTTAATCTAACCACAGATTTACTCAGAAATCAGGCAGCCACCTGCTTTAAAAAGGTGGGCTCCTCTTAAATCTAGCTATGGTGTGAATCTCAATTACTAATATCATGGTAATTCTACTCATCCCAATCCTGACTGATTTAGGGTGGATTTTATTATGAAATTTCAGAAAAGAACTGTGTGTAGGGAAGCTTCCAGGGTTTCTGGAAACCTCTTGGAAAGATCCACATACACTTCGCCACTTTGGGCATTCAGATGGTGGTTTGAGGGTGGGGGTGCTGAGAGCTACTCAGTTATTGCAACACCAAAGGGCTAAAGAGGACCTAAGTTGACAGGCTGAGGATGTTTGCACAGAGATATTAAAGAACTTGGTAGTTTGATGATTTCATTGAGCCACTAATTTAATGAATTCTGAAATCTCCTCCCTAAGGAATCCTGTTATATGTGGCCATGTACCTTATTGTCTAAATAATCTTGAGTTGGATGTGGTATTAATTAATACTGAAACAATTCTAATTGATAAATTTTAAATTTAGGACTCATGCATATATACTACCTATTTTCACTTTAGTTCAAGGATCTTTAGTCTGGAAATGAAATGTTGAATCCCTGCTCTCAGAGAGACCAAACATTCTACTGAGTTAGGCACTATGTTTAAAATGTAAGAGGGTGAAAAATGTTGAATTAATTAGACTTTAAATTGAGGCACCATTTTGGAAGAGCTAAAATTATATATATATATTACATATTCTTATACATTCTTTGCCTTAGAAACACTTTAGACAAATCTACGATCAGTGTCAATATTATGCAAATTGTGAGATCTGTAATCTAGAAGTCTCACTAAACTTTCAGAGAATAACTAGGAAACTGCAAAACTTTTTGTTAGAACAAATGGCCTTTTTATTAATGCTCTAGTGCATAATTCTACCTCTGCTGAGTCATTTTAACATGAAAGCACTTAAGTCTTTCACTAGTTGGCCAGTCAAATTAGCAGCAGGTCCTGGACAGTAAAGAATCAATCTGCAATGCAGGAGACCTGGGTTTGATTCCTGGGTCAGGAATATCCTTTGGAGAAAGAAATGGCAACTCACTCTGGTATCTTTGCCTGGAAAATCCCATGGACAGAGGAGCCTGGTGAGCTACAGTCCATGGGGTCGAAAAGAATCGAACACGACTGAGCAACTAACACTTTCACTTTAACCATGTAAAGTATAAACCACTACCATAAATCTATCTAGTACCTATGTGTGTACATGAACCCATATTTGCAACAAAGTCTTTCTATAATACTAGAGAAGATTGTGAGCTAAGATTTCAGAGAGCTGCATTGAAGAAAAAAAAAAAAGCTTATCATTGATTTAAATTTCTAGCCAGTGACAATTATTACATGAGACAGGTGTATTTTAAAAATGCTCATCCAGATATTTTAAACGAATGACAAATAACTGAATTTTTTAAAAGTCCTTTAGATTTTAGTCTTACAATGTTCTGAAGTAATATAATACTGCCTCAACCTCAGCACCAGAATCAAGTCAGCTGAAATGAATGAAGAAGTAACATTTTAAATTCACATATTCATAGTTCATAAGGTTCAATAGTATACAAATATTATATTTAGAATATCATTGGTAATATCTATACTTTCTTTTCTGTGAGTAACCAACATTTTGCATTAAAATAATTATTGTTAAAGACTTGAAATTTGAAATGCAGTTATTAACTCACTTATCTTCTCTTAGAATCATCTGAAATCTCCTGTAATTTATCTATGCAATTTCAATGTAGTTCACTTCAAAAAGCCTTTTACAAAATGAAATCCTTTTAGATTAAACTTTCCACAGCTGTTGCTTTCACAGTTTTAGCATATAGCATAACTTTGATTGAAAAAAGAGAGCCTCAAACTTTCATCCCTGTACTATGGGTTCAGTAAAAAGTTACCAGTAAGTCACTTATACTTTTCTATATAAATTGGAAAAAAAGGAAAGACAGTTGATATATTTAGACTCTTCTAAGAAAGTTGATTACTTCGGTATGCTAGTGGATCTGTTTGATTCAAAGTATAAGTTAAGAGTATATGCTATATACAACTTCCCTGCTTTTTTGCTCAATCCTTATTAATTTCATCCACTATAATTACTTAATGACAAATAATCATTGAAGACTATTGATCTTCCTATTTGAAGGACTGATGCTGAAGCTGAAGTTCCAATACTTGGCCACCTGATGAGAAGAACTGACTCACTAGAAAAGATGCTGTTGCCTTAGGTGAAGGAGAACTAGAGAGTTGTGTGCTGGCTTTTCCCATCGTTGGCTGGAAGTGACACACATCACTGTTTTCCATAGTCCACAGACCAGAGAGCATCAAACGGTCAAGAGGAACAGATATGTGGCAGTGCAGATGGAAGGTTTGGCAAATGCAACTCTGGATTCCATTGTAGGAATCTGACACTATCGATGCTTTTATAATAACAGCAACAACAAATTCTGCTAATACCCTGGAAAGGAGTAGGAATAGACAAGTTGAGGCCATAATAGGTGTAATTAATTATTACTTATTGAACTGAAACCTTTCTGATTTTTATTATTTTCTAAAGTAAGAAATAAGTTAAATTTTAGATTTGGTGAACAAAGAAATGTTAATAGATCAGATATTAAATATATGCTAATCTTCCACTTGTTCTCCCTTTCTTTTATTTTTTATTTATATTAAATTCATAGAACAAAATTCAAAGAAAAACTTAAGAAAAAATTTTAAAAGCATACATTTATATATTTAGAAACATACATTTTCTATATAGGTTTAGTAAATTATGACTTTTACATCTTCAATGTATCTTATGATTATAGATCTCATTCCAACTCTCTATAGGAGAGAAAATCAAGGAAGCTCGTAGAGTTGAATGGGCACCATTACTCTTGAATTTAAACACACAACCAGCTCTATGCCTTTGGAATCCAAACCCTACACTCATATCTTACTTCTTTTATCTTAATATTTCTATGTTGTATATATCTCACCCACTAGACTGAGATTCACTTAGGGTCAAGAAAGAGCTTTTTGGCATACACTTGATCTACATTGTAATGGATTTATTACTTCTTTGATACAAGTGATATGACCAGGAATTCACAGACTTATACAATCCAAAGGTCAAATGAGGCACTGGGATATATTCACACTTATGTATATACACTGATGACATCAAGTCCAGTTTCAATAGTTTGAGAGATATCTGACATTTATTACTGTTTAACATTCATAGCACTATTATAAATCCCTAGGTTTCCAGTATAAATCACTGATGATAAAAAGAAGAGAAATATAAGGATGGGAGAGACCCTGTTATAGGCATGATGCTTGCATTATATTATCTAGTAGTCACAACCATATTGACAAATAAGTTAACTAACTCAGAGAGTAACTCTCCAAAGTTAGTGTTAAAGCTTATCTAATTCTAAATGCTGTGTATTTCCTCAATCCTACAATGACCTTCTGACAATGAAATATTTAGCAGTTTAGCAAATAAACATCTTCATGGAAACTGCAGTTCCTACATCTCTTCCTTTCCTCTTTTCTTGACATACTATTTACTTTCATATTGGATAAGGCTTTCATCCACATATCCCAACAGTAAGCCCATCAGCTGATTTACTTTGTTAAATAAGGTAATAGGGCATGTGGATTAATGTTAAAGTATTTTCCCTAGAATATGCTTCCACATTTTTCTTATTTGATTGAAAGCAATCAAGTATTGCTGTTCTCAGGGTAGGTAAACATGTTTTGGGGAATCTTTAAGTTTGTGAGAATGGTTATATATCTTACATGTGTATCAAAATATTATAAAATAGAGCATGGGCGGCTGCGACGGCACACAGAGTGTGGCCAAGAGGAGCTACCCCATGTCCGAGGTCAGGGGCAGAAGCCGGGAGGACCCCATGCTGGAGGGGCGGTGGCCGAGAGGAGCTACACTGCATCTGAGGACAGAGGTGGTGGCCGAGAGTGCCAGGCTGCAACAGTGCAGGAGCAGGGGCGGCAGCTGGGAGGACCAACCCCACATCCAAGGAGCGGTGGCTGCAGCGGCACCTGAGGGCCTAGAGGAGCTATTCCATGTTCAAGGTCAGGAGGGGCAGCAGTGAGGAGATACCCCTTGTCCAAGGGAAGGAACAGCAGCTGCGCTTTGCTGGAGCAGCCGTGAAGAGATACCCCACGTCCAAGGTAAGAAAAACCCAAGTAAGACGATAGGTGTTGCAAGAGGGCATCGGAGGGCAGACACACTGAAACCATAATCACAGAAAACTAGTCAATCTAATCACACTAAGACCACAGCCTTGTCTAACTCAATGAAACTAAGCCATGCCTGTGGGGAAACCTAAGATGGGCGGGTCATGGTGGAGAGGGCTGACACAATGTGGTCCACTGGAGAAGGGAATGGCAAACCACTTCACTATTCTTGCCTTGAGAACCCCATGAACAGTATGAAAAGGCAAAATGATAGGATACTGAAAGATTAACTCCCCCAGTCAGTAGGTGTCCAATATGCTACTGGAGATCAGTGAGAAATAACTCCAGAAAGAGTGAAGGGATGGAGCCAAAGTAAAAAGAATACCCAGCTGTGGATGTCACTGGTGATAGAAGCAAGGTCCGATGTTGTAAAGAGCAATATTGCATAGGAACCTGGAATGTCAGGTCCATGAATCAAGGCAAATTGGAAGTGGTCAAACAGGAGTTGGAAAGAGTGAACGTCAACATTCTAGGAATCAGCAAACTAAAATGGACTGGAATGGGTGAATTTAACTCCGATGACCATTATATCTGCTACTGAGGGCAGGAATCCCTTAGAAGAAACGAAGTAGCCATCATGGTCAACAAGAGTCCGAAATGTGGTACTTGATTGCAATCTCAAAAACGAAAGCATGATCTCTGTTCATTTCCAAGGAAAACCATTCAACATCACAGTAATCCAAGTCTATGCCCCAGCCAGTAACACAGAGAAAGCTGAATGATCCTAAGAAGCCCTACAAGATCTTTTAGAACTAACACCCAAAAAAGATGTCCTTTTCATTATAGGGGACTGGAATGCAAAAGTAGGAAGTCAAGAAACACCTGGAGTAACAGGCAAATTTGGCCTTGGAACGGAATGAAGCAGGGCAAAGACAAATAGAGTTTTGCCAAGAAAATGCACTGGTCATAGCAAACACCCTTTTACAACAACACAAGAGAAGACTCTACACATGGACATCACCAGATGGTCAACATCAACATCAGACTGATTATATTCTTTGCAGCCAAAGATGGAGAAGCTGTATACAGTCAACAAAAACAAGACCAGGAGCTGACTGTGGCTCAGACCATGAACTCCTTATTGCCAAATTCAGACTGAAATTGAAGAAAGTAGGGAAAACCACCAGACCATTCAGGTATGACCTAAATCAAATCCCTTATGATTATACAGATAGATAGAGTGTCTGATGAACTTTGGAATGAGGTTCGTGACATTATACAGGAGACAGGAATCAAGACCATTCCCATAGAAAAGAAATGCAAAAAAGCAAAATGGCTGTCTGGGGAGGCCTTACAAATAGCTGTGAAAAGAAGAGAAGTGAAAAGCAAAGGAGAAAAGGAAAGATATAAACATCTGAATGCAGAGTTCCAAAGAATAGCAAAAAGAGATAAGAAAGCCTTCTTCAGCAATCAATACAGAGAAATAGAGGAAAACAACAGAATGGGAAAGACTAGGGATCTGTTCAAGAAAATCAGAGATACCAAAGGAACATTTCATGCAAAGATGAGCTCGATAAAGGACAGAAATGGTATGGACCTAACAGAAGCAGAAGATATTAAGAAGACATGGCAAGAATACACAGAAGAAATGTACAAAAAAGATCTTCACGGCCCAGATAATCACGATGATGTGATCACTGACTTAGAGCCAGACATCCTGGAATGTGAAGTCAAGTGGGCTTAGAAAGCATCACTACAAATAAAGAGAGTGGAGGTAATGGAATTCCAGTTGAGCTATTCCAAATCCTGAAAGATGACGCTGTGAAAGTGCTGCACTCAATATGCCAGCAAATTTGGAAAACTCAGCAGTGGCCACAGGACTAGAAAAGGTCAGTTTTCATTCCAATCCCAAAGAAAGGCAATGCCAAAGAAGGCTCAAACTACTGCACAATTGCACTCATCTCACATGCTAGTAAAGTAATGCTCAAAATTCTCCAAGCCAGGCTTCAGCAATATATGAACCGTGAACTTCCAGATGTTCAAGCTGGTTGTAGAAAGGGCAGAGGAACCAGAGATCAAATTGCCAACATCCGCTGGATCATGGAAAAAGCAAGAGAGTTCCAAAAAAGCATCTATTTCTGCTTTATTGACTATGCCAAAGCGTTTGACTGTGTGGATCACAATAAACTGCAGAAAATTCTGAAAGAGATGGGAATACCAGACCACCTGATCTGCCTCTTGAGAAATCTGTATGCAGGTCAGGAAGCAACAGTTAGAACTGGACATGGAACAACCCACTGGTTCCAAATAGGAAAAGGAGTTCGTCAAGGCTGTATATTGTCACCCTGCTTATTTAACTTATATGCAGAGTACATCACGAGGAACGCTGGACTAAGAAACACAAGCTGGAATCAAGATTGCTGGGAGAAATATCAATAACCTCAGATATGCAGATGAGACCATCCTTATGGCAGAAAGTGAAGAGGAACTCAAAAGTCTCTTGATGAAAGTGAAAGTGGAGAGTGAAAAAGTTGGCTTAAAGCTCAACATTCAGAAAACGAAGATCATGGCATCCGGTCCCACCACTTCATGGGAAATAGATGGGGAAACAGTAGAAACAGTGTCAGACTTTGTTTTTCTGGGCTCCAAAATCACTACAGATGGCGACTGCAGCCATGAAATTAAAAGACGCTTACTCCTTGGAAGGAAAGTTATGACCAACCTAGATAGCATGTTCAAAAGCAGAGACATTACTTTGCCAACAAAGCTTCGTTTAATCAAGGCTATGGTTTTTCCTGTGGTCATGTATGGATGTGAGAGTTGGACTGTGAAGAAGGCTGAGTGCCAAAGAATTGATGCTTTTGAACTGTGGTGTTGGAGAAGACTCTTGAGAGTCCGTTGGACTGCAAGGAGATCCAACCAGTCCATTCTGAAGGAGATCAGCCCTGGGATTTCTTTGGAAGGAATGATGCTAAAGCTGAAACTCCAGTACTTTAGCCACCTCATGGGAAGAGTTGACTCATTGGCAAAGACCCTGATGCTGGGAGGGATTGGGGGCAGGAGGAGAAGGGGACAACAGAGGATGAGATGGCTGGATGGCATCACTGACTCGATTCATGTGAGCCTGAGTGAACTCTGGGAGTTGGTGATGGACAGGGAGGCCTGGAGTGCTGCGATTCATGGGGTGGCAAAGAATCCGACACGATTGAGCGACTGATCTGTTCTGATCTGAATATACGATATATTAAGTGCAAACAATAGTATATGTGTATATGTATCTATCTAACTGTCCAAATATTAATCAAATCCTGTGTTAAAGTGTTTCATTATGAAAGTAAACTCTGTACTGCTGAGAAAAATAAACAGCTTAGCTAAATCAGACACTGGCGATACATAACCATCCCTAGAAGCAATGAGTGACAACAACGACAAAAAAGAATAGTGAGCAAGTGCCAGAGTTATTTGTGGAGATGTAAGGGTGTTAAGAGAGTTCCTTCCCATCTGACACTATCTAAATGACACTTCCCTTTCAATATGTCATAGCACTAACAAGAGTTTAAAGAAGTAAAATTTCTCTAAGCTTTTCAAGCTCTAGTATATTAACATACAGATGAAATCTAATTGTTATTATTTACTCATTTCACGTAAGGCAAACATACTGTTTTAATACACTGATCTATTATTAATTGATCAAAATTTGATAAAAATTAACATGTTAGTTTTATAGTCTGCACGTTACAATGACATCATTCCTAATTGAAACATTAAAATATGTTATATGAAAGTAACACTAAAACAAAGATTACTTCTATTGCACTGTTTTGTACATTCTAGGTTCACAGTAAAGTAGAAAAGAGGTAACACACATATGCTTCCCTATGTGGTATTCGGTATCTTTCAAATATATTTGAAACAAAAAAGGGCATGAGGAATTTATATTAATTTTTTAAATAAATTAATGTTATAAAATGCTATACAAATGAGAACACCTCAAATAATATTATTTTATTTCTTTAAAAATTTCTTACCAAAAGTTAGTAGCTATAAACTTTAGTTTTCCTGTGCAAACCCATTTTAGTGCATATGCTGTGCATGTTGTTGTATTTCATTTGATGTTATTATAATCCTGTTAATTGAATATATCCCCCATGAAAATATGTAAATGATTGATGAGATTAGTTCTCATCAATATTTTCTCTGGGACCTCACTGACATTTCTGCTTCGCATAACAGTGACTTTAAATGAACACAATTTTAGTAAAAATTCCTAATTTGAAAATTTATTCTCAAATGAATAAGTATTGTCCTAAAACCTTTCTTTCATTCTTATAAGAATTAATGGAATCTGTTTTATAAGAGGAACAGGAGATTATTTATAATAGTAAAAAACACAAGATGATAAATATGAATAATGTCAAAGATTAAAGACCAAAACCAATGTTAATTACCCATCCCCAAGTGATTATTAGAATTAAAAAATGAAATAAAAACTGAAAATTTCATTATATGACATTCTTATACTATAAGTTGTATAGAACAACAGTATAAGAGTGCCTCCAAGTGGTATTTGTCAAAATTCCATATGAAAAATTAAAATACAAGATGTGAAATTTAAGCTGTAATAATAACAGACCCTAAAAAAAAAAATCCCTCTTTACTTTCTGTGTACTTATGCTCTAATCTTCATGTTTAAGATTGTATTTATTATAAATCCATGTAATTAAATACTCTCAATCCCATTAAACTTCAGAAATACAGACTACTTTCAATACATTAATTATACTGTCTTGATATAGTGTTTTGATGGCTGACATGTAATTATTTCATTTTCATTAAATTTGTACATTAGAATATGGGTTATTTTAGTTACACTATGCCTCTCTTTTCAGTACACTTAGAAATATCAACCATATTTACTAAACCTTAAAGGAGAAGAGGGACAAAAGATTTGTCTCCATCCACAGAATTGTAGATTTTCAGTATTATCTAATTCTTCCTATCTACTTTAAAATTAAATGTAGGAGTTTAAGCAGTTTATCCAAGGTCATCCAGGTTAGTGACTTAACTAATGGAATCTGTCTCCCCAGACTTATAATTCAGGACTCTTTCAAATGTATTTACTGCTGCTGCTGCAGCTAAGTCACTTCAGTCGTGTCCAACTCTGTGCGACCCCATAGACAGCAGCCCACCAGGCTCCCCTGTCCCTGGGATTCTCCAGGCAAGAACCTGGAGTGGGTTGCCATTTCCTTCTCCAATGCATGAAAGTCAAAAGTGAAAGTGAAGTTGCTCAGTCGTGTCCGACTCTTTGCGACCCCATGGACTGTAGCCTATCAGGCTCCTCCATCCATGGGATTTTCTGGGCAACAGTACTGGAGTGGGGTGCCATTGCCTTCTCCAATGTATTTACTATGACATCACATATAGAGCTTTCCCACATACCTTAAACAAACGCATAATTAGTACACAGTCTTTATAAAACTGAACCAACTCTAGAATACCAAATAAATTTCAGAAGTTACCTAACGCAAAAAGCGCTCAAGAACTGAGAGATAACCTATGGGTTCTAAACACACTTTCAAAAAATCAATGAATGTGTAATGTCATGGAATTATCCCAGTTATATGCCACAGAAATATTTAAATCAGCAAAGCAAAAAGGATTCTAGAAATGTAATAAATAGGGCAACTGAACTTATAACATAACTTAGAGATTAAATTTTGTTTGGTCTGGGGATTTTCTGGGCATGGTTAAAACACTATCCTCCCACTGCAGGGGACACAGGTTCAATCCATGGTCAGGGAACTAAGATCCCACAATGTTGCACAGTGCAGCCAAAACAAACAAACAAAAAATTGTTTGCTCTGAAAGGTAGTCTTTATAGTGAAAGTTACTTTCAAACTGATTTTATTTGTAAATGATACTATTTCCCTCATTCTACTACTACTACTACTACTAAGTCGCTTCAGTCGTGTCCGACTCTGTGCGACCCCATGGACTGCAGCCCACCAGGCTTCTCCGTCCATGGGCTTCTCCAGGCAAGAACATTGGAGTGGGTTGTCATTTCCTTCTCCAATGCATGAAAGTGGAAAGTGAAAGTGAAGTCGCTCAGTCGTGTCCGACTCCCAGCGACCCCCACGAACTGCAGCCTACCAGGCTCCTCCATCCATGGGATTTTCTGGACAACAGTACTGGAGTGGGGTGCCATTGCCTTCTACCACTCTTTTAATGACATTTTTCTGAATATCATATTTTACTGTTTATTTACCCTTCTTCTGGAAAATATAAGTGATTCCAGTAAAGCATCTTTCTCTTTTCCCAAATGCGTCATACCAATGCTATTCTTTCCTAATTCTTATCCTTTTCTACCACTTAATTGGACTTTATGTTTCTTATTCTTTTTATCATGCCACTTCATCTAAAACTGTGAGTTAGTCAACATTGACAAAAAGATATAAAGTTCAATCTCTGAGGAGCTAAAATGTACTTATATCAAGAGTATTAAATATAGAAAAGTGTAAGTAGATTTGGTAAATAGATATGTGGGTGTTTCTATACATAATATGCACTATTAACTTGTTAAGCTTTTACTGTAAAGCTGTAACATTTATAGAATTATTTTGCTGTGAAATTAGAATAAATTGTTCTAGTTTACTCTGACCTATCTTAAGACCCTCCCTGGTAGCTCAGGGGTAAAGAATCCTCCTGCCAAATGCAGGAGACCCGGGTTTGATCCCTGGGTCAGGAAGATCCCCCTGGAGAAGGAAATGGCAACCCACTCCAGTATTCTTGCCTGGAGAATTCCTGGACAGAGGAGCCTGGCAGGCTACAACTCAAGGGGTTGCAAAGAGTCGGACATGGCTGAGCAACTAACACTTTCACTTTTACTGACCTATCTTAAAACTGCCATTTAAAGATTGAGCCCATACTCTATTACCTATAATTTCCATTAATTTCTTCAGGTATATCACATTTTGAAAATTATATGTGTACTAATGTTCTTACCAAGATTTTACCCATTCAAGGTAGTTTCAAATTTTGACTTTTTTACAATTTCTTTTAGTGGGGCTTTCCCTATCTGCCCATCTGAACTCATCTCAGAATTTCACTGGTACTCTATTTATTCCATCTCTGAGGCCATTAATGAAGTTTCAAATAAGACCAAGCTGACATTCATCTCTATGGCACCCAGAGAACGTGACACTATTTATATTCATGATTAATTCAAGTTCATTGGCCAGATTTTAAACATTATAACAATGCTTAATGCAAAGCCTATTTAAATTAGCTTCTGTGAATTAAATCTGTGACTGAAATTTAATAAGACATATCAAAGCTTGGTTTACTTAATACAAAAGTTCTTCTATATTTCTAAAGCTGTTAATCCTGCTTGTTCTTCCCATCATTAACTATTCATATGTTTGTTTTTCCCACAGTGAGTCCTTCAGATATTTTCCTTGTTATTTGCTCTGATTTTGTTAGTGATGAAAGATACATGTCAACTTTCATGAATACTTCAATACCTTTTAGTTTAGTAAAGATTATTTAAGTTTTCATATTTCATGCCAAATAAATCCATATGGTATGCATGTATCAGGACTAAACACATATAATTATAAAATCCAACTTAATATTTTGCCACATTTTTGATGACTTACTTCTAGAATTAGAAAAAGAGATAAATTGAAAATGAGTAAACCACATATTTTCTGGACTTTATGCTAATTAAATATAGCAATAGGTAGAATCATTTTTAAAAGAAAAAAACTAAGACATTCATGTTAAATTGAACTATAAATATTTATTAAGTCTAATAATAATTATTTATTTATATTTATGCACTATTTATCTTTCAACCAGCTGACAATAATTTATACTACATGTAGGAAGAGATGTAAAATTACTTATATTTTATATTCACTCTGAAGGTGGATGGTTAGAAAAAATAATGTTGAAATTAAGATAATAAATAATATGTATTTGAAAATTTATGGTTATTAGAAACTACTAAACAATTACTATTTAGTGATTGTTTTACACATGTCCTAAAATCTGTGTGTATATATTATCTCTTTAAAAAAACTTAAAAGTATTTGAAGACCAAAATGCATGTTGTTGAAAACAATACAGCATTTTTCACTAAATAAATATTTTGTTATAAAAAAAGGGCAAAATTGACTTCATTTTCTAAACCTCACATCAGCAAACCAAGACTTAACTCCTCACCAAACTGCAGCTTCAGCCTCTTCCAAGTTGGTAACATTTAGCCAGTCAACCTTGAATTACCAGCAGAGACTCAAGTCTTCCTCTAAAGCAAAGTAACTTCCTGAAATAATATTTTCTTCTGCTCTGGTTTCTTTGTTCCAGCCCCTCTCTGTCTCTAAAATCATTTCTTTTTCTGCAGAACTTGGGAGCCCCTTTATATTTGCTAGATAGAATGCTGCCTGATCAGTGAATCATTGAATAAAGACAATTAGATCTTCAAATTTACTCCCCTGAATTTTGTTTTTTAACATTTTTCAAAGTGACTGATGTTAGTGAACTGCATTCCCCATGACAGTATGGTCTTTGTGTTAATCTGTTTTAAAATTATCAGAATATGTTTGTCAATTACTGAAACAGAATCTCTAAAATAGGACAGGTTACTAACTCCCCAGATCAGTTGTGCACTCAATAGTGTTTGAGAATCATTTATAAGCAATAAATGAATGAATAATTGAATGGATGATGAAAAAAAGAGCAACAGTATTTCTATTAAGCTAAGAGAGGATAATTTCATAGAACTCAAGTTGATTATCAGCATTAATAAGATTTGATGACAATAGAATTACTCAATTTATCTGATTGTGCTGTCTGTGTTGACTGAATATGACATATATTGTTGCTGTTTAATGACATAATCAAAATGTCAAATTATAAATGATATGTCTTAAATTAAAGACAGTGAAAGCTAGAAATAATCAAAACATATTTTATATTTATGCCAAAGAGATATCTACATTGGTAAAATTGATGTCAATTATTGATTTGGAAAACTAAGTCAAAACACAGTCACAAAAGATGTATCTTAATTCTTAGGCAAATTGTCTTTAGATTCCAAAATTAATATTCTAAACTAGAAGTTAACTAATTTCTTCCATTTCCCAATAAGTTAAAAGTAAAGAGTAAATTTGTAAATATTTTGAAAATCTGGCATTATCTCAGTCAACAATGTGTATTTGAAGACATATTTATGTTTAAATTCTTATCATAGGATAGTTTGTGGAGTACCCAAGCCACAGTATTTTCATTTGTATTCTCTAAAACGCATAATAAAAAGGAGGTGATAATAACACAGGCTCTAAAACCTGAGAGGCTTTGTGAATGATTGTTATTATTTTAAATCTTTGTAACTTAAAGCAATCACAATGATAGGAATTTAAAAGTACTACATTTAAGAGCCTGGTATCAGAGAGCAACTGGGATTCTTTCCTAATGTCACTAAACACATTACTCTCCTGTGTGGGCCAGATTCAGTAAGTACACAGCTTCTTATTTGATTCAGTAAAAATTTGGATTCATGATTTTGTCCCAGCAGAAACGTTATACTGAAAAGAAGCACATGTCAGGGAAATCTCTATACAACCCATGAATTGTAACCTCTGGAGTGAATACCTAAACAGAAGAAAAGTGGTTTTGATTAGAGAGTCATGGGGAAAAAGGTTGCTTTTGCACTGAGGCAGATAGCTTAACTAATGTTTTGATTATTAAATAGTAGGTGATCAAAAATTTTTAAATGGACTGTTTTCACATTTCTAAGATGCTAAAATTAAATCACACAACTTTGCTGTCAATCTTAAATATTATTGTTAATATATAAATCGAATAAAAATAACTGATGTTAATAAATTTTCAATTACCTCTGCTCATGATGCCTCAAACATGGTTCATGGAAGTCAAATTAATAACATTTTACAGAAATTATTGTTTCAGTAATGTGCTGAGTAACTACAATATATAATCACATGATGATAGGCATTTTCAAATATTGAAAATATACCAAGAACAGCCTTAACCATATTTTCAAGGATTGTACCATCTTATCCAATTTTATATTGTGTGTGTGCTCAGTCGTGTCTGATTCTGTGATGTCATGGACTGTGGTACTCCATGGAATTTTCCAGGCAAGAATACTCGAGTGGCTCATCACTTCCTACTCTAGGAGATCTTCCTGAAACAAGGATAGAACCTGCATCTCTTGCATTGGCAGGCAGATTCTTTACCAACTGTGCCACCTGGGAAGCCCAAGTTTATACTAATACTTGAAAAAACTAGAAGACAATATAAGAAAATATATACATAAAAATTCTATAGGAATTTAACGACTATAACCTGGAAAAAATTTCATAAGGAAATGAGACTTTTTAAAATTAGTTCTAAGGTTGTTTGTGAAAATGAGGGCCACATAAACATTTTAAGTTTAATCTCCTGATTTTGCACTTATATTCAGAAGATTACTTCAGAAATTTACAATCTGAAGAACTATTTGAGTTTGAGGCTCTTAAATTAAGCATTACAAAGTATAAAAATATTATACAGATTAATAAAGAAAAAATAATTATTCAAGTTCAGACCCCAAAATGAGAAAAAAGTAAACTCCCACATTTTAAGTGCAAGAACAAAAGTGGCAATATAATAGAAATGAAACTTATAATTCTAATACCCAAGTAGTCATACTTCAGATCAAATTCCAATTACTGCAAAAATCCAGCACTCTAAAGACATAAAAAGAAAAGGATGAATAAAACAGAAGATAGAAATTTTAAATAGTAATAAAAAATTTCTAAAAGCAAATCTAAATGGCATACTTTTCAGTATGAAAAGAGGCAAACATGTAGTGACAAGTAAGAAAATATCTCTGGCAATAAAATACTAAGGGAAGGCTCCACTGTTGTTAATGAAATGCTATATTCACAGATTAATTATCTAATAAAGATAAATAAAGCTATTTGTGACCGAAAAAATGTGATTTTATTTTAAATTTTGAGAGAATAACTTTGTGTCTATGCAGAAAGAACCATTTTTGACTGGGTAGCGTATCTCCAAGATATGGCAAAACAATTTAGCTGCAAAAAATACAATTTTGACATCACTAAATTTGGCAGAATTTATTCTATTTAGCCTTCATTTTCATTTTAAAGCTGTTAGAAACTCTCTTCTATTTAGTCTTAAACCATTAAATTAAGATAATGAACTCTTCACTGGAAAATGTAATATTTATTTGTTACCTTCCTTTCAAACCATAAAGTTAAAATTCTTTTAATGAGAAGTTCTCAAAACATCAAGGTCAGAAAAGAAATTCCTTCAGGATACATAGCATAACCACTGTTTTATAGTACATAAAGTAAAAAAATAAACAATAATGCTTTAAATTATCTGGTTTTATAATGGATTCAAAAAGCAAGAGATTTTTAATGGTATTAATTTAGTCATTAGTGAACTCATATAACAACATATATATTTATCAATAGTAATCATGCCTGTGCTCTACAAATAAAAACAGCCTCAAAATTCTAGTCAAGAAAGAGCTAGTCTTTTAGAGCAGAAAACATACTTTCAAGAACTTTCAAGAGCTATGACAGTGGAGTTGCCACAGTTCAATTATTTATAGTCATTCTCAGGACTGGGAAACACATCAATATCATAAACTATTTTTTAACAGACAGTATCAACCATTTACATATACACAGCAGAGATGATTTTAGCAAAGACCACCTAATTGCTTGTCTTCTATAAATTAGCAACTAGGAAGCAGTTTTCACTCCTCATGACATCTATTTATGTACAGTTTTCTGCTTCATTTCCCAGGTCATCTTGTTCTATGTCTCTCTAAATTGATTATTTCCTAAGCATACTAACCTCATATTTAAACACTTGAATAGTCTTAAATATTTTAGTGTAAATTCAACACAACACACATTTACTGAAAAAATATTATTATAAAGAAATATTTTGGATAATGTGGGAACTTCAAGGATTAACCATAAAAGTTCTTTGCTTTCAATGATATAGGATGGGGGACATAAACATATGCAACAACATTTAATTTGGTATTGATCATCAATGTGTTTTCAATTGCGCACTTCCCTCGTAGTTCAATTGGTAAACTGACATAGTTCAGTTGCCTTCAATGCAGGAGACCCTGGTTCGACTCCTGGGTCGGGAAGATCACCTGGAGAAGGGAAAGGCTACCCACTGCAGTATTCTGGCCTGGAGAATCCCATAGACTATATGGTCCATGGGGTCTAAAAGAGTCAGACACAAGTGGGCAACTTTCATTTCAACACAGAAGTAGCTATGGAACCTCAGAGAAAATTGTTTTGAACGCACTGGGTAGAAAATGCAACAATCCTGGCATCTATGGCATCTGAGATGGCACTTAATGGAAGTAAAGAATTGGAGCTGATTGACACAAAGGATTCAGATAGGACGTATGAAGAAAAGAGAAAGAAATTTAGAACATATTTTTAAAGGTGTGGAGATAGAAGGTGGCATTTATCTTTTGAGGTAGAAAGGAGGAGTCTGAATTATATTTTAGAGCAAGTTCTATTAGCCATTGTATATTGTTCTCCTGTAGGGCTGACAGGACTCAATGACTTACTCCTTATTCTGAAATACTGCTGACATCTGCACTGCACTGCTCTGACTCTTTCATATATAAACTCCCATTCAGAAAGCTGATTTTCAAGTTGAGCAAATTCGGTTAGGTTTTCTTTCATCATATATATTTTTATTTTAGCTAAGATTCAGAATTGTCTTTGGCTAGATCAAACAAAGGGAAAATTACAAACCTTGAGTCAATTTCAATTAGTTTAGCTTCTCAAAATACCCATTTCTTTTTTCTTTTCAATGCAACTTAAATTTTTTTTTCTTCTATTACTAGCAGTTTTCATATATCCATAGGCTATCTAGATCAAATAATTCGCATTTAGCAATGAAAAGTTGATGAAATGCTCATTCAAAAATTAAAGATGTTTTACTTTTTAGAATCCAATGTCTACCAAATCTTAAAAAGAATTCATCTGTAAGGTTATAATTAAACTTTCTAAAGTCATAAGACATTTGCTAATTGCTCATGAACTAACTTAAACATTTCAAAGTCCTACCATATAAAATTTGTAATGAATAATTTTTTAACTTCATATGGTTTAGCTGTATAGCATTGAACACCCCCAAAAACACTGGATAAGATTCTAAGTGCTCAGAAAAACAGAAAGGGTTAATAAATAAGTGGGTGCATGGGCACCTTTCCTCTAAAAAGCAACTCCTTCACTGCCCATCTGCTCTGCAGAAATCACTTGGAATATCCAAGATGGACCGTTTTGTTTATAGCTTACAAGGGCACTTAGTGTCCATTTCAGTCTCTAACTTCAATGCAGAAAACTTGGTATTAAATATACAAGTAGCCAGTCCTATGATTGAATAGATTGCTTTATTTCTCTTATCTTCAGTTTTCTAATCTGTGAGTGAGTGAGTGATAGTCACTCAGTCATGTCTAACTCTTTGCGAATCCATGGATTATAGAGTTCATGTAATTCTCCAGGCCAGAACGTTGGAGTGGGTAGCTTTTCCCTTCTCTAGGGGATCTCCCCAACCTAGGGATGGAACCCAGGTCTGTTGCATTGCAGGCATATTCTTTACCAGCTGAGCCACAAGTTCAGTTCAGTCACTTAGCCGTGTCCGACTTTTTGCGACCCCATGAACCACAGCACATCAGGCCTCCTTGTCCATCACCAACTCCCAGAGTCCACATTAACCCATGTCCATTGAGTCGGTGATGCCAACCAACTATCCCATCCTCTATCCCCTTATCCTCCTGCCCTCAATCTTTCCCAGCATCAGGGTCTTTTCAAATGAGTCAGCTCTTCACATCAGGTAGCCAAAGTATTGGAGTTTCAGCTTTAACATCAGTCCTTCCAATGAACACCCAGGACTGATCTCTTTTAGGATGGACTGGTTGGATCTCCTTGTAGTCCACAGGACTTTCAAGAATCTTTTCCAACACCACAGTTCAAAAGCACCAATTCTTCGGGGCTCAGCTTTCTTAATAGTCCAGCTCTCACATCCATACATGACCACTGGAAAAACCATAGCCTTGACTAGACAGACATTTGTTGACAAAGTAATGTCTCTGCTTTTTAATGTGCTGTCTAGGTTGGTCATAACTTTCCTTCCAAGGAGCAAGCATCTTTTAATTTCATGGCTGCAATCACCATCTGTTTCCCATGAAGTGATGGGACCGGATGCTATGATCTTCGTTTTCTGAATGTTGAGCTTTAAGCCAACTTTTTTGCTCTCCACTTTCACTTTCATCAAGAGGTTTTTTAGTTCCTCTTCACTTTCTGCCATAAGGGTGGTGTCATCTGCATATCTGAGGTTATTGATATTTCTCCCGGCAATCTTGATTCCAGCTTGTGCTTCTTCTAGTCCAGCGTTTCTCATGATGTACTTTGCATATAAGTTAAATAAGCCACACGGGAAGCCCTCTAATCTGTAAAATGGGAATCAATAACGAACACCGCAGTCCATGCTTGAAAATATCAGCTCTCTCTCCAACCCACTCTACTTCTGCAATACCCATCAAAAAAACAACTATGCATAGGTTCTAAACACATATTTTCAAAAATAATATCCATATAATTAGGATAATTAGGCTATGCAGGATGTATAAGAAAGGGTCCAAGAAAATATAGTGAAATCATATCTATCTTTGAGATAATAAACAGCAAACAGTGGTTCTCAAACTTTAATGTGAATGAGAACCATCTGAGGAGAAAGAATTTTAAGGTATGGGTCCAAGTAAATAGATGGCCCAGGATCTCACATGACACTTCCCTGCCCTGTATGGCAATATTCATCACCAAAAGCTGTTTATCAACAGAAAAACTGAACTTTGACTCTAGACATAACCTTTATGTTGATTCTTATAGGCAGTCTAGCTGAATATCTAAAAACACCCAAGCCCAAAGAAGAGACAGGAAATTGAAATATAGAGAAGGAAGATATTAAAAAACATGAACCAAAAAAGTGGCTATCTATTTTCTGGAGAAAGTATGGTGGAAAGATAAAATTGGGAAGGTAATTGCTTTGGTCATCCAAAGATAATATTAAAAATAGTTGTTTCTTTGATCTCCAAAATGGCTTTTTTGTACTGCTCAGCTATATTTCTTTCAAAATTTTCCAAACATAGCTCATTTGCTTCAAATAATTTTTTTTCTTTTCCTTGATTTATAGTTACTGTTCTGTTTTGATATACCATGAGAGTACAAAGTCTATTAAACACCAAGCAGTGGATGGAGTTGGGCAAGTTAAATTTTGGGAGCTTCAGTTTTCTCCATGTAAATTCCTAAGTCCTTATCTTAGTTCAACACTGAGTTAAAGATAGGATGATGGTAAATTCAGGACCAAAATCCAGGTTTTTAATTCCTACTTCACTTGTCTCTCCACATTATCATATCATTTTTTATTTATGGTATTAAGTTGTAATATAAAACTGAAGACTCTGAAGTTTAAAAAAAATAGTTCAAGTTTTGATTTATATGGCCTTGGAAAATTATTTAATTTTTTTGATCCTCAGTTATCTCATCTATAAAATAAGGATAACTGTCATATCAATTCCCAGAGATGGTTTGAAGATGATATGACAATGTTTGCCTACCCATCAGTTACTATGCAGCCACCTCATAAAAACAAGAATTATTGTTAAGAAATTTTGCTGCTTTGTTCAAATAATCCATTGGGGATCATAAATTAGTATTTTATAATGCTATCTTAATACATTTTACTACTCATATTTCAAAATGAACCTGTCATTAATGAATTTTTATTCCAGATGAACCATTTGCCCATAATTATTTTATAAAACAAAATAGTGTGTATAACTGACTAGTCAATAATTATAATAACCTTTTATGTCAAATGCATTTTTAAGGGTTTAATATATTTTTAAAAACATGGTATTACCCCTTTCTCTCTTACTTGGAAGAGTTCTGTCAGCACACTGTTCTTAGGCAACCTTCTTCCTAGGGTCATGGTGTTTCAAACTAAAAATTTGTCTCAACAATCCACAGGCCAACAGTGAGGTTAATCATTTTTATCTGATATTTTGAAACATCAATTTCACTTCTTAAAGTTCTCATTTAGTATTAGACAAGGATAGAATGAATAGGGTTTGACACAGCATTTTAATTTTTGAATCACCACTAGATTCAAACTTCTCTTTCAAATAAACAATTTCAACAATTACATTATATTTCCTAACTTTTAACTGCAATTTAATTCAACAAAGAACTGGATTCTGACATCTTTGAAACATCTTGCCAATATCATGTGCAGGACTGTTTTTTCTAAGTGAAGGGAAAAAAACACAATGATAATAGGATCCCAGGAGCCTGTGAATACTAGACTAAAGAGAGACGAGCCAAAAGGAGCTATGTAGATGACAAATAAATTGGCACTTATTTTCACTTTTTCATGGAAATGTAACAGAAAGAAAGAAAAGTTTATGAAGAATCCTCCACTCAAGGAAATATAAAGGCTGAGCTATTTATAGCTTTTTGATAGCTATTTATTTTAATCCAGTGAGATGGAAACAACCTTTCTCAATGCCTTACTTCTCCTCCCTCTCTCAACCACCAAAGACAATGAAGGTTTTTAAAAATAACTCTTTGATTAAAAATGATTTTAAATAAAATTTGCTAACCTATAATCATAAAGATAGCATTTCCCATAGACCGTAATTAACGGATAATTTTTAAGATCTTTTGATGAGTTTCTCTGAAACAATAAAAGTAAAGAAAAGAAATTCAACAATTACTGTATACCTGTCATTTTCTTTCACATAAGTCTACAAAATATTCATTATCAACATAGAGCAAAAGAAAAAAATTGGACAAGACAGGTTATAAAATTTGACAAATATTAAATGACCAGTAATTTGAAGAAGCTTGGATTCTCCAAAAATAATGCTTTGATGGTAAGGTCTCATTTCTTTTTAATAGCAGATAGGTCATTAAATTTGTGATGCCACAAAATCTTTAATCTTTCTGGACTATGATATATGCTTCTCTAAAATAAAGCTGTTTGAGTAGAAGCTCTCATTCTGTTTTGTAACTCTATGATATCATGAGTCTAGCTGGGCATACATTGATAAAGTAATTGGCCAAGAATATAGGGCCCTGCCATAATCTCCAAAGCTTGCCATAAATGACCTGAAAAAAGAAAATCCAAATATAATAACAGCTCTATTATAATTCACTCAATAGTGTTTCTTTTGCCTGGAGAGTTAACATACCACGCTGAATGCCTCGTCTAATATCAGACAGTAAATGAAGCATTTGGGAGATGGAGATCAATGACATCCCTAAATGCACATCAATTGTAGTATAATTAACTAAAACCTAAAACCAGGAAGTTCAAAAATTGAAATGCTCTCCTGTGCACTTTTATATCACCAATCATTGTTGTACATTAATGTACAGGATGTGCTTGTGATTGAGGATAGCAGCATTGACAATTTAATGAAGAAAAGATAAAACACAGTAATACTATAGAGCAAAGCTGGTATCCTATTTATTAACAAATGCATTAAGAATCTTCTATCATTACATTACACATCAATAATGGTATGAAATGAAAAGAAACAAGTGCCAAATAAGTTCTTTGATATAACAAAAGTGTTGGAAATTTCAGCCGTATACTAAAGTTAAAAAGAAAAAAAATAAAAAGTAAAAATCCTACTGTCCTATGATCTAATTGTATAGTGATATTAATAGGAATGGTTCTACAGTTCTTAATCAAATAAAAATTTCATTGAAATAAAGGATGTGTCTTAGAAGTACCTCATAAGTTCCACCAGACTACACAAATAATATGTAACATATTTTAACTCTTAAGGACACATACATAGAAAATAATATGGCTCTTGAAATCACAAGGCTCTACAACATGGCAAGTAACATAGCCTAACAATCAGAAAACAATCAAGACAAACAATAAAATTTATATAATTTGAGTATATGTAGTTTCTTCAATTAGGCTTTTGGGAAAAAACAAAGCAGAAAATTCTGGATTAAATTTCAGAGATTACAAGGTAATTTTCTAACAGCATTCTATAAAATCAACAGATAGGAGAGAAGATATAGTTTTCTTTAACTTCAAATTGTCTATATTGTCATTATTAAATTTTAAAAATAATTTATTAGAAATCGTTTTGCTTTGTTATGAAAGTAAGTGTGAAGGTCACTCATCACTCAGTTGTATCTGACTCTTTGCAACCTCATGGACTATATGGTCCATGGCATTCTCCAGGCCAGAATACTGAAGTGTGTAGTCTTCCCCTTTCCAGGGGATCTTCCCAACCCAGGGTCTAACCCAGTTCTCCAGCATTGCAGATGGATTCTTTAACAGCTGAGCCACAAGGGAAGCCATTGCTTTGTTCAAAAGTATTCAATTTTATGTTTGAAATCATAGTTATGACAATGATCCATATGTAGAACTAGGAGGTAAGAATAATAAAAACATTAAATTTGTCTTTAAGAAATTACAGAAAATGTATGATTTACTTTGTATGTTAGTATTAAAATGAGTAGAATCATTTTTGAAGTAATTGTTCCAGTAAATTTCGTATCAACTCAGAAATACAACAAATGCTCCAAATCTTTTCATTTTACTTTACAACTTTAACTGAGAATCACAGAGAGATAAAACTTCTGCTTTTCTTCATTTTGTTTTCAATAATTCACAAATCATTCTGATATACTTCATTCAAAAACTTAGACCAACATAGAATTTTTGAGAGAATATGTTTAATTTCAATGAAGATGTAATAGAACAGGTGTGTAGTAAAAGAATCTTCTACTTTCTGGCTTACATAATGCTGGGCAAGTTGCTTGAACTTTCAGAGACTCTATTATTTTTTCTTCCAGAGGAAATAAAATAGCTACTGAAATCAAAGGTTGTAAGGATTGTACAAATACATAGTTGGCAGCAATACCTTGAGATCTGTAATGATATATTAATGATAGTAATTAATATTAAGGAAAATATTTTTCCCATTTTATGGATTGATAGTAGGCATATACTTCTTCACTCTAAGAATTTTTTTTCCTAATACTGCTCAAGGAGCACAACTCCCAGACTCTTTCTGCTCCCTGTATTCACTCTTCTGCAGATAGAAAGTAGATTATCCAGTAGTTAAATGGGGGGAAAGACACTGATGCTGGGGAAGATTGAAGGCAAAAGGAGAAGAGGCGGGCAAAGGATGATGCAGTTCAATAGCACCACTGACTCAGTGTACATGAATTTGAGCAAACTCAGGGGGTAGTGAAGGACAGGAAAGCCTAGCATGTTGCAGTCCATGAGGTCACAAAGAGTTGGACACAACTTAGGGACTGAAAACAACAACAAAAACTGGGGAAAACTAACTAGAAATGGCTATCCCAGCACTACTTGCTTTCCTCCTCTTGCTGGCAGACAATGGATTCTTGCTCCTCTGTGATTTGAGATTTTAGATGGGTTATTAGAAGGATTGTTGTGCACATGGAGTTCTGCCTGGAAGAATCTGCACGGTTCTGGAATTCATTTAAAAGACTGCTTTGGCTCACATATTATGACATTTCTGACAAATTTGACGTTATCAACTATAAGGTGAAAATCTGGCATCCATATTAATAGTTTAAAATATAAATCACCTTCTTCAAATGCAGGTAGAACCTATCCACATGGACTCGGGAAAGAATAGACCATAAACTCTGAAGGTAATTTGTAATAAAAATCACAAAATGTATAAAAGCAGGATCCTGGAATTGGTTGAGGCATCTCTTAGTAACCATTTCTAAGTTTAACACTTATATGCAGTGTATGTCCTGGCAGAATTGTTACAAAACTAATTCATATTTAAAGTGATCTTTCATTTTGCACACAGATATAAACACTTTTAGGGCCCTCTATTCAAAAAACTAAGAAAATACTGTAGCATGTTCTGAGCATTCTTGTAACTGTTATTTGTGTTCCAAAACAACAGAAATACAGTGTTTTCCATGAATGTGTATTTAGAATTTAAAGCCACACAACTTAGATTATTTAGAAGCTACTCTTTAAAAGGTAAAACAAAAAGATCAAATTTAAAGTATTTAACTAAGTATAGCCAAAATATTATCATTTAACATCCAATCAATATGAAATATTGATTCGATTTTTATATGAATTCATCTATAGTGGCTCAGACCACGAACTCCTTATTGCCAAATTCAGACTTAAATTGAAGAAAGTAGGGAAAACCACTAGACCATTCAGGTATGACCTAAATCAAATCCCTTATGATTATACAGTGGAAGTGAAAAATAGATTTAAGGGCCTAGATCTGATAGAGTGCCTGATGAACTATGGAATGAGGTTCGTGACACTGTATGGGAGACAGGGATCAAGACCATCCCCATGGAAAAGAAATGCAAAAAAGCAAAATGGCTGTCTGGGGAGGCCTTACAAATAGCTGTGAAAAGAAGAGAAGCGAAAAGCAAAGGAGAAAAGGAAAGATATAAACATCTGAATGCAGAGTTCCAAAGAATAGCAAGAAGAGATAAGAAAGCCTTCCTCAGCAATCAATGCAAAGAAATAGAGGAAAACAACAGAATGGGAAAGACTAGAGATCTCTTCAAGAAAATCAGAGATACCAAAGGAACATTTCATGCAAAGATGGGCTCAATAAAGGACAGAAATGGTATGGACCTAACAGAAGCAGAAGTATTAAGACGAGGTGGCAAGAATACACAGAAGAAATGTACAAAAAAGATCTTCACTACCCAGATAATCACGATGGTGTGATCACTGGCCTAGAGCCAGACATCCTAGAACGTGAAGTCAAGTGGGCCTTAGAAAGCATCACTACGAAAAAGCTAGTGGAGGTGATAGAATTCCAGTTGAGCTATTCCAGATCCTGAAAGATGATGCTGTGAAAGTGCTGCACTCAATATGCCAGCAAATTTGGAAAACTCAGCAGTGGCCACAGGACTGGAAAAGGTCAGTTTTCATTCCAATCCCAAAGAAAGGCAATGCCAAAGAATGCTCAAACTACTGCACAATTGCACTCATCTCACACGCTAGTAAAGTAATGCTCAAAATTCTCCAAGCCAGGCTTCAGCAATATATGAACCGTTAACTTCCTGATGTTCAAGCTGGTTGTAGAAAAGGCAGAGGAACCAGAGATCAAATTGCCAACACCCGCTGGATCATGGAAAAAGCAAGAGAGTTCCAGAAAAACATCTATTTCTGCTTTATTGACTGTGCCAAAGCCTTTGACTGTGTGGATCACAATAAACTGTGGAAAATTCTGAAAGAAATGGGAATACCAGACCACCTGATCTGCCTCTTGAGAAATCTGTAGGCAGGTCAGGAAGCAACAGTTAGAACTGGACATGGAACAACAGACTGGTTCCAAATAGGAAAAGGAGTTCGTCAAGGCTGTATATTGTCACCCTGCTTATTTAACTTATATGCAGAGTACATCATGAGAAACGCTGGGCTGGAAGAAGCATAAGCTGGAATCAAGATTGCCGGGAGAAATATCAATAACCTCAGATATGCAGATGACACCACCCTTATGGCAGAAAATGAAGAGGAACTCAAAAGCCTCTTGATGAAAGTGAAAGTGGAGAGTGAAAAATTGGCTTAAAGCTCAACATTCAAAAAATGAAGAACATAGCATCCAGTCCCATCACTTCATGGGAAATAGATGGGGAAACAGTGTCAGACTTTATTTTTCTGGGCTCCAAAATCACTGCAGATGGTGACTGCAGCCATGAAATTAAAAGATGCTTACTCCTTGGAAGGAAAGTTATGACTAACCTAGATAGCATATCGAAAAGCAGAGACATTACTTTGCCAACAAAGTTCCGTCTAGTCAAGGCTATGGTTTTTCCTGTGGTCATGTATGGATGTGAGAGTTGGACTGTGAAGAAGGCTGAGCACTAAAGAATTGATGCTTTGAACTGTGGTGTTGGAGAAGACTCTTGAGAGTCCCTTGGCCTGCAAGGAGATCCAACCAGTCCATTCTGAAGGAGATCAGCCCTGGGATTTCTTTGGAAGGAATGATGCTAAAGCTGAAACTCCAGTACTTTGGCCACCTCATGCAAAGAGTTGACTCATTGGAAAAGACTCTGATGCTAGGAGGGATTGGGGGCAAGAGGAGAAGGGGACGACAGAGGATGAGATGGCTGGATGGCATCACTGACTTGATGGATGTGAGCCTGAGTGAATTCCGGGAGTTGGTGATGGACAGGGAGGCCTGGGGTGCTGCGATTCATGGGATCACAAAGAGTCGGACACAACTGAGCGACTCGTCTGATCTGATCTGATAGTCTTGTATGTATTTTACATTCATCTCAGTTTGGACTAATGACGTTTCAAATGTTCAATAGTCACATGTGTTTAGTGGATATTGCATTTGATAAATGTGCAGCTGTAGACCATCAACAGAATACTATGTCAAGACATGTCTTTCTCTCTCTCTCACACACACATTCATGTATATTAAAGTAAAACCTTCATTAACCTTAATAAGTGAGAAGTGGAAAAATCCAAATGAATCCTTTTGATTGTTTTATATTCATGATAGTATTTTTTTTACTATGTATATCAGCCTTCTTTTTTTTTTTTTTCTCAATTAGGCATCATTTAGCAAAAAGGAAATTATATTTTTTAAGCAAGTGAGATAATGAATGGATTTTTCTTTTCATAAAAGAGAAAGAACAGATACATGTAGACTAATTTCACTTACCTTACAATCCTAGCCCATATAAATTAAATATGTATTTTCCTCAAATTTCCTGCAATACAACTAGTCACTCAATGTCAGTGTCCTAAAGCAACTCACAGAGAGTTAGCATAGTGAGGAATTGTGTATTAAGTTGTTCTGATTCATATCTTGAGGTTTATTATTGTATTAACTGATTCACTCAACTTTGTTTCACAAAATTTTTAATTTTCTTAAAGCAAATGTATGTAGAAAATAAAGCTACAAATATATCAGACTTAAGGACACTACAGATCAAGTCAAGGCTGGGGATCCTTAGAATATAGGTGTTTTTGTTACAGTGTTCCACAATTACTCATGCAGAGTACAAAATTTCACTCTCTTTTTGGCAGCTCATGCAAAATAGAGACTTTGATCACTTACACAATATTTGCTAAAGAAAAATGTTCCAGTCTCTCAGAGCATACAAAAATTTTCCTCCAACCTGAATCTGAAATTAAGCTTAAAACTCAATTT
Organism: Bos indicus; assembly: GCF_029378745.1. Lineage (NCBI taxonomy): Eukaryota > Metazoa > Chordata > Mammalia > Artiodactyla > Bovidae > Bos > Bos indicus. The sequence goes on along the minus strand of NC_091761.1, from coordinate 54,049,060 downwards.
CTCTGATATTTTCTTTAATTTTTTACCACTCTTATTCCTAAGCACCTCTTCCAAGAGGACTGAAAAGGCAGAGGTGAACACCTGCCAAAGCCTTCCCTTGCTTTGCCTAGGTCCAAGCTGCTCTTGCCACGTAGCCATAAAAACAGAGAAAAACCCCAACTGCAGTACCTTTTTTAGTGCATGCTCAAGCACATACATACATAAACACACATTTCTGGATCTCTAAGCATGTATAAATAATCATGTCATTTTCTAATTCAAACTTTTCCCTAGCTCTCACTACTGTGATCCAAATTCAAAAATAAATAAATACTCTTAAAACTAAATGCTAAAGTCTATCTTCTGGGAATAAATCTCAAAATAAATGTTAGAAGCTGTGAAACTTGATGTATGTTATCATTGCAATTATGTTAAAAATAAAGGTATACATATAAAAGTACTAAAAGAAGCCAAATGTGTTAACAACAGTTGGTTTCTCTGAATTATGGAATATGGCTGTCGTTTCCTCGTTTATTTTGGAGTTTAAATTTAATTATTTAATAAGTGCTTGTTACTTTTAAAAACACAAAATTACTTCATAAAATGAAACAGACATGACTATACAGCCTCAAATACACAGAAAAAAAAAAAAGCAATTTTGGAACTTTTAAATATACAGAAGCCTTCAAAGGATTAGGTAACAGTTGACTGAGTTTTTTAAATACATTAGAGATGAACACTATAGTGAATCAGAAACTGTAAAAGCAAACACACCCTAAATACAGGCTGATGCTAAAATATAAAATTGCTACAGAGGAAGTTAGGCATGAGCAACAAGGATGGCCTAGCCAAAATGGATGCAAGATGTTCTCTAAATTCCATACCACACAGGCCCAGGGGAGCTCACAGATATGCTACAAAAATAACCACAGAGACTTTTTCAACTCCTGAACATGTGCCCTAGGCACACAGTGGATACAAACTAACCACAAGGGCTTCCTAAATTAACCTTAGGCGGAAGGAGCCAACTAAGGGTTCATAAATATTCTATACATACATACATCTGATTATAACAGCCTGAATTATGGAAGACATACACAGCATAGCCTGTTGTTATGAAACTTGCAACTGTCAAATCTTTGTTACAAGACAAGAACCAAGGAAGAGAAATAAGCTATCTTGACAAAATCACAGTTTGAACATCTCCTAGAAACTATTTTGCTACTCCTTGAGAAGTTTTCAATATGTCATTGCTTTGGGCTCAAAAAAACTAATCCCCATCTATTGTACTTTATTTTCGTTGGACTGTTTTGACTTTGCTCATGGATGTATATGTATATGTGTATATTCCATTATTTTAATTATTATTTGTGACTGCCATTTGTCTGGGGTTCAACTTTGGTTTCTCATTTTTGGATATTTGTTTGAATCTCACATCATGACATAACAAACCACTTGTGGAATCTTCGTTCCTGAGGAGAGATCAAGCCCTGAATGCGAGCTCCCCGAGTGGGAACACTGACTCTAAGATCTTAGACTACCAGAGAACTAACCCTAGGGAGTATCAAATAGTGAGAATGCTTACAAAAGATCCCACTTGAATACAAGACCTGGCATCACCCAATCAGCAGTAGCACCCTGTGCAGGACAACTCATCTAAACAACAACCAAAACAAAATACAAACCCAACCATCAGCAGACAGGAGTACCGCCTCACTCAGCCTTGCCCATCAGAGGAAAAACAAACAAACAAACAAAAACTCAGCACAAATCTCACCCTATATGAAGCTTACACAAACCACTGGACCAAATTTAGGAGGGCAGGAACCAAAAGGAAGAAAGAATTCAACCTTGAGGCCTGGAAACAGGAGACCTCGAACATGATAAGTTACAAAAATAAAAGAAGAAGAAAGAAAGAAAAGACAGAGAAATAATACGGAAATGAAGGAAAAAACTAAAGCCCAGAAGTCCAAATTAATGAAGAGGAAACAGGAAAACTACCTGAAAAATAATTCAGAATAATGATCAGATCAGATCAGATCAGTCGCTCAGTCGTGTCTGACTCTTTGCGACCCCATGAATCGCAGCACGCCAGGCCTCCCTGTCCATCACCAACTCCGGGAGTTCACTCAGACTCACATCCATCGAGTCAGTGATGCCATCCAGCCATCTCATCCTCTGTCGTCCCCTTCTCCTCCTGCCCCCAATCCCTCCCAGCATCAGAGTCTTTTCCAATGAGTCAACTCTTCACATGAGGTGGCCAAAGTACTGGAGTTTCAGCTTTAGCATCAGTCCTTCCAAAGAAATCCCAGGGCTGATCTCCTTCAGAATGGACTGGTTGGATCTCCTTGCAGTCCAACGGACTCTCAAGAGTCTTCTCCAACACCACAGTTCAAAAGCATCAATTCTTTGGTGCTCAGCCTTCTTCACAGTCCAACTCTCACATCCATACATGACCACAGGAAAAACCATAGCCTTGACTAGACGAACCTTTGTTGGCAAAGTAATGATAGTAATGATGAAAAACCTTGAAAAAAATGGAGAAAAATGCAAGAATCAATTAACAAAGACTTAGAAGAATTAAAGAATAAACAAGACAACTACTGAAATTAAAAATATTATAGAAGGTTTCAATAGCAGAATATCTGAAGCAGAAGAATGAATCAGTGACCTGGAAGGTAAAATGGTGAAAATAACTTCTGAAGAGCAAAATAAAGTAAAAAGAATGAAAAGAACTGAGGACAGTCTCAGAGACCACCAGGACAATATCAAACGTACCAACATGTGAAATATAGGGGTCCCAGAAGAAGAAGAGAAAAAGAAATGGTATGAAAAAATTTTTGAAGAGATTGTAGTTTAAAAGTTCCCCAACATGGAAAAGGAAATAGTCAATCAAGTCCAAGAGGCTCAAAGGGTGTCATACAGGTTAAACACAAGGAGAAACATGCCAAGACACATACTAATGAAACTAACAAAGACTAAACATAAGGGAAGAATATTAAAAGCAGCAAGGGAAAAGCAACAAGTAAAATACAAGGGAAACTGCATATGCTTAACAGCTGATCTTTCAGTAGAATCTCTGCAGGACAGAAGGAATGACAAGATATATTTAAAGTACTGAAAGGGAAAAATCTACAACCAACATCACTGTACCCAGCAGGGATCTCATTCAAAGCTGATGGAGAAATAAAAAGCTTTTCAGACAAGCAGAAGTTAAGAGAATTCAGCACCACCAAACCAGCTTTACAACAAATGTTAAAGGGACTTATAAAGTCAAGAAATACAAGAGAAGAATAAAGATCTATAAAATCAACCCCAAAACAATTAAGAAAATGGCAACAGGAACATGTATACCAATAATTACTTTAAATGTAAATGGAATAAATGCTCCAATAAAAAGACAAAGATTGACTGAATTGATATAAAAACAAGACCTATATACATGCTGTCTACAAGAAACCCACTTCAGACCTAAATACACAAATAGACTGAAAGTGAGAGGATGGGAAAATATATTCCATGCAAATGGGAAGCAAAAGAAAGCTGGAGTAGCAGGCCTCATATAAGACAAAAATAGACTTAAAATGAAGATTACAAGAGATAAGGAAGGACACCACATAATGTCAAGGGATCAAACCAAGAGGAAGACATAACAATTGTAAGTATCTATGCACCCAACATAGGAGCACCTCAACACATAAGACAAACATTAACAGACATAAAAGGATAAATGACAGTAACACAATAACAGTAGGAGACTTTTAACACTCCACTTACACCAATGGACAGATCATCAAATCAGAAAATTAACAAGGAAACGCAAGTCTTAAATGATACATTAGATGAGATGAATCTCATTGACATCTTCAGGACATTCCATCCAAATGCAGAATATACCTTCTTCTCAAGTTCACATGGAACATTCTCTAGGATAGACCAACTCTTTGGTCACAAACAAACCTCAGTAAATTTAAGAAAATTAAAATCGTATCAAGCATCTTCTCCAACCACAATGCTATGAGACTAGACTTAAATTACAAGAAAAACTGTAAGAAACACAAACACATGGAGATTCAACAATATGTTTCTAAATAACCAGCAGGTTACTGAAGAAATCAAAAGGGAAATCAAAAAATTTCTAGAAACAAATGGCAATGAAAACACGACAACTCAAAACTTGTGGGAATGCAGCAAAAGCAGCCCTAAGAGGGAAGTTTATAGCAATACAATCCTACCTCAAGAAATAAGAAAAACATCAAATAGACAACCTAATTTTACACCTAAAAAAACTGGAAAAAGAATAAGAAAAACAACCCCAAAAAAGGCAAAAACAAAATTATTAGAAGGGAAGAAATCATAAAGATCTGAGAATAAATAAATGAAAAAGAAATAAAATAAACAACAGTAAAGATTAATAAAACTAAAAGCTGGTTCTTTGAGAAGACAAACAAAATTGACAAAGCTTTAGCCAGACTCATCAAGAAAAAGAGAGAGGAATCAAATCAGCAAAAGTAGAAATGAAAAAAGGAAAGTTTACAACAGACAATGCAGAAATACAAAGGATTATAAGATACTACTATGAACAACTATGTGACAATAAAATGGATAACCTGGAGGAAATGGACAGATTTTTAGAAAAGTTCAATCTTCCAAGACTGAACCAGGAAGAAATATAAGTTATGAACAACCCAATTACAACCACTGAAGTTGAAGCTGTGATAAAAAAATCTCCCCAAAACAAAAGCCCATGACCAGATGGCTTCACAGAGGAATTCTGTCAAGCATTTAGAGAAGAGCTAATGCCTATCCTTCTAAAACTCTTTCAAAAAATTGCAGTAGGAACACTTCCAAACTCATTCTACGAGGCCACCATCATGCTGATACCAAAACCAGACAAAGATAACACAAAAAAAGAAAACTACAAGCCAATATCACTGAAGAACATAGCTGAAAAAATTGTCAAAAAAAAGTTTTGCAAACAGAATTCAGCAACACATGAAAAAGTTCATACACCATGATCAAGTTAGGTTTATTCCAGGAATGCAAGGATTCTTCAATATATGCAAGTCAATCAATGTGATTTACCATATTAACAAATTGAAAGATAGAAACCATACGATAACCTCAATTGATGCAGAAAAAGCCTTTGATAAAACTCAATACCCATTTATGATTAAAAGTATTCAAATAATGGGTATAGAAGGAAACTAGCTCAACATAGTAAAGGTCATGTATGATAAGCCTATAGCAAACATGATTCTCAATGGTGAAAAACTGAAAGCATCCCCCTTAAGATCAGGAACAAGACAAGTGTGTCCACTTTTCCCAGTATTATTCAACATAGTTCTGGAATCCTAGCTACAGCAATCAGAGAAGAAAAAGAAATAAAAGAAATCCACATCAGAAAAGAAGAAGTTAAGCTGTCACTGTTTGCAGTTGACATGCTACTGTACATAGAAAACATTAAAGATAGTATCAGAAAATTAGCAGAGCTAATCAGTGAATTTAGCAAAGTTGCAGGATAGAAAATCAATACACAGAAATCACTTGCATTTCTATGTACTAACAATGACAAATAAGAAAGAGAAATTAAGGAATCAAACCCATTCACCATTGCAACAAAAAGCATTAAGTATCTAGGAATAAACATACCTAAGGAGAAAAAAAGAACTGTACACTGAAAATTATAAGACACTGATGAAAGAAATCAAAGATGACTTAAAGGGATGGAGAGATAATCCATGTTTCCGGGTAGGAAAAATCAATACTGTGAAAATGACTAAACTACCAAATGCAACCTACAGATTCAATGCAATCCCTATCAAATTACCAATGGCATTTTCACAGAACTAGAACAAAAGATTTCACAACTCATATGGAAACACAAAACACCCTAAGTAGCCAAAGCAGTCTTGAGAAGAAAGAATGGAGATGGAACAATCAACCTTCCTGACTTCAGATTATATTACAAAGCTACAGTTATGAAGACAGTATAGTAATGGCACAAAAACAAAAATACAGACCAGTGGAACAAGATAGAAAGACCAGAAATAAACCATGTACCTATAGGTACCTTATTTCTGACAAAGGGGGCAAGAATATAAAATAGGGCAAAGACAGCCTCTTTAATAAATGATGATGGAAAACTGGACAGCTACATGAAAAAGGATGAAGTTAGAACACTTCCTAACACCATACAAAAAGATAAACTCAAAACGGAATAAAGACCTAAATGTAAGACCAAAAACTATAAAACTGTTAGAGGAAAACATGGAGCAGAACATTCGAAGACATAAATCAAAGCAAGATCCTCTATGATCCACCTCCCAGAGTAACAGAAATTAAAAAAAAAAAAAGGAAACAAGTTTGACATGATTAAACTTAAAAGCTTTTTAAAGCAAAGGAAACTATAAGTTCAGTACAGTTCAGTTCAGTCGTGTCCGACTATTTGCTACCCCATGAATTGCAGCACGCCAGGCCTCCCTGGCCATCACCAACTCCTGGAGTTCACTGAGACTCACGTCCATCGAGTCAGTGATGCCATCCAGCCATCTCATCCTCTGTCGTCCCCTTCTCCTCCTGCCCTCAATTTTTCCCAGCATCAAGGTCTTTTCATATGAGTCAGCTCTTTGCATCAGGTGGCCAAAGTATTGGAGATTCAGCTTCAACATCAGTCCTTCCAATGAACACCCAGGACTGATCTCCTTTAGGATGGACTGGTTGGATCTCCTTGCAGTCCAAGGGACTCTCAAGAGTCTTCTCCAACACCACAGTTCAAAAGCATCAATTCTTCTGGACTCAGCTTTCTTAATAGTCCAAAACTCACATCCATACATGACTACTGGAAAAACCATAGCCTTGACTAGATGGACCTTTGTGGACAAAGTAATGTCTCTGCTTTTTAATATGCTATCTAGGTTGGTCATAAATTTCCTTCCAAGGAGTAAGTGTCTTTTAATTTCATGGCAGAAGTCATCATCTACAGTGATTTTGGAGGTCAGAAAAATAAAGTCAGCCACTGTTTCCACTGTTTCCCCATCTATTTCCCATGAAAGGATGGGATCAGATGCCATGATTTTAGTTTTCTGAATGTTGGGCTTTAAGCCAAATTTTTCACTCTCCTCTTTCACTTTCATCAAGAGGCTCTTTAGTCCTTCACTTTCTGTCATAAGAGTGGTGTCATCTGCATATTTGAGGTCGTTGATATTTCTCCCGGCAATCTTGATTCCAGCTTGTGCTTCTTCCAGCCCAGCATTTCTCATGATGTACTCTGCATATAAGTTAAATAAGCAGGGTGACAATACACAGCTTTGACATACTCCTTTTTCTATTTGGAACCAGTCTGTTGTTCCATGTCCAGTTCTAACTGTTGCTTCCTGACCTGCATACAGGTTTCTCAAGAGGCAGGTCAGGTGGTCTGGTATTCCCATCTCTTTCAGAATTTTCCACAGTATATTGTGATCCACACAGTCAAAGGCTTTGGCATAGTCAATAAAGCAGAAATAGATGTTTTTCTGGAACTCTCTTGCTTTTTTGATGATCCAGCAGATGTTGGTAATTTGATCTCTGGTTCCTCTACCTTTTCTAAAACCAGCTTAAACATTTGGAAGTTCATGGTTCACATATTGCTGAAGCCTGGCTTGGAGAATTGAGCATTACTTTGCTAGCCTGTGAGATGAGTGCAACTGTGGGGGTAGTTTGAACATTCCTTGACATTGCCTTTCTTTGGGATTGGAATGAAAACTGACCTTTTCCAGTCCTGTGGCCACTGCTGAGTTTTCCAAATTTGCTGGCATATTGAGTGCAGCACTTCCACAGCATCGTCTTTTAGGATTTGAAATTGTTCAACTGGAATCCATCACTTCCCGTAGCTTTGTTACTAGTGATGCTTCCTAAGGCCCACTTGACTTCACATTCCAGGATGTCTGGCTCTAGGTGAGTGTGAGTGATCACACCATTGTGATTATCTGGGTTGTGAAGATCTTTTTTGTACAGTTCTTCTGTGTATTCTTGCCATCTCTTCTTAATATCTTCTGCTTCTGTTAGGTCCATACAATTTCTGTCATTTATTGATTCCATCTTTCCATGAAATGTTCCCTTGGTAACTCTAATTTTCTTTTCTCATTATTTGAGAAATGCAAATCGAAACCACAATGAGATATCACCTATCACAGGTCAGAATGATTGTCATCAAAAAGTCTACAAACAATAAATGCTGGAGTGAGTGTGGCGAAAAGGAAATGCTCTTGCACTGTTGGTGGGAATGTAAATCGATACAGCCACTATGGAAGACGCTATGGAGATTCCTTAAAAACTAGGAATAAAGCCACTATATGACCCAGCAATTCCACTCCTAGGCATATACCCTGAGGAAACCAAAATTGAAAAAAACAGTGTATTCCATTGTTCATTACAGCACTATTTACAATAATTAGAACATGAAAGCCACCTAGATGTCCTTCTACAGTTGAATAGATAAAGAAGTTGTCGTTCATCTACACAATGGAATATTATTCAGCCATTAAAAATGCATTAGAGTCAGTTCTGATGAGATGGATGAACCTAGAACCTATTATACAGAGTGAAGTGATTCAGAAAGAAAAAGATAAATATAGTATTCTAACACACATATACAGAATCTAGAAAATTGTTACTGAAGAATTTATTTACAAGGCAGCAATAGAGAAACAGATACAGAAACAGAGAATAGAGTTATGGATATGGGGAGGGGGAGGAGAGGGTGAGAGGTATGGAAAGATTAACATGGAAACTTACATTACCGTATGCAAAAGAGATAGCCATCGGGAATTTGCTCCATGGCTCAGAAAACTCAAGCAGGGGCTCTCTATCATCTAGAGGGTTGTGAAAGGGAGGGACATGGGAGGGATGTTAAAAATGAAGGGGGTATATGTATACCTCTGGCTGTCTCATATTGAATTTTTACAGAAAACAGCAAAATTCTGTAAAGCAATTATCCTTCAATAAAAAATAAATTTAAAAAATTATCCCTACTGCAAATAACCTTCCAAGCTGAGCTTGTCTTGCTTATCCTCACTGTCTTTCAACTGATGTATAATATTCTATATTTCATGATTTGATTAAATTTTAAACAAACATGAAAACAGGGCTCACGATCAAAACTAATCACTAATATCTTGTAAGTACGTTTACTGAATAAAATTCTTAATACTTCCATGTGCATTAATTTATTCAGAGAGGCAAGAAGGCAGGTAAAGCACTAATATGTTGTATGTTTTTTAATATTGAAATGTTTTAAGCATAGAGTTTGAAATGATATTGTGATAGATATCTATATTCCCACCCTTGAGATTTAGCAATTAACATTTTGCCATAGTTGCTTCAAATCTTATTTTAAAGAAATAAAACATTTCATAAACTGTTAAAGATTTCCATTCTATTTTATTCCCAAATTTTGCTCTTTATCTAAAGGTAATAACTATCCTCAAATTGTGTTTTTTTTTTCCTGCCTATGGTATCAAATAACTACCATTTTATATTGATAAATAATAAATGATGTTCAATATTTTTAATATGCATACATGGCATCTATTCTTATTTTTACTGAACACTAGATTTTTAACATTATCCCACTGGGTCTAAATAAAAATTAAACAATTTTAATTTCTAGTTAATAACTTATTTGTCCATTCTAATATCAATAAGCAATTAGAGTTTTTTCCAAGATAAACAATATCGCAGAAGCATCACACTGTGAACGTCTTTATGTATGGGAACTGGCCAGAAAGTTTGTTTGGGTTTTTCCATAACATCTTATGGGAAAACCCAAATGAACAATTTGGCTAACCCAATACCTATAGAAGAGTTTTACTAAGGTAGACATATTTTTAAATGAAATTCTGAATCATACAACATAACTGTTATAAATATAACCCAATAAAAATCCATCCTAGTTCTTCAATACACATTCCTCTAGCTATGGATGTTTTTTCATAATCTCAAATGAACTTGAGATTTTGATCGGACTTCCAGTAGACTCATAAATTAACTTGGAGAGGATTAATATAGTTATATAATTCATATTTAGACATACTATTCATAAACATAGTACCTGTTGGGAGATTCATTCTTTGATATTTTGTATTCCTCCAACAAATCCTGCTGCATATGACTGCTCTCTAAAGAACTGGAACATTTCTCAGTGTTGTTTATGTTGCTGGTTACTTTGAGAAATGAGATAACGTTTGCCCCCAACTGAAAAACAAAAACAGGCTTGCTTACTACTTGCTATGAAAGCACTTGATTCCCCAGAGTCAGTGTTCTTCACCTATAATCCAGCCCACTGTATATGCAGGCATCTACCTAGTCCCATCACGGAATCCTGTGATCTTGGGGGATGGGGAACAAGAGCACCAAGGCAAATATGGCAACACTAAAGCTGCTTCTTTAGCTATGAGTAGCAATGTCTCTATTTTTCTAATTCAAAAGTCTTCTGTCTTCTTCCAGAATCTATGAAATATCAACGTGATAATTTGTCAGCTTTTAAGTATGGTAAAGTTCAATTTCAGTGCTAACAGTGCATGTTTTATTTATTAAAGATTTTATTTGTAGCCCATAATATTGGAGAAGGAAATGGCAACCCACTCCAGTACTCTTGCCTGGAAAATCCCATGGACGGAGGAGCCTGGTGGGCTATAGTCCACGCGGTCACACCCTTTGTGGCCATCATATAGATTTACAATGTTCAGTATAGGGGTCTTATGCATCTTCTGTCGGAAGAAAGAAAGGAAGAAAGGGAAGGATGGATCGAGGGAGGAAAGGATGGAAGGAGGAAAACTATGACACTGAATTTGGTCAAATAAAACATATTTTTCTATCAAATTTGTGATTATGGTCTGCTAAAATGCCACCACTGTGCTAAGCTGACCAACCTATGTGCAACATGTGCTTTGTGCAAATATTTATTATTCCCAAATGATTTTACTGCAGTTATTTGGTTGCCTTTGTTTGCCTTACTGTTCCTCAAAGAGTAGATACTTTGTATTAATCTTGTCATAATTTATATTCTTGACATTTGGTATATGGTGTGCATATGTTATCTTTCATTCACTCATTTAAGATCATAGGCCTACTTCAAACTGTGAAGTCTTTCAAAAGACATAGATCATATATTTTCCTTCCTTTCTCCCTCACCAGTTGATATAACACAGAATTCTGACCATGCACTTATAAAATAAATGCAACAGACTGACTGACTGATTATCTTGGTTGGAAGCATATTTTAAGATGGTCACAGTTACTCTCAATATTTAAGATGATTATAATCATAATAATCACCTTCACTTGTATAATGCTTTATATTTTCCAAAACCCTTTTCATATACATTATTTAATATGAACTCATAACAAGCTCAGATCTACAATAATCAACATAAATAGTATCCACTTGGCAAGATAAATTGACTATATATTTCTCACATATAAGATTAAAATAAACTAGCATTATGAAAAAATAAAAAGGCAAAATATGTGTTTGCTTGTGTTTTACTTATGATGAGCATTAATCCAAATCATTTGTGTTGACTTTGATCAAGCTACAACTCTTTGTGAAAGTTCTTTTATCTGCTTTATAAAGTAAGTTGCACCTAGGGTATTAATAGACTGGGCAGAAGACGGTAAATTATCTATTCTTTTCAGATTTTGAATTAGATAGCTTTGCTTATTCAAAATGTCTCAAGTCTGGGGATATTACCATTCTCAATTTAATTTATAAATGTGTTCATAAGTCTTTTCCCCCCACTTCTTCTCAACCCATTTGTAATACTGCTTACTGCACACCAGGTCTAAAACATTTCCATACTTAATCATGTTAGAGTGTAAATTATCTCTCAGTTTGAAGATCACTAAGATGGACTGTGTCTCTGAGAATAATTAATATCTGGAGACCCAATTTAGTTCTTTTTGTTCTAATGTTCAACAAAGATCCTCATTTATCAATGTATGTTTCCCATGTGTCACATTGCTATGTTGAAAGTAGGTCATAGAAAGAACACTATTGACTTTTAAGGTCCAGTATTCAAAAATGCTGTTGCAGTGAAATAGCTTGTTCTCAAAGCAATGACATCTAAAAGGTTATTGTAGGGACAACAACAACCACATAATAATGATGACAAAAGCTCAAGAAATGTTTCAAGTGGTAGAAAAACTGTTTTCAACTGAATAATGTACTATTATAAAACCTAGAGAATACATTTATGTATGTGTGGTACCCTTCAAACAGCCCAACCTGCTTAAAAATACTATAATTGATGACTATGATGACTATTAAAATTTTAATTTAGAGACTATGTTTTCAGTAATATAGGTGAGGCTATTGAACAATATAGTCAAATCAGTTGATAAGGATATGTCTAAACATAAAGGTTGCAACCAGGGATAACTTTGACATAAACAATTGTAAATTACAGGTGAAAGAAATGTTTAAAAAAAAAAGACATGAAGAAACAAGTGGAAAATGGGAAGCATAGGGAGGTAAGAATATTAAAAGGAAAGAGTTGAAAACCTGAATTGGCATATATTTTATCAAAATACAGAGATACTAATCAAATCAAAACAGCTCTAGTTTACATACAGTAAAATTCACCAATTTAGTATACAATTCAAAGAATCCATACGTGTATATTCTTGGGTATCCATCACCTTTTCCAAGATGTAGAATGCTTCCAGAAAGTTCCCCCATGCTTCCTTGAAATGAATCAGCCCTTACCCATCTCCAGGGGTCAACTAGTCTGCTGTGTGGTGTGACAGTTTAAATTTTCAGTTTCAGAACCCCCCTGCCTCCCTACCCCATGGGACACCATGCCATATCACCATTTTGGGTTCTGTCTTTTTTGGCTCAACAGGGTAGCAGCAAGTTTTAGTAGATAGTATGTATCTATACTCTGTTCTGTTTACTATAATTATACACTGGATTGTTTATCTTTCATGAGTTGATGAGCAATGAGCTATTCCAGGTCCTGGTGCTATATGGGTATGCTATATGAACTCTTCTGGGTACTGGTTACGTTTTCGCCTAGATGAATAACTGGGGATGGAATGACTGCTTTGTATGTTAACACTATAGTGAGTTTATAACAAACTAATTATTCTTAAGTACAATTTTACATACCCCATCAATGTGTAGGAATTTCACATCTGTATACTTGACAACACTGGGTAATGCTCATCTTTATTTTTAATGTTTTATTAAAGTATAGTTGATTTACAATATAATATTAGTTTCAGGTATACAGCATAGTGATTCAAATTTTTAAAATAGATTCTATATACATATAACTAAAAGTTATATATATAATAGCTACATTTATAGTTATTTAAAAATATTAGCTATATTCCCTGTGCTGTACAATACAACCAATAAACATAGCTTGTTCATTTTACACATAGTAGTTTGTACCTCTTAATCTACTACCCTTATCTTGCCTCTCCCTGCTTTCCTCTCCCTACTGGTAACCACTAGTGTTCTCTCCATATATGTGAGCCTGAATCTGTTTTGTTATATTCATTCATTTTATTTCTAGATTCCCCATATAAGTGATAACACCTATCCTCTCTCTTCCTTCCATTCCAAGTTTGAGACAATTCTTGACTAGTGCTTTGTATGGGAAGTTCTAAGATTTAGACTGCAGAGAAATACATGCCATTAGCAAGTTCTTTTTACTTATGACATACGATAAAGATATGCTGTCCAAATAGCTTTATCGGTATCACCGCTGACAAGGTGAATTTTATTTACCTCCTAGAAATTGCTACCTAAGTGATTCTAAATTCAGAATAGAAAAAAAAAAAGTACATTTATTTGTGTTCTAAAACCATAGCACCTTGGTTTTTTCTATGACTTTGAGATACAAAGACTGGCACTTAGTGACCAAAATAACAAATGGATATTAAAGTTTGTGGTAGACATGTGAGTCACTTTATTTAGGTTTTCACCTAAATTAGCTCAGGTGACATGGGATTGATTATCCATAATGGTTTAATGCAATTTATAGGCATTTTGAGTGGAGTTCACATATCTCATTATGAAGAATGCTGATGTAAAGAATACAGTACCTAGTCTTCTTTGAGGAAAGAAAGAGTTTGAGAAAGCTATTATACACTAAAACATGAATAAGCAACTACATAGACCTGTTGGAAAATCTCAGTTTCTATCAGACAGATTTTCTCAGGTATTCAAATGGTAACTGATTGGTTTTAAATATATATATATATATATATATATATATATATACACATCAATACAACTCTTAGGACAGGAGTGGTGTGAGAACAGTAAAAACAGCAGAGGAATGAAGACTAAGAAGAGATTTTCTTAAAAGTAAGGCCATAATCTTAAAGGACAAGCCTAAAATAAGTAAGAAACACTAAAGATGTTCTTGGGTTTAACTGCTTGTAAAGATGTGCTAAAATAGAGGGTAGCTGTTTTAGTATTACTATGAATGAAAAAAATGAATGGCAGTGGGTGGGATAAAGGTACAAAATAGAGACAGAAGCGGCCAGATCTCGAAGAGGAAACTGAAATGACCAAGTACAGTTCAAGGCACCAGCCACATGGAGCCAATGAGAAACAGAAATTTAAAAAATTTTGAATATGCTGGCCAGATAGGAAGGCATACCAAGTAAGTCCTGGTAACTGTAGTCGTCTAATTACAAATTACTCAACTTTGCAAAAAAAGTAGGACCCTCTCAGTGGCCACACTCAGAGAGCAAATACAATATACAAGGGTAATTTTTCCCTAAGGACACACTAAATATGGTAACTGAAGTGTCATAAACAGTCTTTTTTTAAATAAGATGTTTATTTCTCAATGAGTCTCAGTTCATAAATCACAATCTCTGGACAAATGTGATATGCTGAACAGTGAGGCTGGACCCTAAAAAGCTACTGTGGCTTGATCCTTCCCACAGAAATCACTAAGAGCTCCCTGTGCTTTTCCACAGGATGAACATCAACTGTCTGGTTTACCTGTAGAATTACATCTGGGAACATCATTTTTGCCTAGGAAAGTGGGCAAAAAAAAAAAAAAACTCTAGTGACTGTGAAGTGAGTGACCTGCATTTCTAAAATTTATGATAGAGGTTTGTACTCTGCATCTAATTTACCCAATTACAAGAGGTAATACTACTAATACTCTTTAAAAATTAAAGAACATCTGTGAATTTGGGGTTAGATTAATTCAAAATTTGAAAGTACTGAAGAAACTGAACTTAGTCTGTTTAGAGACAGCTGATGATGGAAGAACACCAAAACTACTCAGGCTTCAAGTAAATGAATCCATTTCTGGCTGATACAGAGCAGAATAAACAACTGGGGAATATTTTCAGACTTTATTTTTTAAATCTGTAGTTAATTACTTTGGACTTTTACTCTCACTAAGGAAAGGAAATTATATTTGGGGTTCTAATTTTTTTTCTCAGAAATTAAATCATGGGTATCTTTATGTGGTTGACAATTTTGTTGCAAAACCTCTGATAAATTTGAATGAACATGGTACCTGGGAATATTTTGAGGTGTGAATTAGAAGAAAGAACACAATTTTGGTCTTGGAGTTAACTATACTAATGCCATTTTATGACATAATTTAGAACTTTCTGGTGATGATAAAAAGTAATTTGAACACTACCATCATTGTTCAGTTTCTAAGTCAAGTCTGACTCTTTGCAACTCCATGAATTCCAGCACACCAGGCTTCCTTGTTTGTCACTATCTCCCCAAGTTTGTTCAAACTCATATCCATTGAGTCAGTGATGCCATCCAACCATATCATCCACCGTCACCCTCTTCTCCTCTTGCCCTCAGTCTTTCCCAGAATCAAGTTCCCAACAAGTATGCTCTTCCAATCGGGTGGCCAAAGCATTGAAACTTCAGCTTCAGCATCAGTACTTCCAATGAATATTCATGGTTGATTTCCTTTAGAATTAACTGGTTTGATCTCCTTGCTGTCCAATGGAGTCTCAAGAGCCTTCTCCAGCACAACAGTTCAAAAGCATCAATTCTTCAGTGTTCATCCTTCTTTATGGTTCAATTCTCACATCCATACATGACTACTAGTAAAACCATAGCTTTAGCTAGATGGACCTTTGTCAGCAAAGTAATGTGTCTGCTTTTTAATACAATGTCTAGGTTTGTCACAGCTTTTTTTTTTTATTATTATTAGAATTTTTTAATTTTTTAAATAAATTTATTCTTTTTAATTGGATGTGAATTACATTACAATATTGCAGTGGTTTTGCCACACATTGCCATGAATCAGCCACGGGTGTACATGTCATAGCTTTTCTTCTGAGGAACAAGCTTCTTTTAATTTAGTGGCTGCAGCCACTGTTGGCAGTGATTTTGAAGATCAAGAAAATAAAATATGTCACTGTTTCCACTTTTTCCCCATCTACCTACCATGAAGTGATGGAACAGGATGGGATGCATGATCTTAGTTTTTGAATGTTGAGTTTTAAGCTAGACTTTTAACTGTCCTCTTTCACCTTCATCAAGAGGTTCTTTGGTTCCTCTTCACTTGCTCCCATTAAAGTGGTATCATTTGCCTATCTGAGGCTGTTGATTTTTCTCCCATCAATCTTGATGCCAGCTTGTGAGTCATACAGCCTGGCATTTTGCATGATGTACTCTTCATATAAGTTAAATAAGCCCAGGGTGATAATATACAGCATTGACATACTCCTTTCCTAATTTTGAATACTTGTATACCCAGAAAAACACTCCCTCAAAAGGGTATCATGGAGAAATCTGAAGAACTGCTGATTTCTTTTGCTATGAGACCAGTCATGTTCTTGATTGACTAAAAACCTAATAGTCTCTAATAAGAGACAGGAAACTGAAAAGTATTGGCTAGGGATACAGAATAGGCCACTTATTAATCATTCCTCTTGCACATACACCAGATGGCAAAATTTTACTCTACTTCCCAAGCAGAAAAAAGAATGGCAGAAGCATTTCCAGGTGCACTATGGCCTCATTCACCACTCACTCCTCCCCCAGGGGAATGGCCTATGTGAAAAATGACTGTGGCAAAAGAAACTTTTATATCCCGGTTTATTCCCATATTTGTCTCTTTGAGAAGAGATTGCATTTTGAACATTCCTTTGGGGCAGGATATGTTTGTCTAAAGTCAAAGTGTTAGTTGCTCACTCATGTCTGATCCTTTGCTACCCTATGAACTGTAGCCCATCAGGCTGTGCTGTCCATGGAGTTCTCCAGACAAGAACACTGGAGCGGCTAGGCATTCCCTTCTCCTGGGGATCTTCCCAACCCAGGGAACCTGGGATTGAACCTGCATCCTGCATTGCAGGCAGATTATTTACCATCTCAGCCACCAGAGGAGCCAGTTGGGTCAATAACTGGGTAAATGAATCTGCTGAATTTAGGGGAGTTACCCACTTTTCTTGTTGATTCAAAATCACGCTCTTCAATCAATTTTAGTAGCAGTAAATATAAATACAAGCTTGGTCTCCAAATGTTTGATCCATATATACATTTCAGTTGGTTGTGAACCAGGAGGAGTTGTTTCTATCCAGAATGAAATATGGCAGTTTGGGTACTGTACATCAATGAACTAGGCTTAATGACTTTCTTGTATCTTAAAAGTCCCATTGTTTCCATGTCAGCCCTGTGTCTGTTCTTTAATTCTGTCAAGATCATTTTTCAATGACAGACTGTATTCAGTGTAAAACCTGATTCCTTCTGCACAAAAATACTAAAACTATGCTTGAATAGTAATGGGGGGAAAATAAAAATAAAAGTCTAATACAGAGGGATCTTTAAGCAATATTTTAAAATGTTAGCAATAGAAGTAACTGATTTTTTGAAATATGAAATACAAAAAGTAGATTTATTTCCAAGAAGTAGTTTTTCTTTATTCATCTTACCCCAAAATAACTAGCATTAGAGGATATTTTTGGAAAATTAAAGTCTCTGATTTAAATTTAAAAACTGATATTTTACAAATTTCATCTAGTTTCTTTCAAAAAGACAATGACCGCATCTAATATTCTGTTAGAATTTTTTTGAAACTACAAATAAAGTAAATCACAGCATTTGCAATCATTAAATGATTAAGTGGAATTTTTTCCTATTGAATACATGTACAATCATTTTAAACTAATGACTTTTAATCTTATATATAATTATCATCCCTTTGCTTCTTCACATTTTGCTTTCTTATCAAGAGACAGAGTACTTTTTAATATACTATGCTATTTGGATAATCCAGTGCATCAGTTAGGATGATTCTGGCTACCAGGAAAAGAATAGCTCTATGAAGAGGAGCTTAAAAAAATAAGCTCATGTAACATGAGCTTATGTAACATGATCTCATGTAACAAAAAATATGAAGGCTGTGTGAATCCCCCAATAGATTGCTCAAAAATATCAGAAAAGTTCCAGATCCCTTTCATGTCTCTGCTCAGCTTTTTACAGTAATTAGTAGTTTATCCTCTTAAACTAACTCCCCTTTTGATCCAAAGGTAGCTTTTCACATGCATGTGGAAGACTAAACCCAGATCCAGAAATGCCTTTCCTCCCAGGTATTATTTTCAAAAATAAGAAAGTATTTTCCAAAGGTTTTCAGTAAGATAATCCTTGCCTCAGTGGTAAAGAATCTGCCTGCCAGTGTTGGAGATGGAGGAGACTTGGGTTCAGTCCCTGGGTTAGGACAATCCTCTGGAGGAAGAAAGGGCTACCCACTCCAATATTCTTGCCTGGGAAATCCCATGGACAGAGGAGCCTGGCGGACTGGAGTTCATGGTGTTGAAAAGAGTAAGACAAGACTGAGCATGCAAATGCATGCACAGAAGTAGTCAGTAGAACTCTTCTCATTGCTATTAGACAGAACTGGATCCCATGTACTTTTCTAAGCCAATAAAGAAATGTGAATTATTGTGGAGTGATATTTGATTATTTTAAAACCACCTTGGTTAACTATCAGTTAGAACAGAAAATTATCAATAAGAATGGAGAGTAGTCATAAACCACTATGCGTGAATATTTAGACTTCTATCTGCATAGCACTAGGAATTACTATTATTGGCTTAGACTAAAGGTTTTTAAACTGTATTCTCTTTAGCACCTTTTGAGGAACTAGTTCAAAATGGAAGCTCTCTGGCTCTACTTCTGATGAACTGAATTAGGAAACACTGAGGATGGGACCCAGCAATCTATATATTAGCAAGTCCCCTTGGTAAATCCAATTCATGTTACAGTTTGAAAATAATAAATTTAGCCCAGTGATCATCCCTTGTCTGAAACATTCATTCAACATATATAACTGAATTAAATATTTATTATAGGCAAGTATAAAGCTAGAAGTAAATGTTCCCCCCCAAAAAGGAAGAAACAGGGACCAAATAATGGATAGGAAACCATCAGTGTCTCTGCCATATCTACACTCTCCTTTTTATCTTAAGAAAATTTGCTCTCTCTCTCTCCTCGCCTCTCCCTCTCTTTCCTCACTTAACATAATATGATCTACACTGTATCATGCATACAAAATTGTAGAAGAGTTATAGAAGAGTGGTCAGATAATTTAAAATATATGATTGATTTTACATTATGGTTGATTTATATTTGCTTTTTAAAGGGTTTCCCTTATGGCTCAGAAGTTAAAGAATCTGCCTGTAATGCAGGAGACCCAGGTTAGATCCCTGAATTGGGATGATCCCCTGGGGAAGGAAATGGTAACCCATTCCAGTGTTCTTGCCTGGAAAATCCTATGGACAGAGGAGCCTGGCTGGCTACAGTCCATGGGGATGCAAAGAGTCAGACACAACTGACTAACACTTCGCTTTTTAAAAAGCTTGTAGTGAAAACGAACATTTTCATGGTTCTTTTTCTCGCGATTATTATAAACTGTGTGGTGTTTAGTCATTCAGTTGTGTCCGACTCTTCCCAACTCATGAATCAAACCGGTGTATCCTGCATTGCTGGTGGATTCTTTACCATCTGAGCCACCAGGGAAGCCCAAGAATATTGGAGTGGGCAACCTATCCCTTCTCCAGGGTATCTTCCCAACCCATGAATCAAACTGGTGTATCCTGCATTGCTGGTGGATTCTTTACCATCTGAGCCACCAGGGAAGCCCAAGAATATTGGAGTGGGTGACCTATCCCTTCTCCAGGGTATCTTCCCAACCCATGAATCAAACCAGTGTATCCTGAATTGCTGGTGGATTCTTTACCAGCTGAACTACCAAGGAAGTCCTAAAATATGCTAAAGATAATCTCAAATAGAAGTGAATAAATTATCTAATTATACAAAGAATTATTGAGCACCTATTACTCTATATGCCTGGCCCCATGGTGTATATTAACTCTCTTACATCTCTACTTAAACCAGTTTAAAATATGTTTTCAATGTGTATTAGTAGAAGGGCAGTCTTATGGTGAGGGAGTCTTTTGGGTCCAAAATTATTTGACTCTTATCATCATTGATTTTGTTAAGGGATAAAATGACATTAACAGTCTTGGTATAGCATGATTCAATGATGAACATGTATACAGATAACAAATAATATTTTACTAATCTATCATCCCTCCTGTGGTTTCTGTCATCTTTTATGAACTCTGTGGAGGGAATCACCTTTGATAATGTTTTTTAGGCAGATAATAATAATATCATTTTCAGAAGTTCAGATTTGTACTTCATTGACACTTTCCCTATAGAGATAGGAGGATTGTAGTTATTTTCTTTAAAAAAAGATTTAAGCTAAAAAAAAAAAAAAAGGCAAACTTGAAAGCTTTCAGGACATCAAATAGAATAACCACATATTTTATAAAATATATATCTTGATATGTCAGACAATATATGTTTTCAACACAAAAAAAAAGTTGCAAAAACCCTCAAACAACAGTGCTTCTTGTGTATATAAAATACATATTAAATTAGGGCTTATTTTAATTCTATTGAAATATTTAAAGTAGTTTTTTCAAATTGCTTCTTATTTTCTTACCCTTCTGACAAACTTTGTACAAAAAATGAGACATTCACAAGCTGATGAATCATTATCAATTCATGAGGTATGAATATTCAGTGAAATTTTCAACTAGAAGATATTAATAACTTGCTGTTTTGCAAGGATCTATTATATTTATTTCATCCAGCAGGTGAAAGTGCTCTGAATGTTTTGGATTCATTATATGTTATATAAATTTACTAGAATAAAACCAACATTTCTGTATATTTAGTTAAAATATCATGGTTACGCATTTCCCCCTCATGTAGTCTTATTCCCACTTTTCAATTTTAAGAATTTACTTTTGAGTCAGTTTTATCTTTTTCTTTTAAATTTATTTAATATAAAAATTTAAGAGTCTTTCTGAATTTTCAGCTAGCAAATGTGACTACTATATCATTATTCTGCTTGAAAAATCATAAAAAAATCAGACAGCTGTTAACAGTTGACTCTGTACTCTCTAACCAAATTTTAGAGACCACACTTGAGTGAAAACCTTGTTTTTAAGTGTAGAAGCTAAACACATAAATGTTGCTCACCAGATATAGCAACTCTACTAAATCTGAGAAGATGGATGTATTGTTATTTTATATAGTGCTAAAAAGAGGTGGGGAAATTGAGATTAAAGTTGCAAACATATTAATTGGAAGACATGTTCTGAAATTTGGAGATATTACAATGTGTAACTAAGTTGGTATTACTCTGAGAAAATAAACTATCATGGATGTTTTCCTTCCTCTTGGCATTACTTCCAGAAGTGAAAGTTTACACAAATTCAGAGTTCACTGCTACTAGAAAGTGTATTATATCTTTTGAAAATGTTTTATTAGAAAAAAATACCAAACCCTACTATTCAGAGTTCTGAGTTTAATTCATTACTTTGGCTAAAACCAATACTAACTGCTAAACTGTTTTGTTAAAAGGAGTTATCTCAATGTTCAGATCTGAAAATATCAGAATAGTTTATCAACAATTGAAATCTGAGATTCTAACTTACTTATTAAATAGCTTGCACATAGCTACCAATGTTTCAAGTACCTATTTTACAGAATTATAGTGTGTTAGTGAGTGTGTGGCACCCCACTCCAGTACTCTTGCCTGGAGAATCCCATGGATGGGGGAGCCTGCTGGGCTGCAGTCCATGGGGTCGCCAAGAGTCGGACATGACTGAGCGACTTCACTTTCACTTTCATGCACTGGAGAGGGAAATGGAAACCCACTCCAATGTTCTTGCCTGGAGAATCCCAGGGACGGGGGAGCCTGGTGGGCTGCTGTCTATGGGGTCAAACAGAGTCAGACACGACTGAAGTGACTTAGCAGCAGTAGCAGCCAGTGTGTGTGTACATTTCTTAAGGAGAAACATTTATCTTTAACTCTGTTCCTCCCAAAACAATCACAGTGCTATGCACATAACTGTCACTCAGTAACACTTTGTTGAATCAATAATTACTTAGTTAAATGGAATCTACAGACACGTATACTTTGGTCAAACTAATTAGACTAAAGTTCCTCTTTAGACCTTTTTTTTTTTTTTTTTTTTTTATTGTGAAAATAAAGAACTTTTGTCACTGAGTCCAAACTCACTCTGCTTACCACAAAACAGGCCAATGATTCAGAGAGATGAAGTATTGAGGCAAGGAAGAGACTTTCATTGGGGAGCCAGCTGACTGAGAAAATGTCGGGCTAGCGCTTCAAAAAACCATCTTTTAGGGGTTTGGATGCCAGGTTCTTTCATAGATCACAGAGAAAGAAGCAATGAGGAACTAAAGTCAAAAGGCATAATAGAGAGGCAGATGCAGTGAGGAAGTCAAGGGAGTCTTCAGTCCACATCTCCAGGGCAACGTCCAGTCTTCAGAAGGAGTGTGTTAATCTCTTCTATTCACAGGTGGGCAGGGACAAACTATCTCTTCATAAGCTGAACAAAAGCACTTTAGTTCACAGTCAAGCAGAGGGGCAAGGTACTCCAGGCAAGCCGGTGAGTATGATGACAATAATAAAAGCAAGTCAAAGAAACAGTTTCCAAAATGGAGTCAGAATTGATTTCCTCCCTGTGATGCTTTCTCTTATTTCTATATAAGAAGGGACATCTGTGATCCTTTTCTATAGGAAGAGTGAGATCCTTGCTTAGGACCTCATTTTTGAAAGATAACTTAGAATTTCTGTTCTTGAATTTTCTATTTTTTTTTTTTAAATTTAGATGGTATATCTATTCAGTTCAGTTCAGTTTATTTCGGTCACTCAGTCATATCCAACTATTTGTGACCCCATGGACTACAGCACACCAGGCCTCCCTGTTCATCACCAACACCCAGAGTTTACTCAAACACATCCATTGAGTTGATGATGCCATCCAACCATCCCATTCTCTATCCTCCCCTCTCCTCCTGCCTTCAATCTTTCCCAGCACCAGGGTCTTTTCCAATGAGTCAGTTCTTCACATCAAGTGGCCAACATATTGGAGTTTCAGCTTCAGCTTCAAATGAATATTCAGGAATGATTTCCATTAGGACTGACTGGCTGAATCTCCTTACAGTCCAATGGACTCTCAAGAGTCTTCTCCAACACCACAGTTCAAAAGCATTAATTATTTGGTGTTCAGTTTTCTTTATAGTCCAACTCTCACATGCATACATGACTGCTGGAAAAACCATGGTAAATAGATGGGGAAACAGTGGAAACAGTGACAGATTTTATTTTCATGAGCTCTAAAATCATTGCAGATGATGATTGTAGCCATGAAATTAAGACACTTGTCCCTTGGAAGAAAAGCTATGGCCAACCTAGACACATATTAAAAATGAAGAGACATTATTTTTCCAACAAAGGTCCATGCAATCAAAGCTATGGTTTTTCCAGTAGTCATGTAGGGTTGTGAGAGTTGGACTATAGAGAAAGCTAAGCACTGAAGGATTGATGCTTTTGAACTGTGGTTTTGGAGAAGACTCTTCAGAGTCCCTTGGACTGCAAGGAGATCTAACCAGTCCAAGATTAACCTAACTGATTTCTAAAGGAAATCAGTCCTGAATATCCATTGGAAGGACTGATGCTGAAGCTGAAGCTCCAATCCTTTGGCCACCTGATGTAAAGAACTGACTCATTTGAAAAGACCCTGATGCTGGGAGAGATTGAAGGCAGGAGGAGAAGGTGATGACAGAGAATGAGATGGCTAGATGGCATCACTGACTCAATGGACATCGAGTTTGAGCAAGCTCCAGGAGTTGCAGATGGACAGGGAGGCCTGGCATGCCAAAGTCCATGGGGTTGCAAAGAGTTGTACACAACTGAGCGACTGAACTGAACTGGAGGGACAGAGAGCTCTAAGAAATGTCTTAACAAATATTCTTTATCGGGGCCACAATTAAAATAGCTCCCTGAGGTTTCTTTAAGTGAGTTTCAATTAAAATTTTAGTTTTATTTTCTCCTCCCTTTTTTAATAGATATGCAGATAACACAGGATGTCAGGTAGGACTCTCCATTCAATACAAATGTCAACCATTCACACTTGCTATAACTATTAACAGATTTGGCTTCTTTGCTTTCCAAAGGTGATTATATTTCTTTAACACTCCTGAAAAAATATTTTTATTTAGTCAGTGTATAAAAACCACCATTTATCCATACAAACTCTCTTATCTTATATTTTTTTCCCTTCCTACAGGAAAAAAAAAATAAAGACTGAAAATATTTTTACTTTCTTACATACATCCCTAAAAAGAGAGAAAACTATGGGAAGTAGTTTATTTTCTTTTCTACTCCATCCCCATTTAGTAAGTTTTGCTATAATTGTTTAGTACTTTTAGTTCCTGTACAGCAGTTTGTACCTTTTATATCAAGAAACTGTAACTAGGACTTATTGTATATAATTAGTTACCATCCTTACCCACTACTCACTAATGTATAGTTTCTCTTCTTCCACTACCTTTCCACTGAGACTCCTGATCTGATTTGCTTGATAAGAATTTTAGCTTGAATATTAAATATGAGAATGATATGGCTTATGAAGGCTTACATATTTTTCAGTATTTCACTGCTAAGTGAAAGCTATCTTACCTGGGATGGAGATCAATTTGATGTCACTGATGAAACATTATTTATTTTCTATACAACTTCAGCCTTCTGAGTAGCAGACAAGAGCATTTTCCTTTTACTTAGTATTTTAGGAATTTTGCCACGATATACCCAGGTCTGTTTTCCACCAATCCTGCCTGGAATGTAGTGAACAATTTTAATTTGCACTCTAATTTTCTTCACACCAGGAGAATTTCTTTTTTTATTTGTCTAATTATAGTCCTTCCTCCATCTGTTCTTCTTTTCTCCTTCTGAAATCATATTATTCATGTGTTATGTCTTCTGTATCTGTTCTTCCTGACTTTTTTTTCCCACTTCATCTCTTTATATTTTTCCCCTGTGTTTTGAGACATTCTTCTACTTGATTTCCCAGACCACTAATTCAAATTTCAACCAACAGTGCTAATCTTTCCTTTTTATTCATTCTTTGAATTTTTGGTTTAGATCATGTTCTTTTATTTCTAGTAAGTTATTATCTATGTTGTGGTGACTCTTCAGTAATAGACAGGTAGATAGATAATACTGAGATATTATCTATCTACCTATCTAATATACAGATGGGCTTCCCTCATAGCTCAGTTGGTAAATCATCTGCCTGCGATGTAGGAGACCCAGGTTCAATTCCTGGGTTGGGAAGATCCCCTTGAAAAGGAAACGGCAACCCATTCCAGTATTCTTGCTTGGAGAATCCCATGGACAGAGGAGCCTGGCAGGCTACAGTCCATGGGATTACAAGAGTCGGACATGACATAGTGACTAAATAACAAACCAACAATAAATACAGATATAAATGTATGACCCTGGAAGCATAATGTGCATTTATTATCTGGATCTTGCAACGGTGATGTATATGCTTTTAAAATATCCTTTTAATAGTTGCCTTGTAGTTTATCATTTCGCTGCATCAAATTTAACTAGTCATTTAGGAAACATTACTGAAATTTTTTCAGTATTATAAGTGTTAATTGTTGTGGTATTCGTCCTAAGTATTTTAAAAATCAATATACGTATTTGTTAAGATCAATGGACTGGAAAAGATTATGAGTGTTTATTTGCTTCATTGTCTACCTTATGAAATATTTCTAAATAAAATGCATATTACTTTTATAATAGAAAAAATGTACATAAAAGTTAATGAAAAACTTGAAAACAAATTTGCTTATAATGCAAATTTAGCTACTTCAGTGTTTCCATATTTCTCAACTCACTTTCTGAGCATATACTCCTTTCTCTTTGATTACTTCAATGATAACTGTATAGAATTGCAGAGTATCTTTAGAATAATGAAAATTTCTTCGAAGGGAAGAAGTGTTTTTTTCATTTACACTCATCACACAATGTTAAAATAAGCACTTGAAATATAATAAACTGATAAAAAGTATTTAAGTTCCATTGTCAACATTGTGTTCAACTTCATGAAAACTTTTGTCACTCAATGTAGATGAAATTCAGTGCTTAAACACTTATTTTAGCTGAATGGACTAGGAAAGTGCACTCATATATTTATTCACTTTTTTCCATTCCTCATTTATTCATCCCTTCATCTAGCATTTATTTAGAGTTAGTTTTGTTCCAGTTCCTCAGCTTAGGACTAAGTATTCTTCCTTGGTCTTTTATAGGTTTCTCTGGTAGCTCAGATGGTAAAGAGTCTGCCCACAATGCAGGGAGCCTGAGTTCGATCCCTGTGTTCAGAAGACCCCCCTGGAGAAGGAAATGGCAATCCATTCCAGTATCCTTGCCTGCAAAATTCCATGGACAGAGGAGCCTGGTTGGCTACAGTCCATAGGATGGCAAAGAGTGAGACAAGCCTGAGCAACTATGTGTTTTTTTTTCCCTTTTGATCTTTTATAATGAGAAATGGATTTCTTCTTCTCTCTTCTATACTTCACTTGCCTGGTTTAAAGGCAATAATATTAGCTTCCACAGCCCACTCTCCTCATTTAACTTATCTTTCAATTAGGACATCTCCCAACTCTTTTGCTGATACTCCATTCTATCATCTATTGTATATGCTGATACAACTATTTTGTTTATCAAAGAAAGAATTCTTTAACCGGATACATGTGATACTTGGCCCTTATTGTTAGAAAAAAAAGAAAAAAAATCTTACTGTTTATTCATTCTTGCCTTCACCAAGCCTCTAACAAAGATTGATGCTTTGGGAAAATATTAACTGTTAATTAAGCCAGCATGAAGTTTTGAAAAGATCTTTAGCATTAGAGTTAGAGAGTCTATTCAGTTTGGATGAACTAGATGGGTTCAAAATGGAATACATCCTATTTTTTGCCATCAGTTGAGAGCTGCAATGCTATTCCTGTGTGCAGATGGGCTGTGAATAGCCTCAAGCATTACAACAGTAATACCAACTAATGAGAAGCAATTGTTGCTATCAGCCAACGAATAAACAAAATCATAGAGATAAATATATTTTAATAATTAAAAGTGTTTTAACATTTACAAGAATATTTCTTTGTATCCTACTTTATACATAGATTTTTCCTGATTAAGAAATACTGAATCAAGCCTATGGAAAAAATTCTCCTCTAGGTCTAGCAGGGCATCAGTCTGAACTATTTGATTTTATTACTCTCATGGATTCTTAAAATTGAAAGCAGAAAAGTTTTACATATGTAGGATGAAGACAACAAATAAGAATAATCTCTAATAAAGGCCACTCTGTAAGAGTACTTTTTGGGATATCTACTTTTCGAGAATCAACATTTTAAAGGGAAACTACATGTTGGATCTACCCAGACAATTCTCATTTATATTAGATGCACTTGAAAAGAACAAAATACAAAACAAAACACACATCACATATAAAATACTAAAATTATTATATTAGAAAGACTATATTCCTACAACAGAACATCAACCATGAAGTTAACTTAAGTGAAATTCATGGAAATCTGCCAATTCTATGCAATGTGATTTTGTCTCACTAAGTAATAAATGAAACTCTCACCAAAACTGTAGAATCACGGGACTTCTCTGGTGGTACAGTGATTAAAACTTCACCTTCCAATGCACGGGGTGCAGTTCAGTCCCAAATTAAGGAGCTAAAATCCCACATGCCTTGTGGCCCAATAACCAAAATATAAAACAGAAACAATATTATAAAAAAAAGTCAACAAAGACTTTTAAAATGGTCCATAAAAAAAAAAAAAACTATAGAATTTTTTTCCCTCCAAAGGACTCAGCTTAGATTATCTCCTTGATTAGTTTGACATCTCATATTCTTCTAGAACCAGTGCATTTTCTGTTGGAATGGTAGATTTCAGATTATATCAGTGCTTTACATTAAATGAAAATAATTCCCATACTCTGGGTTTGGAGCTGTTCAGAACTCAAATTCCAAACGTTGTTATAACTCCAGTTAGATACAATAAAGTCCCTTGCTTTCTCTTCACTCTACAGAATGTTTCCAGCTTTAAAACTTTGGAATCATCTCTTTGTGCATAGTTTTAGTCCTCAGGTGTGTCTCTGTGGGCAGGTAACAAATTACTTCCATGTTTGATACCTGCTGAAGAGGAACATGTCTGAAGTCCCTTGCTTTTTAGATTCGGACTGTAAAGTTTTCCCAATTAAACAGAAGTTGTTATCATATTAATGTAAGTAATGTAAGTGTAGCTTTATTAAATTATCTTCCTTTAATTTTAATATTTATTCTTTATTTTCCCATTTTGCATCCCTGGTTCTGTGTATGGGTTAAAGTTATTTCGTTTGTGAGTAACAGAAATCTACTCGGGTTCACTTTTAAAAATTCAGGAAATGTATGATAAAACTAAAGCTGTAGCTCATGGACCTCAGAGGAAGATAGTGAGGCAGGCCTTGGAGGGGAGAGAACTAAGATATGAGGAATTAAGGCAATTCCTCTACAGTCCCTCTAGTTCTTGGCATTCATTTCACACAGACACACACACACACACACACACACACACACACACACACACACACATTCCCTTTCCCTCTTTCTTCACTGTTAGGGTCACAGAGTCTTTCAAATCTAATTCATTCTGAGTACTTTAAATTCCACTCTCTCTGCCTGAAGTCTTTTCCTGTTCCTCTTTCATAAGGGGAAAATATTTCTCCAGCTGCTTTGTGGTTTGTCAGTTTCTGTTTAGAAAAGACACCAAATTTACTAGTACCTCTGAATTCAAAATTCTAAATTCCTGCTCTATTTGGTGTCTAAACCATGCAGATAAGTCCTGTCCTGCAGTCACCAAAAGAAAAAAAAGAAAAACCAGTCCCAGCTGCCAGAACCCTCACTGGGAGCATGGCAGATAGTCTAAAAGGTCTCTATTACACTATCTAAAAACAAATAAACACAATGTTTTCTCAAAACATATCCAAATAAACTCTCCTGGGTCATGAAGGGGAAAAAAATAAGAAGAAGAAAAATATACTTTTTAGGACTATTATAGTCAAAAAGTATGTCAATGCAAGTCAGGTTGCACATCCTGAATTTACCAAAAAAAAAAAAAGGATAGTTTTGTAGCTTCTTCAGAATTCATAACTAGGCAGTCTAATGTAATAGAAGGCTAACATGTAAAGATTAAGGATCTCATTGTTCCCATAAAGAAATAGATGAAGAAATAAGGCAAGAAAACAGACAACAGCTTCTTCTTTTACAAAGTGCTTGCATTCTATATAGAGTGTGACACAACTGATAAATCCAGAGAACTGTACCAGCTGTTTAAAGTCAAGTGTCAGGCAACATGATCTGAATTATTAGAGATACTAGAAATCAGAGAATTCAGTTATTGATGCAGGTTGGAAGAGTAAAAAAAAGTTTCCCACTGAAGACTAGACTTTATCTCAGCCTTTTTTTTTAAGTGAAAGATTGGCAATACAGGGTGGGAAGAGGTGGTAGGGCTAAGGGTGCGGATGAGAATCTTTTGGAAAATAAGTTCAGTTAAGTTCAGTTCAGCTGCTCAGTTGTGTCTGACTCTGACCTCATGAACTGCAGCACACCAGGCCTCCCTGTCCATCACCAACTCCTGGAGTCCACCCAAACCCATGTCCACGGAGTCAGTGATGCCATCCAACCATCTCATCCTCTGTCATCCCCTTCTCCTCCTGCCTAAATCTTTCCCAGCATCAGGGTCTTTTCAAATGAGTCAATTCTTCACATCATGTGGCCAAAGTATTGGAGTTTCAGCTTCAACATCAGTCCTTCCAATGAACACCCAGGACTATTCTCATTTAGGATGGACTGGTTGGATCTCCTTGCAGTCCAAGGGACTCTCAAGAGTCTTCTCCAACACCACAGTTCAAAAGCATCAATTCCTCTGCACTCAGCTTTCTTTATAGTCCAACTCTCACATCCATACATGACCACTGGAAAAACCATAGCCTTGACTAGACGGACCTTTGGTGGCACATCTTGGTAGCACTATGTAGAAAAATAGTTGACTTTTGTATCTTGATCTTGTATCTTGCATATGACTGAGCCACTAAGCACACACACGACATCTTCAACCAAGAGTTAAATAAGTATTTTTAGATATATCATGGAAGTTCCTATATTTTATTGGACTAAAATTCCCTAAAATAATCTCCCATGATGAGTGAATCGTTTTAACAATAATCATCTATATCAGTGAAACATATTATACCAGTTAACTTTGAAAAAAATGAGATCAGTGCAGCAAATTACCAATACCCCATAAAATACACTTATATTTTAAAAAGTGTTTGTAACACAGCAAATATCCCTTCTCTAAATTACAAATTTCTAGTAAAGCTTCATGAAAAATGATGATAAAATAAAACAACTCTAAAATTATTTTTTGCTTAGGTGGTCAGCTTTGGAGTTTTCTGCTAAGAGGAACAAAAGACAACATTTTACACAAAGATAAAGATCAGTGAATCTTTTAAATGTTTCGTAAAAACATGAAATTATATCAGAAATTTAAGAAAATGATTGAGGCTTTCAAAAATTTGGAACACTTTGTGAAAGTTGATATTCATACTGAATTTTACTATTTTCAAATAGCAGCACAACTTAAGAAAAATAAATTCCTAACAAACGATTTTTTTCAATTTCTTTCTTTCTATTTTAGTGACTTTTTAACAAATAAAATGTGTGTTTTTTTTGTCACATGCAAAAGAATTCTTGTGTCAGAAAAGTAAACTGTGAGTATATAAAATTAGTATCCTACTGATTTTCAAACAAGGTCCTTTTCAAGTGAAGAAAGCACACAGAAGGTTGTTTTAGTGTATAGGAAGTCCCATTTTCATCAAACCTCTTTGTAAGGAAATGTGTTTAAATCTAAGAATATTTTGGTAAATACTAGAAATAAATATGAAAGATTATTCTATCCATCTACTAATGTAGGGGAAGTTACTTCTCTACAAAACAAAATCAAAGATTTCAAAGAATGAAGAAACTATGCAGAGTAGAGGGAAAAAAGCTTAATAAAGTATGGTGTTTCTACCTTGAATATTGCACTTAACAATCCTGTGGCTTTGAATAATTTGCTTTTTTCTCTGAAAACTGTACATAAAATATCTTCTGATTACACTATACCACTGTAAAGATGTTAGCATTCTGTGAGTCACTACGCAAAAATAAGAGTATTATTATTTTGTATTATGATTACAGAAATCAAGTATCAAGAGCTACAGACTGGGTTAATGCAGCAATATTCTGAAGCTGTTTTCCATGTTAGTAACTCAAGTGCTCAGAATTTCAGACAAATGAAAAGTTTAAGGTGAAAAACAATTACCAAACTTGCCAAAGTTAAACTCCACACCTAGCATGAACATTTTTCTGATGTTATTTTAGTGCATCAAATATATATTGAGAAAAATGAAAAAAATAAGCATAAGCATTAAAGTAAGCATCCGGCCTTCATCAGAAATGCCACACTACTGTCATTTATCTCACCTTGTCTGATCAATAATAGTCTATGGGAAATCATAAAAATAAAGAACAATTTCAATCTCACAATATAGTCTTCATATGCATTGTTTCTAACATCTCAACAACCTTCAAGTATGATACTACTATGTTCATTTTGGGAAGGAGAAAACAGATTCACATTAGCTATAACTTGCCTTAGAGAATATAGTCACCAAGGAAGAGAAATGAGTTTTATTTCAGGACTCTATTACTTTAAAATACAAGTTTGTCTTACTTCAAGTTTTATTATTTTTTAAGATACCATAGTATGTCCATATCCAGTTCATGGATTCTCATCTCTGACTGTATAAAAACCAGTGTGAAAAGATAATTTGCTTCTCTAGCCCCTTATACTCCATGTGATTCTGTTCCTAAAGGCATCCTTGAAGATACTCAGCCATGCACAGAGCTGTCTGTCTTTCATTTTTTTTTCTAATTGCCCATTAGAAAATATAATAGGATGACTAATTCTTATTCTAAAACAACATCTACAGTCCCCAATGTTGAGACATTAAATGCTTTACTTTCAAAGATATGTGGATGTGTCTGTCAAATTTATTTATAAGGAAAATAAATTTGAAAAGTAAAGAAAAGGAAAATAATCACAGAACATAATCATGAGAAGTAAGACAGATATAAAGAGTATATAGACTGGCTATCTAAGAGAAAGACAGTCTTGGGATGTAGGCCAAAAAAAGGTTTAGGGCAAAAATAATAAAGACAAGTATATAGTAGGCAAGCACTATTAAAGATATGTCCTGGTGCCTAAGTGTCACCATAGACTGTCACTCGGCACTGGACTACAATGAAAATTTTGTGCAAGGACAACTACTTTGTTGTATATCATCTTAAATAAGGATGTCTTTTCTGAACTTAAAATTATTATTTCTAACATACAACAATTCAAATAATTTTTGTATATAGCTATATATTTATCTATTGATCAATCTATACACATAACTGATAAGTTCAATTTGATCATAGAATCTAAACACTTTTTAAATTATTAATAACATTGTTTTGTTTAAAAGTAAAAAATAAAATTATTCATCAAAGTCAGTAGCATGAGGAGGAAAACATTTTGTTTTGTTTAAAAAATATGGACCTCTCTTCTATAATAAACAAATATCACTCAGCTCAAGTTAAATCAGTTTTCTTTCAATCATCACATAAGGTACTAAGACAACCAGACACATGATTCTTATCTATATTTGGTGTCATCAAACTGCTCCAATTGACTGAATATATTATGGAATCTTGTTGGCAAGAGTTTATCCTACAACCTCCAAATTCCTCACCCAACCATCTGTTTTTCTTGGTCCTTAGTCATCAGGAAAAAAAAATACAATTTTTTTAAACACTCATATCCAGCTGAACTAATAACAGATTTCCACTGACTTCAGAGAGCACTCAGCACTGGGATTCTTACACATGGTGTGCAAAGAAAGGTGTGAAAATGATTCATAGAACTATAAAAATGAAATAGTATCATCACTGGGAGCAGATACAGATACCTTCACTTTTCTACACTCCATTTTCCAGTAAACTAAGGCCAAGCAGTCTCAAGTACTGAAACACACTGCAAAATAAGTTATTTTCCAGAATAGATTAGATGTACAATGATATACTCTAGTAAATATGTTTTTACATATCATCCAGTTGATTTGATAGTATACACATACTGCAAATCAAGTTCACCATTGTAAATCTATCAGTTCAAATTATTACTGGCCTATATATCCACAAATGGTTTGCCTTGGAACGAACAGAGATCATTCTGTCGTTTTTGAGATTGCAACCAAGTACTGCATTTCAGACTCTTTTGTTGACCATGATGGCCACTCCATTTCTTCTGAGGGATTCCTGCCTACAGTAGTAGATATAATGGTCATCTGAGTTAAATTCATCCATTCCAGTCCATTTCAGTTCGCTGATTCCTAGAATGTCAACATTCACTCTTGCCATCTCTTGTTTGACCACTTCCAATTT
Source organism: Bos indicus (assembly GCF_029378745.1). Lineage (NCBI taxonomy): Eukaryota > Metazoa > Chordata > Mammalia > Artiodactyla > Bovidae > Bos > Bos indicus. The sequence continues at coordinate 54,015,118 of NC_091761.1, read as the reverse complement.
GCCTTGATTCATGGACCTGACATTCCAGATTCCTATGCAATATTGCTCTTTACAGCATTGGACCTTGCTTCTATCACCAGTCACATCCACAGCTGGGTATTCTTTTTGCTTTGGCTCCATCCCTTCATTCTTTCTGGAGTTATTTCTCCACTGATCTCCAGTAGCATATTGGGCACCTACTGACCTGGGGAGTTCCTCTTTCAGTATTGTATCATTTTGCCTTTTCATACTGTTCATGGGGTTCTCAAGGCAAGAATAGTGAAGTGGTTTGCCATTCCCTTCTCCAGTGGAGCACATTCTGTTAGATCTCTCCACCATGACCCGCCCATCTTGGGTTGCCCCATGGGCAAGGCTTAGTTTCATTGAGTTAGACAACGCTGTGGTCCTAGTGTGATTATTGACTAGATTTCTGTGAGTATGGTTTCAGTGTGTTTGCCCTCTGATGCCCTCTTGCAACACCTACCGTCTTACATGGGTTTCTCTTACCTTGGGCGTGGGGTATCACTTCACGGCTGCTCCAGCAAAGCGCAGCCATTGCTCCTTACCTTGGACGAGGGGTATCTCCTCACCACTGCCCTTCCTGGCCTTCAATGTGGGATAGCTCCTCTAGGCCCTCCTGTGCCCATGCAGCCATGGCTCCTTGGACGTGGGGTTGGTCCTCCCGGGCACTGCCCCTGGCCTCCGGCATGGGGGCGTGGGGTAGCTCCTCCCGCCTGCCGCCTCTTCAATATCACAGTAATCCAAGTCTATGCCCCAACCAGTAACGCTGAAGAAGCTGAAGTTGAATGGTTCTATGAAGACCTACAAGACCTTTTAGAACTAACACCCAAAAAAGATGTCCTTTACATTATAGGGGACTGGAATGCAAAGGTAGGAAGTCAAGAAACACCTGGAGTAACAGGCAAATTTGACCTTGGAATACGGAATGAAGCAGGGCAAAGACTAATAGAGTTTTGACAAGAAAATGCACTGGTCATAACAAACACCCTCTTCCAACAACACAAGAGAAAACTCTATACATGGACATCACCAGATGGTCAACACTAAAATCAGATTGATTATATTCTTTGCAGCCAAAGATGGAGAAGCTCTATACAGTCAGCCAAAACAAGACCAAGAGCTGACTGTGGCTCAGACCATGAACTCCTTATTGCCAAATTCAGAGTTAAATTGAAGAAAGTAGGGAAAACCACTAGACCATTCAGGTATGACCTAAATCAAATCCCTTATGATTATACAGTGGAAGTGAGAAATAGATTTAAGGGCCTAGATCTGATAGATAGAGTGCCTAATGAACTATGGAATGAGGTTCGTGACATTGTACAGGAGACAGGGATCAAGACCATCCCCATGGAAGAAAAATGCAAAAAAGTAAAATGGCTGTCTGGGGAGGCCTTACAAATAGCTGTGAAAAGAAGAGAAGTGAAAAGCAAAGGACAAAAGGAAAGATATAAACATCTGAATGCAGAGTTCCAAAAATAGCAAGAAGAGATAAGAAAACCTTCTTCAGTGATCAATGCAAAGAAATAGAGGAAAACAACAGAGTGGGGAAGACTAGGGATCTCTTCAAGAAAATCAGAGATACCAAAGGAACATTTCATGCAAAGACGGGCTCAAGGACAGAAGGACAAAAGGACAGAAATGGTATGGACCTAACAGAAGCAGAAGATATTAAGAAGAGATGGCAAGAATACACAGAAGAACTGTACAAAAAAGATCTTCATGACCAAGATAATCACGATGGTGTGATCATTGACCTAGAGCCAGACGTCCTGGAATGTGAAGTCAAGTGGGCCTTAGAAAGCATCACTATGAACAAAGCTAGTGGAGGTGATAGAATTCCAGTTGAGCTATTCCAAATCCTGAAAGATGATGCTGTGAAAGTGCTACACTCAATCTGCCAGCAAATTTGGAAAACTCAGCAGTGGCCACAGGACTGGAAAAGGTCAGTTTTCATTCCAATCCCAAAGAAAGGCAATGCCAAAGAATGCTCAAACTACTGTACAATTGCACTCATCTCACACGCTAGTAAAGTAATGTTCAAAATTCTCCAAGCCAGGCTTCAGCAATATGTGAACTGTGAATTTCCTGATGTTCAAGCTGGTTTTAGAAAAGGCAGAGGAACCAGAGATCAAATTGCCAACATCCGCTGGATCATCAAAAAAGCAAGAGAGTTCCAGAAAACATCTATTTCTGTTTTATTGACTATGCCAAAGCCTCTGACTGTGTGGATCACAATAAACTGTGGAAAATTCTGAAAGAGATGGGAATACCAGACCACCTGATCTGCCTCTTGAGAAAGTTGCATGCAGGTCAGGAAGCAACAGTTAGAACTGGACATGGAACAACCCACTGGTTCCAAATAGGAAAAGGAGTTTGTCAAGGCTGTGTATTGTCACCCTGTTTATTTAACTTATATGCAGAGTATATCATGAGAAACGCTGGACTGGAAGAAACACAAGCTGGAATCAAGATTGCTGGGAGAAATATCAATAACCTCAGATATGCAGACAACACCACCCTTATGGCAGAAAGTGAAGAGGAACTCAAAAGCCTCTTGATGAAAGTGAAAGAGGAGAGGGAAAAAGTTGGCTTAAAGCTCAAAATTCAGAAAATGAAAATCATGGCATCCAGTCCCATCACTTCATGGGAAATGGGTGGGGAAACAGTTGGAAACAGTGTCAGACTTTATTTTCCTGGGCTCCAAAATCACTGTAGGTGGTGATTGCAGCCATGAAATTAAAAGACACTTACTCCTTGGAAGGAAAGTTATGACCAACCTAGATAGCATATTCAAAAGCAGAGACATTACTTTGCCAACAAAGGTTCATCTAGTCAAGGCTATGGTTTTTCCTGTGGTCATGTATGGATGTGAGAGTTGGACTGTGAAGAAGGCTGAGCACCAAAGAATTGATGCTTTTGAACTGTGGTGTTGGAGAAGACTCTGGAGAGTCCCTTGGACTGCAAGGAGATCCAACGAGTCCATTCTGAAGGAGATCAGCCCTGGGATTTCTTTGGAAGGAATGATGCTGAAGCTGAAACTCCAGTACTTTGGCCACCTCATGCGAAGAGTTGACTCATTGGAAAAGACTCTGATGCTGGGAGGGATTGGGGGCAAGAAAAGGGGACGCCAGAGGATGAGATGGCTGGATGGCATCACTGACCCGATGGACGTGAGTCTGGGTGAACTCCGGGAGTTGGTGATGGACGGGGAGGCCTGGCATGCTGTGATTCATGGGGTCGCAAAGAGTTAGACACGACTGAGCGACTGATCTGCTGATTTGATCTGATATATCCATGATTTAATCATAATCAACACACTGGCCTTTATTCACATCTACTAGGTGTTTTCTGTTAACTTTTTGTAATCTATTCTTTCTCTAAAAATATCATTAATTTTCATATACTCAACATTTATAAGTATGAGCCATACAACAAAAGTAATTAATTTTATATAATTAATATAAAATTATATAATTAAATTTATAATTATAAATCTATAATTATTTTAGGATTTTTAGGGATTTATAATTATTTTAGTTTCATTCATTTACCAACAAGCTAATGAGCCCTTCTATGTCATCTAGTTATGCTTAGACTAAGATATAATTTTGGTACTTAAGCAACTTCCATCTCTTTAAATAGGAATTATATGAGCCTGTATATTTTTCTCTTCAAATGAACTGGGAAGGCTTCTTAAACAATAGAAGGTGTTATTTATTCAGTATCTCAAAGTTTCTTTAAAAACTCAAGCACAATCCATATCTTGATGGTGAAAATCATAAATTGACCATGGGAATGACCACAATCATACCTTCTTTCCAGCCATGTTGTACTCTTGCTTATCAATCATGAGTTCTTCTTCATCTCTGAAATAGTTTTATGGCAGATGCAATTCTATTCATCTTTATTTCCCTCCAGGATTCAGCACAGTGCTTGGCCCATAGAACAAAATATTCAAGAAATATATTTTCTTGACCTTGAAGGAGAGAAATTAACTCAACTAGGCCTCTAAATGGATGTTCTTTAATCATCTATGCGCTAAATAAGTTTTGTGATTCTGTCATATTTCTATATGTGTTATTTTACATAGTAATAGCATACTTTTTGTTATTTTTCCTCTTGAGTAGAGGCATTTGATCAAAAAATATCTAGAATTGCAAACAAGTATTTAGCACTCTGACAAAAGAACATTAGTATTCCATTCAGATGGCAACCTTTATAACTGAGAATTACAATAAAGTTCTTCAAAAATAGTCCACATCAGTTCCAGTCAAGGCCTTTGTGGATTATTGGAAACACTTTCAAAATGGCTCCACTGGTATATGGGATAGTGATAATTGTTGAACTACGCGTTTATGGTTTTCTGCAATCTCAACTGCTTTAGAGAACTTACTAATCATCCAAAGTTACTCCTTATGAATGACCGCAGCTTTCTTTCAGTCATCCAATGCAAGCCTCATTGATTCTCTTCATGATTTATTAAGCCAGGGCACTTTTGTGGTTAAGAGACAGAATTCAGATTTCCCTGTAATATCTTTTGCAATGGTTTTTAAAAAGCTTAATGGAAGAATATGAAGATGTATATTGCCTAAATTAAGTGTTTACATATTCAAACAAATGTGACTTGTTTTAAAATAATTTCAAAACTACTCATAGCTGATGCTTGCATCAAAAATAGAATTATTTGACTTTAGAATATGACTAAAACATTTGTACAAATGTATTGCCTATATAGTCTATATTATTTTCACTAGGGCTTGGTAGGAACGAAGATGCTCCTATCAATAATGACCAAGCCCTGGCAATCAGGTGGATTAGAATACTTGAGAAAGACCATGGAAGACAAGCATTTATCCTTCAAGAGTATACTTTTGTACCTTTTAAGCAATTTGATAGGCCATTGGCCTTAGAAGGACCTGAGAACCAGTAGTGAAGACTCTACCATGAGGAAAAGTAACAGGAAAGGAAATATATCCCTGGAAGGACAGAGAACAGTAGAAAGAAGGATTTTGGCTCAGTAGAACTTGAATATTCCCTAAAGAACTAAAGAACAACCCAACTGTTTGCTGATACGGCAGAGCAGCAATCATTATAAATGTGTACAGTAAGCTCCTGATCATAGTCAATAAACAGCTCTGCTACTAGACCTAGTATATAACATCAGTGTTAGACCAAAAGCCTGGCTGAATTTATCTTAAAAATAATAATAACACCCCATAGATTTCTTTTTAACCTATCAAGGATTTCAAATTCTGTAAAGGTGCTCCATTTACACAGGAACTTAAATGACTCCAACAGGAAAGGTCAGAGGTCTATAGAAGCTGAAAGCCTGGCATAATTTGCAATCACTGCCTTTACTGCTTCCATGAAGATTATGATTACCTAAAGGGCATCTAAATCTGAGGAGAAAGAGATAGTAAGACTGTAGTGGTTATCTAGAATTTTTGTGTGAAAGTATGCAAAAGAAATACATACTAACTTTGCCAATATGTTTTGCTTTTTTAGAAAAGAAACAAAGGAATCAAGAATTTACTGGCCTTTCCAACAAGACAGAATGTTGGATGGAGGAAAGATTTATCAGATCAGATCAGATCAGTCGCTCAGTCGTGTCCAACTCTTTGCAACCCCATGAATCACTGCACGCCAGGCCTCCCTGTCCATCAGCAACTCCCAGAGTTCACTGAGACTCACGTCCATCGAGTCAGTGATGCCATCCAGCCATCTCATCCTCTGTCATCCCCTTCTCCTCCTGCCCCCAATCCCTCCCAGCATCAGAGTCTTTTCCAACGACTCAACTCTTCGCATGAGGTGGCCAAAGTACTGGAGTTTCAGCTTTAGCATCATTCCTTCCAAAGAAATCCCAGGGTTGATCTCCTTCAGAATGGACTGGTTGGATCTCCTTGCAGTCCAAGGGACTCTCAAGAGTCTTCTCCAATACTACAGTTCAAAAGCATCAATTCTTCGGCGCTCAGCCTTCTTCATAGTCCAACTCTCACATCCATACATGACCACAGGGAAAACCATAGCCTTGACTAGATGAACCTTTGTTGGCAAAGTAATGTCTCTGCTTTTGAATATGCTATCTAGGTTGGTCATAACTTTCCTTCCAAGGAGTAAGCGTCTTTTAATTTCATGGCTGCAGTCACCATCTGCAGTGATTTTGGAGCCCACAAAAATAAAGTCTGACACTGTTTCCACTGTTTCCCCATCTATTTCCCATGAAGTGATGGGACCGGATGCCATGATCTTCGTTTTCTAAATGTTGAGCTTTAAGCCAACTTTTTCACTCTCCTCTTTCACTTTCATCAAGAGGCTTTTGAGTTCCTCTTCACTTTCTGTCATAAGGGTGGTGTCATCTGCATATCTGAGGTTATTGATATTTCTCCCAGCAATCTTGATTCCAGCTTGTGTTTCTTCCAGTCCAGCGTTTCTCATGATGTACTCTGCATATAAGTTAAATAAACAGGGTGACAATATACAGCCTTGGAAAGATTTATACCTTAGGTAAAATAATGATAGAAGAGATGGGAATTCTGGAATTTTCTCTATTCTTGAGTTATCAATGGATTTAACTCACTGTCTAGAGAAAGAAACTGAAGGAGAGAAAGAGGAAGAGGCAGAGAAAGAGAGACATCCTGTGGGTTTTTCCCTTCCCTTTAAGTACACATTATTTATCTTGGTTATTTTACTTGATTATTATATCACTGTATGCCACTCTTTCATTTACTGTGACTTTTTTTTTTAACTTTTAAAATGCCATGGTCTTTGGAATGGAAGAAAACCTAAAAAACGTGGAAAATAATGCTTTGAAAAGACCATGAATAGCTTTATTAGAGAAAATACTACCCTTTTTCTTCAACAGTTTAAATCTGAAAATCAAGCCACAACTGCACATTGGCCCTTTTCCCCTTAGAAATGAAAAGTCAGTGTGTAGTATGAGCACATAATTCAGAAATAATATTGAGATCACTGCTTCTATGAAAAAGTTAATGAAAGTTGGGCCTGCTGTGAAGAGAGTATTACTTTATGAACAGTAGATATAAGGAGACCTCATAATAAATTATAATTAACCTTTTCACACATTTCACAAATAGCACTGATTTAGATAGCCATTTTCTCTGAGGAACAATATGCTTCACTCAAAATATCTATAACATATAAATAAAGATGAATAAATTTGAACTGACCATTAGATCTAGGCTGTGCAAAAAACTGTATGTAGAATTCAGTAGGAGCAGAAGCAAAGAAAGGGGACTTCTGATATTTTTGTGAGTTTATAAACATTTTATAAGCTGATTAATTTGCTTGCCATTCTTGCCAGCTGTCATGAGTTCTCTTTCTTCTTGCAGTCACAAAGATATAACTATGGCAGTCTCATTTTGGATGCGAAAAATGAATCCAGGTCACTAAGTAATATACAGTTAGGGCAGATTACACCCTCTGGAACTCTTTAGGAAGAAGCTCAGTTCCTTGCTTAGGTTTTGACCAGTATATGACCCCTGAGCCAGTGTCTTGAATTGTCTGAGTCTATTTTATCATTTTTAAAAGCAGACACAACAAAACTATTTTACTATTCTTATGGATGTGTCAGAAAACAATAAGAGTGTACATTATACAGCTAGAATATATTAAAATTTTATTAAAATATAAGATATCAGGATTAGTTCTGGCATTCTAAATCACTTGCTTCTCTAATACTGAGGCCACTTGAGTCTACTCCTGAAAATTATGAGAGCATTCTAAGGATAGGAACTGGTACTGCCAGCCTCTAAAAGGATTTTAATTAAACCCTAAGAATGCAATCTTTATTCATTCAGTAAATATTTACTGAACACCTACTATTATGTACCAGGTATTGTATTGGTTGCTGTGTACAGTAATAGATGAAATAGACATAATTTTTACCCTGATGGAGATGTCATCTAATGGTGAAGCAAACTATTTTATAATAATTTCACTTAACAGTTCCTCTTGTGAGAAAGGTTTTCCTATGAAAAGTCATTACATTTTAAATTTAAGCCTATGAACAATTTATAAAACCCCAGAAAATTTAGAATCATTCAACTCTCTTCTTTGGATTAGATTTTTGATTTCCTAGTATGTAAGAGACTAGGACAAAGCATAAAGCAAACAATTTATATATGCATGTTATCTAGACTTGGACAAATTTTTTCCAGCTAACTTGTTTCTCTAGTCTACCAAGACAAAGGGAAAAAATCATGGAGGCTGATTTATAGCTTATCAAAATCACCCCACTAGTAGAGATTCATCAAGATTAACTGAGCAGTCGTCCAACCCAGTTAGTGAAAGTCAAAACAGTGCTGACACAGCTCATCTTAAACTCAAGAATAATAGCTTTGGATTGGTGGCTAAGAGAAGGGATACTACATTTGCCTCAGTAATACCTCAATTAACAAGAAATTAAAAGAAAGAAGGCTACGTACAAACCGTTTGTCTGATTAACACAAGGCTAAACAGAAAATTGTGACAGCAGGAAATTTTCCATCTTTCCTTTTTACTAAATGATGATTGAATATTTTTTTGTGATTCAGGTTCCTGCTGTGCTTCAAATTCCTTAATTTGTCTGTGAACACCCATTGAAAAAGCAATTTTACATTAAAGACAAAAATAATATTCAGAGGTATTTCACACCTTGTGAAAAAAATGGCTGATAATTTTTAAATGTAAGATCTGAGAGGCAACACAACACACTAAGTAAGCAGGTATTACAAAGCCAGACTTCTTGAGTTCAATGTAACTCCCTAAATTCTTAGGTGGGTAATACTGAACAATGCTTCAGTTTCTTTACAGACAAAATTAAGATTATTGTATTAACTACCTCATGAGGTTATTATAGGAAATAAGTTAGTGAACACTTAGAAAGGACATTGCCGAGGACAATAAATGCACATATTTATTATATATGTTTCTTAAAAGTGATATGCACGGAGACAAAGAATTCTCTTAGGTGACTCACAAATGCATTTCTGAAGCTGAATGAAAACAAAACAAATAAAAACTTTAAAAATATTTTGAGTAATAACAGTGTCTTTAGAATAAATAAATGGCCCTTTCAAAAGTGATCACTTGGAGGAAAACATTAATTTGAATGTGTAAGTAGAAACAATTTTTAGATGCTATTTCATTTCTCTTGAATCACACCTTATATAATGCCCTAGATCTGTCTGCTAATCATATCAAAGATTTTGTTTTGTTGTTTAACTTCATCTGGAACAAAAAGGAAGCTTTGAAGTTAGATGACAGAAGTGAAACTTAGTACATTAGACACAATAAAAGATTCTTATTTTCAAGCTAATAAACTGTCATTAGCTTTGTAGCTAAAATAAAAGAAGATAAAGTTCAATTATTGGGGATCAGAGTTGGAATTCATGAAAAATATACAAAAATATGGGAAGACTAGAATTACTTAGCTGTTGAAGGTAAAAGAATAAAAATTTTTGAAGCTTAATGCTAATAACAAATTGTGGGAAACTGGCTAATTTAGAAACTTTTTGTATTTTAATTTCTTGTAGTCTATTTGCCCATGGCCAGAAAAGCAATGAGGGAAAGGGGAATTTATTGAAATACCTTTGTGTGTGTGGAGGGGGCATGGATGGGGGACTTTGTTTTGTTTATTCACACAATGCTAAATAAACAACTATTTGCTTAATTTTAATTTATTTGACATGCTTGTGGTTTTATCACTATCAGAGCCAGATTTAATTAGAGAATGTTTAAATGTGCTATTGATACATGTACTTTATCATATAAAGATATCAAGGCATGAAAACTATTCTAAAGGAAGAAACAATATAGAACTCAGGAAGAGAAAAATGTTAACAGCCATCTCTACCTCTATCATCCCCTTCTCCTCCTGCCTTTAATCTTTCCTGGAATCAGGGTCTTTTCCAATGAGTTCTTTGCATCAGGGGGCCAACGTACTAGAGTTTCAGGTCCAGCATCAGTCCTTCCAATGAATATTCAGGACTGATTTCCTTTAGGATTGATTGCCTTGATCTCCTTGCTATCCAAGTGACTCTCAAGAGTCTTCTCCAACACCACAGTTCAAAACCATCAATTCTTTGGCCCTCAGCCTTCTTAATGGTCCAACTCTCACATCCATATATGACTACTAGAAAAACCACAGATTTGACTAGACAGATAATTGTCAGTAAAGTAATTGCTCTGCTTTTTAATATGCTGTCTAGGTTCTTCATAGCTTTTCTTCCAAGGAGCAGACTTCCTTTAATTTCATGGCTTCAATCACCATCTGCATTGATCTTGGAGCTCACAAAAATAAAGTCTGTCACTGTTGGCATTGCTTCCCCATCTATTTGCCATGAAGTGATAGGACTGGATGACATGATCGTTTTCTGAATGTTGAGTTCTAAGGTTTTTCACTCTCCTCTTTCACCTTCATCAAGAAGCTCTTTAGTTCTGCTTCGCTTTCTGCTATGAGGATGGTGTCATCTGCATATCTGAAGTTACTGGTATTTCTCCCAGCAATCTTGATTCCAGCTTGTGCTTCATCTAACCTGGCATTTTGCATGATGTACTTTGCATATAAGTTAAATAAGCAAAGACAATATGCAGCCTTGATGTACTCCTTTCTCAATTTGGAACCAGTCTGTTGTTCCATGTCCAGTTCTAACTGTTACTCCTTGACCTGCAAACAGATTTAACAGGAGGCAGGTAAGGTGGTCTGGTATTCCCATCTCTTTTAAGAATTTTCCACATTTTGTTGTGATCCACACAGTCAAAGCTTTAGTGTAGTCAATGAAGCAGATGTTTTTTCTGGAATTCTCTTGCCTTTTTGATGATCCAATGGATGTTGTCAATTTGATCTTTGGTTCTTCTGCCTTTTCTAAATTCAGCTTGAACATCTAGAAGTTCTCTTTCAAACACTGTTGAAGCCTAGCTTGGAGAATTTTGAGCATTACTTTGCTAATGTGTGAGATGAATGCCAACTGTGCAGCAGTGTGGACATTCTTTGGCATTGCCTTTCTTTGGAATTAGAATGAAAACTGATCTTTTAAACTCCTGAGGCCACTGCCGAGTTTTCCAAACTTGAGGGCATATTGAGTGCAGCACTTTCACAGCATCATTCATCCAAAAAACAGATTCACAGACATATCCATCATAACTTTTTAACAAGTATCTGGGAACTATGACTTAGCTAAACTGACACAATTAACCATCACATCTACCATATCCCACTCAAGGCCTTTGCACCATCCCCTCTAACAGCAATCACATTCTTTCTCCAGCCAACTGTCATATACCTTGTCTCTATCCTCTTCTAGTCTCCTCTATCCCCATTATTTGCTCCATGTTACTTAGACTACTTCACTAGTACTAGAGACCCTTGTTTTTTGTTTCTTTGTATGTTGGTTTTAGAGTAGTGTTCATTTTCCTCTACTGAAATGAACCCAGAGATGCTGTCTATCCCATTCACTGCTGCTCATTCCCTACAGCGCATTTCCCAAGTGGTGCTAGTGGTAAAGAACCCGCCTACCAATGCAGGAGATGTAAGAGACCTGAGTTCCATCCCTGGGTAGCGAAGATCCCCTGGAGAAGGCCATGGCAATCCATTCAGGTATTCTTGCCTGGAGAATCCTATGGACAGAGAAGTCTGGTGGGCTACAGTCCATAGGATCTCAAAGAGTCAGAAATGACTGAAGTGACTCAGCACATATGCACATAGACTCCCCACATATCACCAAATAGTCATTCAAAAATAATCATGATGAACTAATATGTGAACCATAATAAGCTGTATTTCATACAAATTTTGAAGAATAAACCAAACAACTCTCTTCAGTACACTGCATTGTCACTGTGACAGTAGGTCTATAGTTTAAGCTATGCAAGAGTCCCCCAAGGAGAGCATTAATGGAAAATCTAAACTGTCCTGACAATTCTCTATCTCAAATACATTACATAAAAATTACAGTGATTGGCTGAAATGGTCACAACTTGTACTGACTTAAACAAAAGGATCATATTGGCTCATGTACCAAGTCACTTCACTCATGTCTGATTCTTTGTGATCCTGTGGACTGTAGCCCTCCAGTCTCCTCTGTCCATGGGATTCTCCAGGCAAGAATATTGGAGTAAGATGCTGCCCTCCTCCAGGGGGTCTTCCCAACCCAGGGATTGAACCTGATTCTCTTATGTCTCCTGCATGGGCAAGTGGGTTCTTTACCACGAGCACCACCTGGGAAGCCAGTAGTGGTTCATATACATATATATATAAAGAGAAAATAACAAAAGTTACAGTTATTTAAAAATTACTAGATCCAGGAGCACAAACAATGTGGTTAAGAATTAACCTTTCATTCTGCAAAACTCAATCCATGTTTTCATTTGGTCCTTTAACAGATTTTTGTTCTTGTGGTCGCAATATGGCTCTAGGCCTACATGCACACAGCTCAAGTCTGGTAGAAAAGACAAAAAAAAAAAAACAACTCTTTTTTAGTCCTACCACAAAACACTTCAAGATTTGTTCTGATTGAAATGATTTGGATTATATGTCCATCTGTGAAACAAGCTCTGTTTTTGTGTAGGAGGTAATGCTCAACTGAGCCAAGCCTGCTTTACATTTCCACTACTGGGCCTGGGCATTGAGCCAGCTCTACCAAAGTGGTATCATCTCAGAATGAACAAGTAGATAAAAAAAAAAAAAAAAACTTTTATTTTTGAACACTTTAAGATTTACAGAAAAAAGATGCAGAGATAGTAAAGAGCATTCCCAGGGCCCCACGCCTCATGTGTGTACTGTCATGTCCAACTCTGAAGTTGTGGCCTGCCAGGCTCCTCTGTCCATGGGATTTTCCTGGCAAGAGTACAGGAGTGAGTTGCCATTTCCTACTTCAGGGCATCTTCCCAATCCAGGGATCAAACCTGGGTCTCCAGTGTTTCCTGCATTGGCATGCAGATTCCTTACCACTAGCACAACCTACCTAGTTTCCCCTATTATTATCATCTTATATTAATCTGGTGCATTTGTTACAATCAGTGAATTAATATTGACACATTATTATTAACTAGAGTCTATATTCAACCCTGAATATTCATTGAAAGGACTGGTGCTGAAGCTGAAGCTCCAGTACTTCGGCCACCTGATGTGAAGAGCTGACTCATTGGAAAAGACCCTGATGCTGGGAAAGATTCAGGGCAAGAGGAAAAGGAGGCGAAAGACGATGAGTTGGTTGGATGGTATCACTGACTCAGTGGACATGAGTTTGAGAAACTCAGGAATATGGTGAAGGACAGAGAAGCCTGGCATGCTTCAGTTCATGGGGTCGCAGAGAGTCAGACATGACTGTGATTAAACAACGATAATTCTTTCTTCAGACTTCTTCAGTTTTATTTAATGACTCATATCCATTCCAGGACCTCATCCAAGATACTTTATCATATTTAGCCATCATGTCTCATAGGATTACTCTTGACTGAAAGGGTTTTTCAGACTTTTCTTGTTTTAAAAATCACCCTGACAGAGTACTGATAAGCTATGTTGTAGTACTTCTCTCAGTTGGAGTTTATCTAATGTTTTATCACGATTCGAATGGGGATATGAATTACTGGGAGGAAGACCACAGAGGTAAATTGCCATTTCAATGCATCATATCAAGAGTATATACTATCAATTAACATCACTATTGATGTTTACCTTTATCACCTAGCAGGGTACTGTTTGTCAGATTTCTCCACTGTATAGTTACTCTTTTCTCCCTCCAACTCCATACTGTGCTCTTCACAAGGATACTATACTCAATCCTGAGTCAAGGAGTAGGGAATTATGCTTCACCTCTTTGAGGACAGAATATATACATAAATTATTTGGTACTCTTCTGCATGAAATATTTGTCTAGTCTCCGCCATTTGTTTATTTATTAAACCATTTATTTATATAATATAAATTTGTGGATATTTATTTTATAATTTAGGTTATAATCCATTGGCACATTATTTATTTTGCTTATGTTAATCCAGTTGTGGCCACTGGATGCTCTTTCAGCTGACTCCTGTGTCCCTTTGTCATAACTCCATCACTGTGGTACTTATTTTTTAGTATTTTTTTCCTGTGGCAAAATTATTATTGCTTGTTAGTGATGGACAGGGAAGCCTGGCATGTTGCAATCCATGAGGTCGCCAAGAGTCAGACACAACTGAGTGACCGAACTGAACTGTTATAATTTTCTATTGGTTTAAGAACGGTCTTAACATCATTTATTACTTTGGAGCCAGTTGAAGGAGAAAAGACAGTGCATTTCTGGATTCCTGGCCATAGGGATTATTTTCATAGAAATTTATAAGCTTGTGGAATGTTATAAAGCTCCATGCATGTGGTACTCTCACAACTGCATGTGTCTCCAAGATCATGTTATCTCAGTGTCAACACTGTGTGGGCTTATAGTCACATTAAAAAATTCACATGATGTGCCCTCCCTCCTTTGTGTGTTTCTCTTTCTGAGTATTGTAACATAAATTCTTGGTTGATGCCTTATAGCTCTCCATTTCCTGTTTGGTATCTGTTGGCAATGTTCCCTGCATGACTGACTTTAAGTGCTCTTATCTTTGATAGCCAACAGGAAAGAACCTTCTGTTGTAATGGTCAGTTCCTTCAAAGGGTTTTACCAAACCAAGGCATTTAAAAGACGGTGATCCAAGATTTTACTGTGTGTGTGTATATGTGTAATTGATACATTTAACAAAACATTATCAAAATATGGGGTTAGAAAAAATGTATTACTTATTCCTTCACTTTCAAGTGGATCTAATAGCAAGAATATTGGGGGTGGGATGGTTACATTTTCTACACCCATGAATAAAGAATCGAAATGATCCTATGGTTTCTCCTATTACCTAAAAGTGTCCATAGGGTGATATCACAAACACAATTTCAATTAAGCAATTTAAATGACAAAAGCCTATGTAACAATCAAATCTTCAAAATTTACTCCAGTGAATAACTAGCTGTTGGATGAGGATAGTGGCCAGCAAACTCTTCATCCCTATTAGAAATTTCTCCCAAATTTCAGAGGCAATATGAAATACCAAATAAGATTATAATGTGCAAACCTGAAGGTTAGTAAACAATAGCTTTAATTTATAGAAATTTGAAGAAAGTGATAAAATTTGAAGCACCAATTAAATCTTTTATCATATTTCCCTCATCCAGCTTAAAATCCGTCAGTGACACTTTAATGTCAAGAGAATTGTAGTCAGTTTGCCTATTAAATTATAGAGGATATGGCATGATTTGGCTTTTTATGGCCATTTTGCTACTTATTAAGAAAATGCAGAGATAGGTGTTTATTATTATTAGTCCATATCTTGGCACTTCCACCCTTTCTTAGACAGTTTACTTCCAATAACTCAGACTATGGAAAATATAATGCTGAGCAGAGGTCTTTTCTATGAACTTGAATGTAGCAACAATTTAACCTCAACTCCAAAAGCTGTTTCTCACCAATGAAGAGGAAGACCTTTTTTTTTTTTTTTTCCAATATGAAGGTAGGAAAAACATTTAGAAATAAAAACAAATCAATAATATACTGCTGTAATATTTCCTATCTCATTATTAGCTTAAGTTATAGAAAGGTTAAATTTTGCCCAGTGTCCCTGGTTTCAGGAAGTATGAAATTTACTTCCATAAAACCACTCCTAACCAAAATGTATCGAATAAATCAAGCAGTATTGTGGAGTACCTGCCTTTTTATATCCAAGCACAACACTAGCTCCATCAGTTCAGTTCAGTTCAGTTCAGTCGCTCAGTCGTGTCCAACTCTTTGAGACCCCATGAATTTCAGCACGCCAGGCCTCCCTGTCCATCACCAACTCCCAGAGTTCACCCAAACTCATGTCCATCAAGTCGATGATGCCATCCAGCCATCTCATCCTCTGTCGTCCCCTTCTCCTCCTGCCCCCAATCCCTCCCAGCATCAGAGTCTTTTCCAATGAGTCAACTCTTCACATGAGGTGGCCAAAGTACTGGAGTTTCAGCTTTAGCATCAGTCCTTCCAAAGAACACCCCGGACTGATCTCCTTTAGAATGGACTGGTTGGATCTCCTTGCAGTCCAAGGGACTCTCAAGAGTCTTTTCCAAAACCACAGTTCAAAAGCTCCATAACTCACACAAAATAAATATTTATTGAGTAGAAAAAAGTGTCTAATGATTTCATAAACTACCAAAATATGGCATGAAAACCATCAACTGCGGAGTCCAAGGAGCCTGGGCCTTTTCACAGAGCCACTAGAGGAGCCCTGGTTGGAGCACTGATGACTCACTGACACTGTGTCAGAAAAGAACATGGATTTTTTAGGAATCCAACTTGTTGGAGGTTAATAACATTTAGCATTTGACTGCGAAGGTCTGTTAGCATAGAATTTACAAAATGTACTGATAATTTAGACACTGATGAAGGGAAACTAAAGATCGCCAGATTCAGGTGTTGCTTCTTCAGCAAGCCATGTTTGCTAAGGGAAGACTGTAAAGAGGCAGTGAGTATAGTTATTAGGGAAAGGCTGAGACTCTAGAAGCACCGTACTTTCCCAAACTGAGAAATAAGACATGGCATGTTATTAACATTTTCACATTCTGAAATGGGATTTTTATTTATTTATTGACACTCTGTTCAGACAAGGTTAGGTCTTCAATTTTCTCCACCGTATTACAAGCTCTTAAATGCCAAGTAGGATTTGAAACTGAAAAAATTCAGGATTTGCATCTTTAATATGTTAAAAATTAGCTAAAGACATCAACAGTACTGTGCAACAGAGGAAATCTTTAAAGAAAATTTGTATTATTTAAAATAATTTCTAAATAAAATGCAAAGGAACATTCAAAAATAGATACAACATTGATTTCAGTACCAAGCTTGAAATCCACAAAAATGTAATTGCAATTATGTACTGACATTGAAAAAAATAATCCTAATGTTGTTCTCTTTTGTTAAAGAACATTAATGCTTACCAGTTTACACAGAAAAAGATAGTGTGACATGGCAATGCACTTCAATTATTATTCAACACATTGACCGTGCACTACCAACACTTTGCTAAGTAAACCTTATTGAACATCTGTCTTAAAAATGCTTAAATCAATAAGAAAGACAAAGTTTATTTGACTTGTAGTCAGATTCTAATTCTAATTTCACTTTTTCTACAGGCTAAATAATTACAATTAGGCACTGATTAATGTTGTAGTTAATAAGAAATTAAAGGATTCTTCAACTTTCTCCTCAAAGTGAAAACAACATTTAGTTCAAATATATTTCATTGTTGACAGGGAAAACAGAATAGTGAGCAAATCTTTGTTAAAGTTATATACTAATTTCAATCTCTTTTCTTTTAATTTCAAAATATATTTTAAATAATATTTTCTCTACAGGA
The DNA here is from genome assembly GCF_029378745.1 of Bos indicus. Lineage (NCBI taxonomy): Eukaryota > Metazoa > Chordata > Mammalia > Artiodactyla > Bovidae > Bos > Bos indicus. Next base: position 53,997,715 of record NC_091761.1, on the reverse strand, counting down.
GTGCTTTTTCTTAATTCTAAAAAGAAAGTGATTAGATGGCTTTAGAATCATTCAAGACAATTATTGTTTTCAAATAAAAGCCCTTTATCATCAAAACAAAATCTTTGGAAAAGGTAATGTAATCTTTAAAATCATATATTTACCTTCTACTCCATTTTCTTTTTTCAACTGATATAAATGCACTGTTTTCCTTAACTACAACATCATTTTAGCTGGTATAAAGTTGAAAGGGAAAATGTGGGGGATTTTGAACATTAAGTTCATATACTAAAGCTACAATTTTAATTATCACAGGAAAATGTTTAGTCCTAGCTTAATTAATTGGAGAAAGATCATGAACTTAAGATAGTTTCTTCATTGTAACCTTTGTAAAATTTGACTAAGCTGTTTGCCATGAAAATTAATTATCTAATTTCAATGACAGGATTAGATGAATGGATAACTTCCAAACAGCATTTTTAGTACCAAAACTTCTTATCTCTATTAATTCCACTGTACCACTTATCCTAACAAAGGTATAATTTGATATGTGGCATGGGAGAGTTAAAAATAACCTGAAGGATTAAACGGGTCATTTGTTCTTCAAGGTGAGCAGGGATGAGGATTGGTATTATTCTTTTAAAATGTTATATTCACACTTATTGAGCAATTTCAGGAGCTTGCCAGTCCAATGCTGGGCAAATTTTGACACAGGAAGGATTAGCATTTGATGTCCTTTAACATTCTTACACAGTCTTTATTTTCTGTGGTTTATTCGTACATCAAGTGCCTGCAACCTTCATTCTGCTCACTATTACCCAGAATTCTATTATAATGCCTCTTAAATAGCCTTTCCTCTTAAAATAGAGCTCTGCTTTTCCTGGTTTCCCAGGTGGCACACTGGTAAAGAATTCACCTGCCAATGCAGGAGACACAGATTCAATCCCTGGGTTGGGAAGAGCTCTAGGAGTAGGAAATGGCAAACCATTGCAATATTTTTGATTGGAAAATTCCAGGGACAGAGGAGCCTGGAGGTCCATGAGGTTGCAAAGAGTCCGACATGACTGAGCACATGCACACACACACACCGACACATGCTTTTTCTGTGCTTTTCAAAAATTGCCTGCCTTATAATTATTCTTACAGAGGATAAAATTTAAGTCTCAGAAATATTAAATATCTTACCAGAGATCACCCTAAAGATATACATTTTGTGGATTATCAGATTCCATACTCTATGAAAATTTCCTTCTCCCCTATTGCTGTTCTTTCAGTAGAGAAGAATGAGTCAGAGGAACACTTTAGGGAGATAACTCTACACGACTCTAAAGGGTACTATTCTCATCACAGAATATGTGACGAGGAGTCCTAGAGTTGTGCAGAGCACAACATGAGTGACCATACACGATGGTCCTGATGTTGATTATTTACAACGGTAAATGGAGGCAAATAATACATGTTCCTTTAGTTAAAATCTAGTGACTAACATCTGTAATTGTTAAAAAAGTATTTAGTCTTGGACCAAAAGTTTTCATCCATTCTGATTTTACCTTACTAAAATGAAAATCAAATACTATTCCAATGAATTCGAAACTTATTACCAGAGAGATAAGAATCACTCTATTTCACTTTTATGAAAATGTATTTAAAGAACATGAAATCATACATTTCTTGTTATGTGGTATAATATCATAAATTATTGACAGTCAGCTTTCCGTTTACTTGTTAAAATATGCAGCATTTGGTTCTGATATTTTAAGTGTTTTACACATTTACAAAAATAAAATTGTCAGCACTTTAGAGTTGTTATGATCCCAACCTTATCCTAATGCAAATGTATAAGTTCCCTTCTTGCAAATTAATAAGAAAAACATAAAAAACAAGCTAATTTGAAACCTCTATCTTACTCCCTTTAGCTATTCCTAGTTCTTCTTTATACTTTTTTTAAACGTTTCAGAAGTACTGGCTCTCTTCATGTTGTACTTAATCTGTTAGGCTTCTTGTTCTTTGGTTTACAGAATATTAGTTTTCTGATATAAGACAATATTACTCTTGTGGACACTTAAAATGTCATCATTATTTTTCTGATGTATGAATAATCAGGTCAAAGATCTGTCTAAAGTCCTTATGAGATAATAGCTGTTACTTTCAGATTCACTTTTTTCTCCTTTCTACAGTGGTTAATTCCACACAATATGATGGGGATGTGTATAAACTGTGATTCCAGTCCTGTTATTCCTTTATCTTTGTAATCTCTCTAAGTAGTTTGCATTTATGCTTTGGTAATAGTGAAAAGTGAAGCTTTGTTTTAGTAAGGAAAGAGATCTTTTTGGCTTTTTCCATGGACTCATGCTACTCTTCCCTTTTTCTTGATAAACCTATTCAAGTAAGTGCTAATTTGAGGCCTTTCTGCCTATTGAAAACCAACATTACATATAGAACACCGCACTGTATTTATCAACAAATCCCTACTGTCTTGTTCTCAGACTAAAGGATTTAATCAGTGGACCTACATTCAAATGTTCTCCCTTAAATATACATTTTGTTATTTTAGGTGCTGCCTTGAACCTACCTTTTGGACACTGAACTTTTCTCTACATTTACTCTCTCCTCTTGCATTACACACATATTTTAGCATACTCTAATTCCTTTGACTGGCTTCTTAAAAATATTTTATACATCTTAATATTGTATACTTTAAATCCTGCAATAATGTTATAATTGCCACCAGTGTCAATTTAAATTTACCCTTAGATTCAAACTCTTTGTCTTTTTTTTCTTTTCTCTTGTTTTATTTCCAAGATTCCATATGGACTTTTTTCCCCACCTGAGGTTCTTACATTTTCCTTTGGATTTGTCTGTTGGAGGTGAACTCTTTATTATTTGTATGCAAATTCCTTTATGCTAATTTTATTCTTAAAAATATTGTCTATAGCAGAAAATTAGGCTCAATAATTGTAGCCCTTACCATTTTGAAGACACTTCTTAGTTCTGTGGCCTCTAATATTCTTGAGTAGTCAACTCAGTCATTCCTTTGAGGTTAATCTTTGGCTACTTTTAATAGTTTTATGCCTTGTTTCCTTCATCAGTTATGGGAAATTCTCAGACATTATTTCATGAAAAAAATTCTCTGTGGCCCATTTTTTCCCTTCTTTTTCTCTAAAATTAGTTTAAAACGTATTAGACCTCTCATTGTCCTCTCTTTCCCCGTCATCTTTAATTCTATATTTGTCTCTCCTCACTTCTTTCTAGCTCAGCTGTGTACAAGTGGCTATTAAAATCATATGTTGTCTACTTGGTTTTAGTTACAGTTTTCAACTTCACAATTTTAGTTGATTTCTATTTATATATATATCACTTTTTATAGTTTCCAGTTCTTTTTTCTAAATTTTACATCTCCTTTGGGACTTCCCTGGTGGTCCAGTGACTGAGACTGTGCTGCAGGAGGCCCAAGTTTGATCCCCGATCAGGGAACTAAGATCCCATACACCTACTACATGCTGTGTGGTGCAGCAAAAAAAAAAAAAGTAAAAATGCATTTTTATTCTGAACATAATGGATCATTGTATTATAATCTACATCTAGCAAATTCCCCTAACTGGACTTGCTCACAACCAAACTCCTACTGAATATTATTGCTCTATTGATTATTGTTTGTGCATTTTTATTCTGCTATTGCTTTAACATCTTAGATTGTTTTTTGAAACAATTAATTTCAGAAATAATTTGAGTCCTAAGATGTGTCTATACTCTTTTGGAGATGACTTTTGTTTCCTTTTGCCAAGCTAAAGTATGTACTAGCCGACCAAGACCAAAACTTAAGAACTGCTTGTGTTACGCAGATGGACTGCCAGAGTCTAGTCTATACCCTACCTCCTGAAGTTAGTTTCTTCAGATTTCTATCTTTGGTGATCACTTAAAGCTAACTTTCATCATTTCAATTCAGTGGGTCTCCTGACATAGGTTTTCTCTCAGATGTGTCCTGGGGACTGCAGAAGTTCCCAGAACTAAGGTACCAGTGCAGTCCTAGCACTCAGAGAAGGTTTCTGCTCCTGGAGATCCAGGACTCTGTTGTCTGCAGCCTGTTAGCTGTCTGGTATGATTGAAAGTACTTCTACTGAAGAAGCGGCTCATTCTCTCCCTTGTTATTACTTGAGGATCTCAGCATATAAAACAGCTCAGTGTATTAGTATGCATTAGTAGGTCCAGCTTTTTAGGTGCCTTTGGCACAAAGTGCTTTGAATCACCTAGGTGACCACTTAATGAAAATGGATTTCTCTCAAATGTTAGTTTTTCACAGGTTTTATTCACAGTCACACTATATTTGGGAGAAGTTAAGATTTTGTAAATCTGTGCTGGAAATCTTAAAAATATTAATAACTCCTGCCTTTACAATCTCACTCTGGCAGTTTAAGAAAAGAGACCAAAGGGAAACACACACACACACAAAACTATAGGAACACTTATACAAAAATATAACGTTTTTTAAACTCCAATAAAATGACAACAAATGAAATATCAAATAAAATGGAACAGATGTACTATGATTCATCCATATAATGGATTGGTATTTAGTAATTAAAAATAATACTTTATATAACCATCCTAGCTAAAATGAAAATATAAAATTTCATATATGTTGTGGTTAACATTATATAAACTTTACATGAAGAAAAGAAACAGGACTGTAAATGAGAAACATTAGACAAATCACTAAAAATCTATAGCAGCTTATTATTATCATGAATGCTGATTTATACATTTATTTATATTTAATGTATTTCTATAATTATAAAATAAAATCATACTACTTTTAAATTGAAAGAAAATATTATTTTAAATAAACCTGAAAGGAAATATAGCAAAATATAATCAATAATTTTATTCAAGAAGTGGAAATGTAAGTTTCCACCATTCTTTCAATTTCTTTGTGTTTCACAAATTTTCTAAGATTTTTTTATGATAAAAATAAAGTAATTCTATTTCTAAGCTAAATTTTTTTTACCTGTGATGGATTCATTTTGATATTTGATAAAACTAATACAATTATGTAAAGTTTAAAAATAAAATAAAAGATAAAAAAATCCATCTTTACACCTGTTAGTGTTAACAATAATAATTCACAAAGGTAATCAAAGTGAATTGACAGGATTTTTTTTAAGTTCCTTTTTTTTTTTAAACAATTTGGCTGTTAAACAACATATTGTTAAATAAGGGATAAATTATAGGATAATTTCCTATGGCATTAACTTTTCAGTCATTTCCTCATTGTAAAATACATCTTTATAAAGGAAAGCAGTATTTAAAGGCTTTACATTAGAAGTAAAATACCATGTACTATTTAAAAAAAGCAAGCTTTCTAGAGTGTATCTTTTGTGTAATAAATACCATAACATGAAAAGGTAATATAAATTAATTGCATAAAAGTATAGCCTTCTGACCCATGTAATGTGCTCCTTTCTCTTTCAGCATTGAATTGCTTTCTGCAAAGGATCCTTAAGTACTTTACCTCATTTTATACGGTGAAAGAAAAAGGACTCAAATTCCTCCCATTAGTGTCTTGATGTCCCAGTCTAATGTTCTCCTAATCAATCACTTCCCATGAATTCTGGTTTTGTTTCTTTAGTCACTCTTGGCAATACTCACAACTCTGTTTCTGATGCTGTGATAGCTGTTATGTAATATTCATCTTGTATAGTTTTATGAAGTATTATATTGTTTACAATAATCTAGTTATAGAAATAAAACAGATTAAACAAAAATGCATTATGCCCTTGAGTTGTTTCTTGACTGCTCAGCAGGTTAACTGTGACCTCAGAATAGGGAAAGGATGGCTAATTTAGTGGATAATTACATTAGGAAGGTGGCTTGTTTGGAAAACAGTACTGCTCTTTGCAAACGTATCCTGTAAAACTGTTATTTTTACTTGTTTCACAAATCAAGGACTCTCAAAGACACATTTGATAACTCCCAATATCTGGATAAGCAAATAAGAAAATGTTTTCTTATTCCAAATTTGTCAAAATTTTTCTTATTCTCCTCACAAAATTTGTTAACCAGATGATCTTATGCCAAACTTAAATATAAAAGTTTTAACACAAATGCTTTTAATGATGACATAAGATACTTCATAAAATCAGTCTTTTCTTTTTAATATCCATTCATTCATTTATACCTCACATTGTCTGAAAGGTTTTAAGATATATGTGTGTATGTTTGCATGTAATGAAATGAAACACTAATAAAATTAATTACTGAGGAAAATAAGACAAAGAGAAAAGGACAAAATGAAAGGTAAGGTGAAACAAACATGACATTAATACATGAAAAGCTCACCAAGGGTTTTTGGCTCCATTGGCTTTAGAATAAGTATTTGACCCTAAGTTAATTAATAAATATGAAATTCATTCTAGTCTTTAATATGAGATGAGAAATATGCTGACTAATATATTTCAGTAAGAAAAAATGAGTTGATAAGAGAAGTATCATTCTCTCTGATACTAAGGCCAGAAAGAAATTAACTTCTGTGAATTCTCATGGAAAATATGCTATATTATTCAAATGATTTTTTTTATTGTAAACAAATTAACTTATTCAATGGTTCTGTTTCCTATCTAAAAGGCTCATTCTGGGAATGGAAAAAGACGATCATTCAAACTTAGGAGAAGCAGCGAGATAAGAGGACATGAAATGAAGCCAAGTGTATAGTTTTCTGGCCTAACTTAATTCAAAGCTCCTTCAAACATGTCTTCTATAAATAAAAGCTCTCTTTACTGAGACTTTCATATTAAAACAGCAGTGATTCCAAGATTCTAATCTTTGACCAGTAGCTATGTTTCAAGTTAAGCAAAGAAACACAAGCAACAAAATCAGTTGAGCTGGAATATGTGTGATATCCACCTAGCAGGGAGCTACAAAAACAAAAGGCCACTGTTCCATCATCCCAGAAATGAAAGAACATTCATATACTGGATAAAGTCTCTCTTAGGAAGTAGTTGTGAATATTGTCACAACTTAGAGCTATGAATGTCATACTCTGCATAATGTTCTTATTGTCAGTATGTCCTCTAAATAATTACATCTATGAGGGTTTAAGAGTACCTTTTGCTAATTCACATCAGTTCAGTTCAGTTCAGTCACTCAATCATGTCCAAATCTTTGTGACCCATGGACTGCAGCATGCCAGACTTCCATGTCCATCAACAACTTCTGGAGCTTGCTCAAACTCATGTTCATCGAGCTGGTGATGCCATCCAACCATCTCATTCCTGTCATCCCCTTCTCCTGCCTTCAATCTTGCCCAGCATCAGGGTCTTTTCAATGAGTCAGTTCTTTGCATCAGGTGGCCAAAGTATTGGCATTTCAGCTTCAGCATCAGTCCTTCCAATGAATATTCAGGACTTATTTCCTTTAGGATTGATTACTCAAAGTGGATTAAAGATCTAAATGTAAGACCAGAAACTATAAAACTCTGAGAGGAAAACATAGGCAAAACAACTCTCCGACATAAATCACAGCAGGATCCTCTATGACCCACCTCTGAGAGTAATGGAAATAAAAGAAAAAAATAAACAAATGGGACCTAATTAAACTTAAAAGCTTTTGCACAACGAAGGAAACTATAAGCAAGGTGAAAAGACAGCCTTCAGAATGGGAGAAAATAATAGCAAACAAAGCAACTGACAAAGTATGGTCTCAAAAATATACGAGCAACTCCTGCAGCTCAATTCCAGAAAAATAAATGACCCAATCAAAAAAAAATGGGCCAAAGAACTAAACAGACATTTCTTCAAAGAAGCCATACAGATGGCTAACAAACACATGAAAACATGCTCAACATCATTCATTATTAGAGAAATGCAAATCAGAACCACAATGAGGTGCAATCTCATGCCAGTCAGAATGGCTGCAATCCAAAAGTCTACGAACAATAAATGCCGGAGAGGGTGTGGAGAAAAGGGAACCCTCTTACACTGTTGGTGGGAATGCAAACTAGTACAGCCACTATGGAGAACAGTGTGGAGACTCCTTAAAAAACTGGAAATAGAACTGCCTTATGACCCAGCAATCCCACTGCTGGGCATACACACTGAGGAAACCAGAACTGAAAGAGACACATGTACCCCAATGTTCATCACAGCACTGTTTATAATAGCCAGGACATGGAAGCAACCTAGATGTCCCTCAGCAGATGAATGGATAAGAAAGCTGTGGTATATATACACAGTGGAATATTACTCAGCCATTAAAAAGAATACATTTGAATCAGTCCTAATGAGGTGGATGAAACTGGAGCCTATTATGCAGAGTGAGGTAAGCCAGAAAGAAAAATACCAATACAGTACACTAACACATATATATGGAACTTAGAAAGATGGTAATGATAACCCTATATGTGAGACAGTGAAAGAGACACAGATGTATAGAACAATCTTTTGGACTCTGTGGGAGAAGGCAAGGGTGGGATGATTTGAGAGAATAGCATTGAAACATGTATATTATCATGTGAGAAACAGATTGCCAGTCCAGGTTTGATGCATGAGACAGGATACTCAGGGCTGGTGCTCTGGGATGACCTAGAGGGATGGGATGGGGAGGGAGGTGGGGGGGGAGGTTCAGGATGGGGAACACATGTACATCCATGGCTGATTCATGTCAATGTATGGTAAAACCACTACAATATTGTAAAGTAATTAGCTTCCAATTAAAAAAAAAAAAAAAAAAGGATTGATTGCCTTGATCTCCTTGCAGTGCAAGGGACTCTCAAGAGTCTTCTCCAACATCATAGTTCAAAAGAATCAATTTTTCAGCATTCAGCTATCTTTATGGTTCAAATTTTACATTCATACATGATTACTGGGAAAACCATAGCTTTGATCAGACGGACCTTTGTCAGCAAAGTAATGTCTCTGATTTTTAATATGCCCTCTAGTTTGGTCATAGCTTTTATTCCAAGGACTAAGTGTCTTTTTTAATTTCATGGTTACAGTCACCATCTTCAGTGATATTGGAGCCCAAAAAAATAAAGTCTCTCACTGTTTCCAATGTTTTCCCATCCATATGCCATTAAGTGACGGGACCTGATGCCACAATCTTATTTTTTTGAATGTTGAGTTTCAAGTCAGCTTTTTTACTTTCCTTTTCCACTTTCATCAAGAGGCTCTTCAGTTCCTCTTCACTTTCTGCCATAAGGATGGTGTCATCTGCATATCTGAGGTTATTGATACTTGTCTGCAATCTTGATTCCAGCTAGTGCTTCATCCAGCCCATCATTTTGCGTGATGCACTATGCATTAATTTAAATAAACAGGATGACAATATATAGCCTTGACGTACTCCTTTCCCAATTTGGAACCAGTCCATTGCTCCATGTCCGATTCTAACTGTTGCTCCTTGACCTGCATACAGATTTCTCAGGAGGCAGGTCAGGTGGCCTGGTATTCCCATCTCTTGAAGAATTTTCCACAATTTGTTGTGATCCACACAGTCAAAGGCTTTGGCATAGTCAATAAAGCAGAAATAGATGTTTTTCTGGAATTATCTTGCTTTATGTATGACCCAACAGATGTTGGCAATTTGATCTCTGATTCCTCCACCTATTCTAAATCCAGCTTGAACATCTGGAAGTTCTTGGTTCATGTACTATTGAAGCCTTGTTTGGAGAATCCTGAGCATTACTTTACTAGCGCGTGAGATGAGTGTAATTGTGCAGCTGTTTGAACATTCTTTGGCATTGCCTTTCTATGGGATTGGAATGAAAACTGAAAAAGATTGGAAAACTCCACAGTGGCCACAGGACTGGAAAAGGTGAGTTTTCATTCCAATCCAGAGAAAGGCAATGCCAAAAAATTCACATAAAGGCTCTCTATAAACTGACTAGCATTAGCCAGGTTAATATGTATTAATAGATCAAGTACAAACACTCTCTGCTTTTGCATGATTCTCAATGTACAACTGTCAGTAACTATGATTTTGTTAAGTAACCCCAGTCCCCCAAGTACACAATTTAAATGTTGCCTATCATGGTATGAGTTGTGAGTAATGACATAATGATACAAACTTCACTACCAGCATTTTGATCCAGGAATCACTAAGTAAAGGACACGCATCATGATGTGACCTAATTGTGTCACTTGTTTCAAAGTCCATTGGTAGTTGATTTCAAAGCATCTGTTAACAAGTCCACACACAGACAGCAAGGTATGGAACTGAGTTGCCTTTTTGTCTCCTAGTGGTAAATCCATGTAGCATTTTACGAAAATAGATAATTGATAGAGAAAGAGAATTCATCAACAAACATGAATGTGCAAAGTGAAATAAAGTAGGGAGACAAGAGGAAAAAGAAGAAAAGGAAGGAAAGGAGGAGGGGAGAAAAGAAAAGTGTTGTTGGTGGAAGTGAAATTCAAATCAAATGTAAATAGAGTTAGAGTACAAACAGCTGAGTGAAGGAATGTTGATAATGGCACCATTCAAGAGACTCTAAACATGTGCTACAGTAAGGTCAGATCAGATCAGGTCAGTCGCTCAGTCGTGTCCGACTCTTTGCGACCCCATGAATCGCAACACGCCAGGCCTCCCTGTCCATCACCAACTCCCGGAATTCACTCAGACTCACATCCATCCAGTCAGTGATGCCATCCAGCCATCTCATCCTCTGTCATCCCCTTCTCCTCCTGCCCCCAATCCCTCCCAGCATCAGTCTTTTCCAATGAGTCAACTCTTCGCATGAGGTGGCCAAAGGACTGGAGTTTCAGCTTTAGCATCATTCCTTCCAAAGAAATCCTGGGCTGATCTCCTTCAGAATGGACTGGTTGGATCTCCTTGAAGTCCAAGGAACTCTCAAGAGTCTTCTCCAACACCACAGTTCAAAAGCATCAATTCTTCGGCGCTCAGCCTTCTTCACAGTCCAACTCTCACATCCATACATGACCACTGGAAAAACCATAGCCTTGACTAGACGAACCTTTGTTGGCAAAGTAATGTCTCTGCTTTTGAACATGCTATCTAGGTTGGTCATAACTTTCCTTCCAAGGAGTAAGCGTCTTTTAATTTCATGGCTGCAGTCACCATCCGCAGTGATTTTGGAGCCCAGAAAAATAAAGTCTGATGCTGTTTCCACTGTTTCCCCATCCATTTGCCATGAAGTGATGGGACCGGATGCCATGATCTTAGTTTTCTGAATGTTGAGCTTTAAGCCAACTTTTTCACTCTCCACTTTCACTTTCATCAAGAGGCTTTTGAGTTCCAGTGAGGGTGAATTTCTTAACATAAATAAGTAAGTAGTTGAGATGGAAAAGAAAGAGATGCCTCAGAGGAAGTGATGCCAAAAAAACTTCACACTGAAGGAACTCTCAAAGATATTTCACAATATTGAAAGCACAAAGGGTAAAAGTTTCAATCTGCCACAACATTTGAAATGTGTATGGAATTTATCCAGAGCACAGAAAAAATAAAATAAAATTTTCACTTGCATTTTAAATTATATGAAGAGAAGAAAAGGGAGACGATATTCAAACTCAACTCTCGATAAGCATTTTTACAAAATAGTAAAATACTTTAATTTTTAACATCTCCAATGTTTTAGTGCACTAAATAAATAGTAAGTTTTTACTAGGTTTCTGTATACATGTGTGTATATGTATATATATATATAGAGAGAGAGAGACTCATCTATAACCAACAGTAAAAAAGTTTTTAAGGTTTTGACAACAATTTTTAAAGTCATGAAACAATCATAATTTTCCTATTGATTATTAAAGTTGCTTTCATGTTTTGGGGCTTCCCTGGTGGCTCAGATGGTAAAGAATCTGCCTGCAATGCGGAAGACCTAGTTTCAATCCCTAGGTCAGGAAGACCCCCTGAAGAAGAGAATGGCTACCCACTCTAGTCTTCTTGCCTGGAGAATTCCAGGGAGACAGGAGCCTGGCAGGCTACAGTCCATGGGATAGCAAAAGACTTGACATGACTGAGTGACTAACACTTTCCCTTTCATATTCTTAGTGTGTATGGTTATTTTTACAGTCCCACACTACTGTGGAAAGAGAGGATTTCTTGTACTAAATACTACAGGTATGTAAAAATGTAAATAACATAGAATACATTACTGGTAAGACACAAATAAACATTGTGCATGAAAAAGTCTTTTGAAGTATTATAAGAAAGGAATAAAACATAAAAGAAAATATATTTATTTAATAATATTGATAACTTCTTCAAAAGTGAAAAGCAAAATTAGAAGACAACAAATTAGAAATATATTTATAATGTGTATGGAATAAAAAAATAACCAAGAACAAGAATCAAGCTGGATTTAGAAAAGACAGAGGAACCAAAGATCAAATTGCCAGCATCCTATGGATCCTCAAGAAAGCGAGAGAGTTCCATAAAAACATCTACTTAGGCTTTATTGATTATGCCAAAGCCTTTGACTGTGTGGATTACAACAAACTGTGGAAAATTCTCAAAGAGATGGGAATACAAGATCTGCTTCTTGAGAAATCTGTACAAGTCAATAAATAATAGTTAGAACTGGACATGGAACAACAGACTTGGTTCCAAATCAGGAAAGGAGTACATCAAGGCTGTATATTGTCACCCTGCTTATTTAACTTATATGCAGAGTACATCATGAGAAATGCCAAGCTGGATTAAGCACAAACTGGAATCAAGATTTCTGGGAGAAATATCAATAACCTCAGATATGCAGATGACACCACCTTTATGGCAGAAATTGAAGAACTAAAGAGCTTCTTGCTGAAATGAAAGAGGAGAGTAAAAATGTTGGCTTACAAACTCGACATTCAGAAAACTAAGATCATGGCATCCAGTCCCATTGCTTTGTGTCAAATAGATGGGGACACAATGGAAACAATGAGAGACTTTATGTTCTTGGGCTCCAATATCACTGCAGATGTTGACTGCTACCATGAAATTAAAAGACTCTTGCTCCTTGGAAGAAAAGCGATGACCAAACTAGAGGGCATATTAAAAACCAGAGATATTACTTTGCCAACAAAGGTCCATATAGTCAAAGCCATAGTTTTTCCAGTAGTCATGTATGAATGTGAGAGTTGGAGTATAAAGAAAACTGAGTGCTAAAGAATTGATGCTTTTAAACTGTGGTGTTGAAGACGACTTCTGAGAGGCCCTTGGACTGCAAGGATATCAAACCAATCAGTCCTGACTATTCACTGGAAGAACTGACGCTGAAGCTGAAGCTCCAATACTTTGACAACGTGATGCGAAGAACTGACTCATTGGAAATGACCCTGATGCTGGGCAAGACTGAAGGCAAGAGAAGAGGGGGACAACAGAGGATAAGATAGTTGGATGGCATCACCAATTCGATGCACATTAGTTTGAGAAGTTCCAAGAGCTGGTGATGGATAGGGAGGCCAGGCGTGCTGCAGTCCATGGGGTCGCAGAGAGCTGGACATGACTGAGTAACTGAACTGAACTGAAAGAATTCAAACCAAAAAAAATTAGCAAGTATCCCAAGAGATAATGGAATAACTGGGAAGAAAATAACTCTAGAAAAGATATGGTTATAAGAAACTAAAGTACACATTTAGCTTGCATGAAATAAAAGGAAATAAATGAAAAGCAAGAATTTCGTGTAGTCTTCATAGGAATTGAAGCTTACAGATGGAAAGTCAGGAATGCAAGCTGTTTTGTTTTTCTTCTCATAAATTTTCTAACTTTCTGTTTTAAAGCCAGTCAAGCTTTTTTTTTTTTTTTTTTTTAATGCAGCTTCTTCACAACTGCAAAATGGCATCTAGAGTAAAATCTCATCACTTTTTGGTTCATGGGACTACTGCAGCTGACTTTACTTTCTGATATATGTTTGGTTCTCAACAAGATTCTGGTCAGTTGCCAATTGTGTGGTCTCAGGGAAGCCTTTTTATCAGAAGAGGATACAATTTGTTTGCTATTTTCAGCAACTCTGGGTAGGGCAGATGCATTTGCTGACATATGTAATTCACTTAATTAACAAAAGAAATTTAAAAAATATAATGGTCATTTAAGGCTTCCTTAGTAGTTTAGTGATACTAAAATCTGCCTGAAATGCAGAAGTCACAGGAGATGCAGATTCTATCCCTGGGTCAGGAAGAGCTCCTAGAGGAAAGCATGGCAATATCCACTCCAGTATGCTTTCCTGGAGAGTTCCATGGACAGAGGAGCCTGGTAGACTACAGTACATAGGGTGGCAAGGTTGAACAAGAGTGAAGTGACTTTTATGCACACAATAATTATTTGAAGATATTTTAAAAACCAAATCATTGATTCATAAAATAGTGAAATATGTTTCAAGGAAAAATAGACAATAAAGAAAGAACATTGACACCTCATGAGCACTGCTTGAGAGATTACAAATCAGTACAATTATTTCAGGGAAAAATCTGTCATTGTACAATAAAAACCTCAAAAATCTGGACTTCCAGTGATTTAATTTGACTTTTAGAAATTTATCTTCAAGAAATAATTATGAGTTTGTAAACAGTTGACATACAGAACTCTTCATTTTTATATTATTGAAGATAGAAAATGAAATCATTAACTTCAATATTCAAAAAAGAAAGAATGGTCATATTTTCAAATAATGTAATATTATTTACTCATTATAATTCATAGAAGTCCCCAAATTTATTTTTGAAGACATCTATGTTCACATGCAACAACATGGAGGAATGTGTAGGTTCTGTACACTCTGAGAGAATATTTTACAGTATTTGAAATATAAAAATCATTTAAGACAAAGAACAACTGTAAGCAAGTAATTCTCAAACTATATGTGGTAAAAGACCAGTGTTATTGTTGCTATTCTTTCCAATTCTAATTCACTGTAGACCAATTCCTTAAAAAAACTATAATAAAATAAATCAGCATAAAAATAAAATAAAAAAACATTATATGTATTTTTATAATATTCAATAAACAAAGTATGTCGTTTTACTATATATGTTTCTAAACACTTTCAGTTTCTGTACTTATCACAGACTAGTAACCAATCTGCAGACCAACAAACTGTGGAATACAACTTGAATAGCACTGCAACTGATCTTCATTATACTGTCTGCTAATATGGTTGGTTTTATTAACAGCAAAGCTTTTGATTCACTAAATGATATGCAAATTTATTTTTTAAATTATTAATCATTTTAACTAATATATATTGCAGACTTTATGTATGTCACTGCTTTCAATAAAAAAAAAATTAAACCTAAAAATAACCATGTACAATAAGTAAAATTACTTCATTCACTTAGAGACACACGGAAGACATTTTAGCAGATACATAGCCAGTCAGTAGCAGACCTGGGATTTGACCTGGGATTTGCAATGTGACCCTAAAGCCCACTTTGTAATGCACTCTTCTATCTCCTCTCACACTGTACTGCCTTGTAGCCCAAAGCTTAACTGCTTAGAATCACGGAATAGACGGTGAGCACTAAATTCAAACTCTGTAAGATGGGGCCCCTCTGGTGACATAAAAGGATTCACAGACAAAACTTGAAATGAAAAATAAGATAATTTAAGACCCTGATGCTGAGAGGGATTGGGGGCAGGAGGAGAAGGGGACGACAGAGGATGAGATGGCTGGCTGGCATCACCAACTCGATGGACATGAGTTTGAGTGAACTCTGGGAATTGGTGAGGGACAGGGAGGCCTGGAGTGCTGCGATTCATGGGGTTGCAAAGAGTTGGACACGACTGAGAGACTGAACTGAACTGAACTGAATGTAAGATGAGCTCAATGAATTCCTTTGTCTATTCCAAAACATCTTTAACAAAATTTGGGCATTCTAATGCCCTGAAAATACTGAGTATAATTGGATATTTCAGTAAAATATAAAAAGGGATGAGGTATGCTTCATTGTCATAGTTGTCACTACCTTTCATCAACTGCCATAGACAACACACCAAAATTTAACTGTTAAAAGGTTACTTTTTTTTTTAAGATTAGGAACTTATTATTTCTTTTATTTCTTTCCATTTTGTTTCTCTGAACCTCAGACACAAAATGCTAAATTAACCACATGCCTCAGTAACTCACGATGATCTGGGCAAAACTTCTCTTTGTTTTAATTTTGATTCTCTTTTGGCCAAATTCCTCAGTCTCATTTCTCTATGCATCAAAAAAAGGCAATCATTTTAATGTTACAGATACAAAGATAGGTAGGTAAGCAAATTAGATAGACCTATAGTACCACTTGTTTAGTTTTTTTTTTTTTAATATTTCTTTTATTTGTATACATTCTTATAAACCACATATCTCCTCCCCCCTCCCCAGCTCAACACAATGTTTCTAAGATTTACCTACTTTGCTGGGTACACATCTTCCTTAATTTCTCCAAATATGTCACAGTGTTTCTTCAGTGCACATTTTAGCTTCAAAGGCCCTTTTCTAGAAGCTCTGGGCCAAAATAATTACAAGCCACTCATCTAGAATAATTCAGCATAACAAAACAGAAATCTTTTTATATAAAATTAAGTGAACAAAGCTTTTTTGTGGTTTTTAGCTTACTTATATGACATGCTAAAATAAGATATGAAAGTTAAGATTTATTCAGTTCTGATGAATTAAAATAACTTTAAAGTGGTTTTGCTTTATAGAACCAGGTTTATAAGGCACTTGTTTTTCTACATGCAAAGTTCTAAAAGAAAAGGGTCATTGAGAATTAAGCACCCTAGTTACAAACCAACTATATCCAGGTATGCTTAAAATTTGAATAAACTAGATTTAAGAAATGATTTAAATGCACCAAATTTTGACCAATCAGGTCCTGTTGGGGAAAAAAAATGGATGATTAAATCCCCATGTACATGTTTTTTTGTTTGAATTTAGATTAGTGTTCATCATTGTTTTATAATGTATTTTAAAAATAATATCTCAAATAACATATGGCTAGGAGTACATGTTTTGTTTCCATTATATTATAAAAGGAAACAACTCTTTGAAAACATTAAGAAATTGACTGTGGATAAATTAAAAATTAACAGTAGTGCCAGAATTAAATGTTATTGAGCCCACTAGACCATGGGTTCCTAAGGAGATATTAGATACTTATCTTCATTCACCCAGCATATAGTATCCAGAGGAGCACCATTTCACACAGTGATGTTTGATAATGGAAAACAATTTAGCCTCCTAAGTAATATCACTCATGAGACTATTCAGATTTTAGTAAAGAGCAAAAAATGTACAAAACAATGAAAAGGAAGTATGTAATCTTCAGGAATATAGTATTTAGTGGTGGAGATAAACTAACATACGGTCAAAATAACTTTTAGAAAGTGAAACTGAATTTTACATACACATGTGCAGAGTGTTGTGTATGGTATTTCAAGTGGAGTATAATATTAAAACTAGTACCAATTCAAACGCATACAATTCATTATGTATAGGCTAGCCCATCATGAGTAAGACATAGCTAAAATAAGCTTATAAGTGCTAATTTTGTATGTAAAGATGACACTCCAGACCTCACAATTTTTAGGTCTACTTTTAATTTTCTAGGAAGAGTGAGGTAATGTAAGCCTATTCACAAAGCTGTCTCTGTTGTAAATTTATATATTACTTTATTTTGATGAGATACAGTTTGAAAGAATTTTGAAACCAACAGTTACATATAAGCATGTGACCACATGGGGATTTAACCCAATGAATTCATATCATTTGTGTCCTACTTTATGAAGTGTCTTTCCAGCTACTGATGTCTACTTAGTAATTAATTTTCTTATTCCATTAATGTATAATCTGTGCCTATCAGTTCCAGGCATTCTAATCAGGACCAAAGGGAAAAAAAAAAAAACATATAATTGACTTTTATTATAGCACTTAAAATGAGAGAAAAGGCAAGTATATAATATAATAAGATGAGAAAACATTAATTAAAGAGCAAAAGTAATTTAGGCAAGTGAGCGATCACAACTGGCTACACTGATAAGAGGATTTCTTGGAAGAGGTCATATTTAAGCTTGTAATGAGAGTTTTATGTCACAGAACATGATATAATAGAATATATTAAGATCTCAGTTATCGCCATAAGTTCAGTTCAGTCCAGTCGCTCAGTCGTGTCCAACTCTTTGCAACCCCATGAACTGCAGCACGCCAGGCCTCCCTGTCCATCATCAACTCCCGGAGTCCACCCTAACCCATGTCCATTGAGTTGGTGATGCCATCCAGCCATCTCATCCTCTGTCATCCCCTTCTCCTCCTGCCCTCAATCTTTCCCAGCATCAGGGTCTTTTCAAATGAGTCAGCTCTTTGCATCAGGTGGCCAAAATATTGGAGCTTCAGCTTCAGCATTAGTCCTTCCAATGAATAGTCAGAACTGATCTCCTTTAGGATGGACTGGTTGGATCTCCTTGCAGTCCAAGGGAGTCTCAAGAGTCTTCTCCAACAACACAGTTCAAAAGCATCAATTCTTTGGTGCTTAGCTTTCTTTATAGTCCAACTCTCATATCCATACATGACCACTGGAAAAACCATAGCCTTGACTAGACGGACCTTTGCTGGCAAAGTAATGTCTCTGCTTTTCAATATGCTATCTAGGTTGGTCATAACCTTCCTTCCAAGGAGTAAGCAACTTTTAATTTCATGGCTGCAATCACCATGAAAAAATCATCTGCAGTGATTTGGAGCCCAGAAAAATAAAGCCAGCCACTGTTTCCACTGTTTCCCATCTATTTGCCATGAAGTGATGGGACCAGATGCCATGATCTTAGTTTTCTGAATGTTGAGCTTTAAGCCAACTTTTTCACTCTCCTCTTTCACTTTCATCAAGAGAAATGGTAAAGAGGTCTGCAGACTAGGACATTTGAAGTATGCAGGTAGCAAGTTAACTTATACGAATAAACCATCTTAACTGGGATCTCTCACTAGGGTTCCAGAGCTGAACCACAGAACATAGATATTGTCTGAGTGATTATTTTACTTATCTCAATGAGTATCATTTGAATGCATAGGTGAAAAGATAATTCATAACCTCCAAAAATGCCTTACTGCAATAGAACTTAATTATCTCATGATATTCCAGTCAAGAAAGATCCAGTGCCTGATAGTTATATTTACTGAGGGACACATCTATATTTATCTATATTTTATATCCATATTTTTATATGTAAATATTTATATAACTATTTTTGCTGTTGTTCTTGTTTAGTCGCTAAGTAGCATCCAATTCTTTTGCGACCTTATGGACTGTAGCCCACCAGGCTTCTCTGTCTATGGGACTTCCCAGGCAAGAATACTGAAGTGGGTTGCCATTTCTTTCTCCAGAGGATATTCCCAACCCAGGGATAAAACCTGCATCTCCTCATTAGCAGGCAGGTTCTTTACCACTGAGCCACCAGGGAAGCCCCTACACATCTATATCCATCTATATATGTATATATTTGTATATACCAAAACTCATCTATTCTTTCTTTTTTTCTCTTCCTTTCTAGAGAGAGACACAGAACTTATCTATTAATAATGAGAAAGATGACTACTGAGTTTACCAGGTACAGAGCAGCATTTTCAACCCCTGAAGGCAGACCTACATATGAAGACTGATTATTACCAGAAAGACTTTTTTTTAAGTAGAAAATAATAGTACCATTGAGTCATAAGGACTTGATTTATTTCCCCCCCTAAATAGAGACAGTCTCCATACAAAGACTAGATGATTATCTGTGGACCAGAGCACATTCTCTGCCCCGAGCTGTAGCCATGGTACCACTGTTTGCTTCTCTCTCTCATTTTACTCCTCTACAGAAAATCTCTCTTCCCACTGAATCATTCTCTCTTGGATATCTCTCATATATTTTATGCTAAAAATATGTTTGACTTAAAAACTTTTAGAGCCATAAGGCTTGTATGTTTTAAAGAAGGGGATGCTCTTCCCACGGGCTTAAAATACTATAAAATTCCTAAGTGCATATCACATTTTAGATGTGATCTTGCTGATATATTTCAAGCATTTCATACAGTTCCTACTTTGATCTTTCCCTTCACAACTGAACACACAGTTGACAGGCTTAGGTTTAATGAGCATCCATTTGAGTCAGAATAGTCTCTATTTTCAACTTTCCTAATGAGTTCCAATTTTTACCTCAAGTGTATCAAGGTTAGGAGATCTGTATTTCTCATCTTTAGAACCAGAACCTTCACTTTCTGTATTATTACTCATTTAATATTACGAACAGAGAAAAATGCAGAGTGAAGTAAGCCAGAAAGAAAAACACCAATACAGTATACTAAGGCATATATATGGAATTTAGAAAGATGGTAACAATAACCCTGTGTACGAGACAGCAAAAGAGACACTGATGTATAGAACAGTCTTATGGACTCTGTGGGAGAGGGAGAGGGTGGGAAGATTTGGGAGAATGGCATTGAAACATGTAAAATATCATGTATGAAACGAGTTGACAGTCCAGGTTCGATGCACGATGCTTGATACTTGGGGCTAGTGCACTGGGACGACCCAGAGGGATGGTATGGAGAGGGAGGAGGGAGGAGGGTTCAGGATGGGGAACACATGCATACCTGTGGTGGATTCATTTTGATATTTGGCAAAACTAATACAATTATGTAAAGTTTAAAAATAAAATAAAATTTAAAAAAAAAGAAAAAGAAAAAAAAATGCAATAAGAGTGGTTTTAAATTTCCATGGGCAGAATGATTCATTATTCAAAAGACATGTAATAGAGAACTATTGCATTTGAAATGTATTGAGTACCAGGAGACCCACTTGCCTGTTCCCTCCTTTCCTCCAGCCTTTGCTGCAAAAAATTTCTAAGGTATTGAAACATTTGTGATATCCATGTTATGGGGTTTAAAAATCATGGCAAAGACAGGTGATAGATACAGACACTTAGATTGACAGATGAGATAAGAAGCCATCTGGTCTGTAGTGCAGAGTACGTATTTCCTTTTGCTGTTGTAACAAAACAGAGCCAACTTTAGAAACTTAAACAATAAAAATGTATTATTTTACAGTTCTGTAGGCTAGAAGTGGGCTTCCCAGGTGGCTTAGTGGTAAAGAATGTGCCTGCCAATGCAGAAGACATGGATTCGATTCCTGGGTTGGGAAGATCCCCTGGAGAAGGAAATAATAACCTTCTCCAGAATTCTTGCCTGGAAATCCTGTAGACAAAGGAGCCTGATAGGCTACATTCCATGAGGTCATAAAAGAGTAAGCCACATCTTAGCAACTAAACAACAAAAAGGCTAGAAGCTGAATACAAAGCTCACTGAGTTAAAATCAAGGACTTCATTTCTTTCCAGAGGCTCTAGGGTTTTTAAAACATTTCTTTGATCCCTTGGATCTTGGCACAATTCAACAGTTGTAGGAGTGAGATCCCCATTTTCTTGCTGACTATTAGTTGAGAATCCTTTCCAGCTTCTAGATGCCTTGGCTTATGGCCCGCTTCTTCCATCTTCAACACCATCAGCAGAAGTTCCATCTTTTTTATGTTTCCTTTCTCTTCATCTTTTTAACTCAACCAGGAAAGGTTCTTCACCTTTAAGGATTCATGTGATGAGGTTGGGTCAACTGGATAATATAGGATAATCTCTCAATCTCAGGATAACCTCAAAGTCTATAATCATGATCATAACTTAAAATAATATTTACATTTTCTTTTAAGAAGTTTTGACAAGTAAGAAGGTTTCTTAGTAGCCTTTCTGGTAAGTCATTTTGTATTCAAATTACTTCTTTAATCAGTTTTTAATGAATGATTATCATTCTGAACTTCAAGGCTTTGCATATCACAGTTTGTATAGTTATACCTTGCTTTTCAGTTAATTCCTAGAGGAGAATCTTATGCCTCTATTTATAATATTTCAGCTGAACATAAGTGGGAGAATCTCACAATTGCCCCATGTACCATTAACATAATAAAGGGGGCTGTATTTTAGAGTGTGGCCTATCTGACTGATCAATAAATTATAATCTAGCTTGCCAGCAATTTAGCTATAAAACACATACACACAAAACAAACATAGCAGCTACTGAAGTGAAAGAACTGACCAACAGCCAGGCTGACCAGAGTCTTGAATACTTTAGTCTGAAGGACTAAATTTTGACATACTTATTTAAATCTAATTGGAAATTCAGATCTCTATACAGTCATTTATCCTTAAGTTCTAAGCTATTGCTTTTCATCTGTTATTTATGACCTCATTTAGATTTCAGAAAAAATCCAATGCTTCATGACACATCTTAATTTATACTTTACCTTTAAGATCTGGCTACTCTTTGAGCCAAGAGCACGTTTATTCAAGTGCACAGGAGTTATGAACCACCACCAAAGGTGAATAAATGCACTCGTTTATTCACAATGAAGATTGTGAATTTATGCACAGTGAAGATAGAGTTATTAGTCCGCCTTGGTGTCTGAATGGTGATTTGAATAGTAATAAAAATGACACTGCTCCTTCTTATAGTTCCAAGGCAGAATCTTCCCATGGGATCATGGTTTTTGGCTAGTCATTTCCCAAATCACCAAGAGTAGCAGAGGAAGATGGGGATACTTAATAGCCATCGTGGTGTTCCTTCTGCTAGTTCTAGTCACTGGAGGCTGATGTGATTGCTAGCCAAGACAGAACTTCTATAAAACCCAGCAGCAAAACACTACACATACCTAATGTGTTAATAATGGAGAAAAAAACACTTCAAGTTTCTTTTCTCTCTCACTTGGGATTCTAAAGGGCCATAGGGGCCAGCAAAACATCCGGAGGCACAAATCTAGTAGCACAGAATTCAAAACATACATTTCACAAGTGGCAGACCCAAGATGTGTTTTCTTTGTATTCTCTAGGGTCAGGCTATTTCTCAAATGCCAATTCCCATCACAATGGGAACCTCTGGCAATTATGAGTGTTCTGCATTCAGCTAAGGGATTTGTGTTCAAGAAACAAAAAGAATGCAAGTATCCTGGTCAGCTAGTGTCAATCACTGTTCTCCACTCCACAGGGATTTACTCAAAGGAGAATACAGCTTTCTGTCTCCCTTTAAGGAAGTTTCTCTCTCAATGCCAGAGATTCTTGACTGTTGTCTAAACTCCTGATAAGCAATATGGGGAAAAATAATAACATATTTCTGAAAATGGAGAATGTTTATAAATAACAAATTTAGATAAGGTTAAATCACAGAACTTACTGAATATAAAGCGAAAACACAACATGTCCTTGGAAATAACACAGTTCAAAGGCATTCTGTGCCTGGATTTAATGAATCTCACAAGTACAATAAGTATATTAGTGAATGCATCATCATGTTCAGAGAGGTTGATCCATTTCTCAACATCAAGAATGACAAAACAACTTCCTGGTCCCAAAAGGTCAAATTCTGGAGCATATTACAAAGCCTTTGCAGATTCATTTCTTGACAATTGCATTTTAGAAGTGATTAAATCAAAGTGTCACCATACAGAGAGGAAAAATAACAAGTTCCCTGTTAAACCTGTCATAGCTGAGAGAAGAGGCTATGATATGATCTTAGAAACTGAAGTAGTTTTAATGCATTATGGAGTCTACTATTAGCACAAGATGAGAATGAAGGAGTAATTATCAAAATCCAATCACCGATGAGCAAAAATGTTTCTCATATTCTGATGTGAGAAAACGCAAGATTTTTTTTTGAAGTTAGATTATGCTAGAATTTTACAAATAGTAGTCACCATTAGCACTTAAAGGAATTTTTTTCTTTAAGACATGGCACTAGCTACACCACCATCAATCAGGTACCTGGAGATAAGTGTACAAATACCAACCAACTTCATGAACAGCTGGAAGGTCTGAAATTTCTATGCCTTTGTATTTGGTAACTGACATAATTGCTTACTTCAGTGCACAGCTGCAGGAAAGAAATCAGACTCTTTTCACTTGTGCAAACTTACACTGACTCATTTATGAAACCCCAAACTATCCTATACTGAAATAGTTCTGGAATACTTTTATATCTATGGAAAATCTATTCGGCTTGCAAAGTCCATATGAGCCTTGCATACAAATTCTGTGTGTTTTCATTGCTTCCACAACTATTTTCTCTTCTCCCATTATATTATAGGTTGAGAGCACATAAGTATGCACTGCCAATAAATAATTTCAGTATAATATGTGTTAGCATTTCCTCACAAATTAATGTTCCCCTGAAGAAGCAAACATAGTAGAAAGGACAGGCAGAATGCATTACACTTACTTAGTTTCATTGCATCATTTTATTTAGGGCTCCAAGCTGATCCCCTTAGTGTAGCTGTAATTTCTTTTGGTCTTACCAGTGTACATTGGGTTAATGAGGTCAACTTGATCACTGTATGGTACCCTAAACCCATTGCATCTCTTAAAAAAGCATAATTCTCTAGTGACAAGAAGGAAATAGAGAACAGATTTACATGAATCAAGTTGAGATCTGGAAGCATGTTAGATTTTTCCTTTCCTGATTCTCCATGTATATTTGATAATAAAAATTTATCTCAGGTTGGCTTCCTCTGCTAAATCTGCCCCCACTTTAATTCAGGCTATTATTATTTCTACCCCAGATTATGGCAGCAATCCAGCCAGTCCATCTGCCTCCAGTCTGTTTCTGTATTGACTCTATCATCTACACGAATACAATTATGTGTAAAGCACAGATTGGATATTTTTTTCTATCCTGTTCAAATCTTATGATGGCCTAATAATTAACTGCATGCTAATTAACAGTATTAAATGTCCCTTGGGCAAATAGCTTCTGAGCATCCAACAGGGAATCATGGAACCCACTCTGAGCTGTGTGAACTTAGAACCCTCAAGACAAAATTTAACATGGTGCACAGTAGGAGTCTAGATCAATACAGAGATGTCTGATGAATAGGAAGACCATACAGTAACCTGATTTTAAGAAGTACCAACTGTGGCCCTGAGGAAAAAAGTCCCCAGAAGAATGAATTTACAAAGGTAGACTATGAGCAACAGCAGAGACAGGAGTTTGCTAACGACTACTCGCAATATTTTGAGATGCACAGTAAAACCAAACTTGAGTCCACCAAATCCAGCTCTGTGCCCCACCCTCAAAGCATCTGTGCAGTCCATGAGGATGAGTGCCATATAGTAAAACCCATATCATTATGTCAATATGAGTCTCAAAATACTTAAGACTGGGCATCTTCCTTTCTTACTCAAGCATTAAAAAAAAAAAAAAGTTCTTTCTGTATTGTAGGCCTGAGAGAATTACACAGTTGAGATAAGCAGAAAAGATGGGAAGGAAATCTACAGATGAAAATGGAGAGAATACAGATATACATGTTATTCATATATGGGTTTCAACAAATTCATAGATTCATCAAGAGATAGAAATATAGGATCATTGGCAGATGTATTACATATCCTGGGATAGAAAGATAAAGAAAAGTGAGACCAAAAGTCATGGATGTGTCACTATGGAAACATGTTTAAGTCATACCCAGCCATTTTTTAAAATGTCTAAAGAGATACAAGTTGTTGTCACTGTTCAGTCCCTAAATTGTGTCCAACTCCTTGTGACCCCATGGATTACAGCACACCAGGCTTCCCTGTTTTTCACTATGTCTTGAGTTTGCTCAAACTCAAGTCTATTGAGTCAGTGATGCCATCCAACCAACCCATCCTCTGTTGCCCCCTTCTCTCCTACCCTCAATCTTTCCCAGCATCAGGGTCTTTTTCCAATGAGTCAGCTCTTGACATCAGGTAGCCAAAATATTGGGGCTTCAACTTCAGCATCAGTCCTTCCAATGAATATTCAGTGCTTAGTCACTCAGTCGTGTCCAACTCTTTGTTGGACCCAAGGGCTGTTGCCTACCAGGCTTTTCTGTCCATGGGGATTCTCCAGGCAAGAATACTAGAGTGGGTTGCCATGCACTCCTCCAGAGGATCTTCCCAACCCAGGGATTGACCCCAGGTCTCCCATATTGCAGGTGGATTCTTTTTTTGAGTGTCATTTTTTTTTCTTTTTCTTTTTTTTAAATATAAATGTATTTATTTTAATTGGAGGTTAATTACTTTACAGTATTGTATTGGCTTTGCCATACCATCTGAGCCACCACGGAAGCCCTGGTTATTCAGGGTTGACTTCCTTTAGTTCTGACTGGTTTGATCTCCCTGCTGTCCAAGAGACCTTCAAGAGTCTTCTCCAGCACCACAGTTTGAAAGAATAAATTCTTTGGCACTCAGCCTTCTTTATGGTCTAACTCTCATATCCGTGCATGACAACTGGAAAAATCATAGCTTTGACTATATGGTCCTTCGTCAGCAAAGTGATGTCTCTGCTTTCTAATACATTGCTTAGGTTTGTCATAGCTGTTCTTCCAAGGAGCAAGTTTCTTTTCATTGCTTGGCTTCAGTCACCATCCGCATTGATACTGGAGCCCATGAAAATGAAATCTGATACTGTTTCCACATTTTCTATATCTATTTGCCATGAAGTGATAGGAGCAGATGCCATAATCTTCATTTTTTGAATGCTGTGTTTTAAGCCAGCCTTTCCACTCTCCTCATTCACCTTCATCAAGAGGGGTCTTTAGTTTCTCTTCAATTTTTTGCCATTACAGTGGAATCATCTGCATATCTGAAGTTATTGATATTTCTCCCAGATATCTTGATTTCAGCTTGTGATTAATCCAGGCCAGCATTTTGCATGATGTACTCTGCATATAAGTTGTATACAGGGTGACAAGAAACAGCCTTGACATACTCCTTTCCCAATTTTGAATCAGTCTGTTGTTCCATGTCCAGTTGTAAATGTTGTTTCTTGTCCTGCATACAGGTTTCTCTGAAGGCAGGTAATGTAGTCTGGTATCCCCATTTCATTAAGAATATGTCACAAAGTCAAAGGCTTTAGCATAGTCAGTGAAGCAGAAGTAGATTTTTTTTTTAATTCCCTTGCTTTTTCCAAGATCCAGTGTATGTTGGCATTTTGATCTCTGGTTCCTCTGCTATTTCTAAATCCAGCTTGACTATCTGGAAGTTCTCAGTTTACATACTGCTGAAGCCTCACTTGAAGGATTTTGAGTATAATCTTGCTGGCATGAGAAATGAGTGCAATTGTATGGTTATTTGAACATTCTTTGGCATTGCCTTTCTTTGGGATTGAGATGAAAAATGACCTTTTCCTGTCCTCGGTCACTGCTGTGTTTTCCAAATTTGTTGGCATAATGAGTGCAGCACTTTAACGGCATCATTTTTAAGATTTTAAATAGCTCAGCTATTTGAAATAGCTAGAGGGTGGAACAAATTGAGAGTGGAGCATTGAAACATATGCATTGTCACATGTAAAACAGCTAGTGAGAAGATGCTGTATAATATAGGAAGCTCAACTGGTGCTCTGTGACAACCTAGAGGGTCGGATGAGGGTGGAGTGGGAGAGAGGTTCAAGAGGCAGAGGATATGTGTATATTATGGCTGATTCGCATTGTTGTACGGCAGAAACCAACACAACATTGTAGAGCAATTATCCTCTAATTAAAAATAAATTTAAAAAAAGACTAACACATTACATGGTTTCTACCAAAGTGTCCCAACATGTGGTTCACATTTGTTAACGATAACACCAAATTTCTACTCAGATTTCAAAAACATATTTTCAGATTTGATAGTAACAGATGAGCTTGCTATGAGATCAGCACTATAATACTATACTGTGAATTCTTATCATTTATTTGAATAAATCATATAGAATACATTAAGACAGAGTATTTATACTGTTCCTATACAAGGGGGAGCTGACAACTTAAAAAACTGTAGTTTGTCTAGAGGTATATATTCTTTCAGTAAAATCATAGCCTAAGTAAACTAATGTAAAAAAAGGAACCTAAATAAATTTAAATTAAAAAAAAAAAAAAAGGAAAGGAAGGAGATAGTTCACACAAGTGTGTTACTCTGGCAAGAATACTGAGTAGTCTCTGACATTTAATATCCATGACACATGGAAAAATCACTAACAATATGCCCAATATATTTCTCTTTTTAAAAAGTTTTGAAATAATTTTGAATGAGTAATTTATTAAACTATACTAAAAGAGACATTGTTACATAATTATAGTATAATCATTAAACTCTGTGTGTTTTACATCTCAAACGTTTTTCTAAAAGTTTGGGTTGGTTCATTTTTATATCTGGCACCTTTCTATTTAAATTTTTAAATGTATAAAATATAGTTAAAATACTTCTTGATGACATTCGCTGCTAATTCAAACATCTCTGTCAGTTATGAGTAAGAATTTTAAGTAAACTTTGTACCTTGAAAAAATTCAGTAATCACAAGGACTTGCTAAAATAGTGCAGAGACTCCCCATGTACTTGTCCTTCAACCTTCCTCAATGATAATTTCTTACACAGCCATAGTATGCTATCAACACAAGGAAATTTACATCGGGACAATATTGTTAACTCAACAACAGACCTTTACTGAAATTTCTCCAGTTTTGTGTGTAATCCTGTGTGTGTATGTACACACATGTGCACACACTAAGCAAGAAGTATGGTTATATGAAAACTTGTTACACGTGTAGAATTGAGTACAAACACCACAATCATGACACAGACGGTCTCATTACACACACACACACACACACACACAAAGCTCCTTAATGTTACCATATTTATATTACTATATTATTCCTTAATAACTATACCCTTCTTCCACCTCTAATTTCTGGCACTCATTGATGCATTTACCATTTTCACTTTGAGGTTGAATAAAGACACACAGATGCATAGAGAAAAAATAGTTTCTCTATTATCTATACCTGTATGAAATCTATTTTTAAAAATCACTTAGCTGAAGAATGTCATTGCCTTTACTAATAGATTTGGAAAATATTGTTATATTCCTGTCTTTGCTTTCTTATTATTATTCTAGTTGACTGTAAATGCAGGGGCTATTTTTGTCTTTGTTTTGGACTAAATATTGGTTGGTGGGTTGGCTTTGAAGAAGATTGAAGTTTGACATAAATATAATTTGGTATAGCAGTCTCAAGAACTTCTCTTAATTACTGTCCAAAAACAATCACTGAACTGCATTTCAATAAGAGCTATCAAATCTGAAAGAAGAGACTGTATTATATTCTGAAGTGACAGCAAAAGCCAAAAGAGTTTCTATCCAACAGGAACCCCCTTGCTGCATATTTCTAATGATTGGCACAAGACTGGTAAATTCTTTCACAGATAATGTTTATTACAATATTTCATAATTCACAGTTTAAATATTTAAAAGTTAAGCTATGATATTTGAAATAGCTTATATTTATAGCAATCAAACCATTGTGAATATATTTTAGGGGATTACACAGTTAAGGTAAAAGGATTGCATTCGAAAGAGTGATAATCAAACTGCTAACTATTTGAGACACTTTTTACTTCTCATCAACTATTAATACTTATAGGAAGAAGAACTGTAGCAAGGAACAGAAGTGAACAGTGTGATTATAGGAACCTTTGCCCTGCCTGGCTCTGTTCACCACAACACGCTGTGTTCCTTGTGCTTCTGTGGGACCAGAATGTAAATACGCTCTGACTGTCTCTTTTTCTTTACCTTGCTGGGAAAGGTAAAATTTAATAGAATGTTTAAATTCTCCAGAAACGGTTGTCACAAATAGAGTTGTAGCTTATGTTTCTATGACTTCTGGTCAGTCAAATAGTCCATATTATAGTTTTTAATGTAGGTTTCTGAAAATTGACTTTAAAACAAAGTAAAATGTAGAGTTCATCTCAAGATGTGAAAATATTTTTTTTTTGTAGTGTTCCAAGTCTACTGAATCTATTGTGTTGATAAGATTTATGTGGTACAGGAATATTTTTTCAATGTTTGTAGAGAAAATGTATGTCGATACTACCATTAGTTCATTTTTAATTATACAATACTTTTTATAAGTGAAGTGATAATGTACTCAAATTGTTTATATTATTACAGAATTATTTTCTAGCAAATTAGATGTAATATTCAGCACTTCTGGAACTGTGGATTCTAGTGTGTATATCATTCTGCATTTCTAAATGTAAAACTTCCCAATGTAAATCTCTTTGCTCAACTATACTTGGCACAGGAAATAATATATTTGATTTCCTTTCCACAATTTTTTTCTTGCCACCTTGATCTTCTTCCGTTAGCTTGGTGGCATCTATTGCATTGGCAGATAGGATTTGAGTGATAGGAATACAAATGAAAGTGAAGCAACTTGCCAAATTTCTTAAAGAATTTACTTTAAAAACTCATGGCTCACATTATGGTCTTAAAACAAAGCACCTTTGTATTAGAATTGCTGGATTGTTTGAAAGAAGTTTTAATGTTTTACACAGTTTTCTATTTTTTCTTCAAAATTCAAATCATATAGTTTATACCATAAACAATGTTAAAAAAAAAAAAAAAAAGGATAGAAGGGTAATTTCTTGTTCCAAACTAGATAAAGATATATGGTTTGAAATGAGAGAACTCTGAAAGAAAACTAAGAAAATTAGATAACTATCTAAGGCCACGAAAGCCTTCAAAACCTTCCCCACCCATCTTCAGTCCCCAAGCTGCCTACTAATGTTAGGAGTGGATAACAGGCAACCAATGGTTCAAAAGGAACCTAACTGCACAAGAATTGATGTTTCACTTTCTTATATTGGAGCTTGTAAGGAGAGTTTCAAGAATGAATGCCATGGCACGAATTGGCAGAAAGAGATTTCTACTGCCTCTACACCTTTCTTGCATTCAAAGTATAACAAGAACTGTAATCTTCCTTCACTTCCAACTCAAAAAGAGCAAACAGACAAGTAAAGGCTATTTATTTGTGATGGGGAGGGGAAGAAAGTCCAAATATTCACAGTAATAAAGCCCACAGAAACCAAAACTTGAGTTAATAGACGTCCTCTTATATTGGAACTTGTAAGGAGAGTTTCAAGAATGAATGCCATGGCACAAATTGGCAGAAAGAGATTTCTACTGCCTCTAAACCTTTCTTGCATTCAAAGTATAACAAGAATTGTAATCTTCCTTCACTTCCAACAAAATAAGAGCAAACAGACAAGTAAAGCCTATTTATTTGGGATGGGGAGGGAGGAGAAAGTCCAAGTATTCACAGTGATAAAGCCCACAGAAACCAAAACTTGAGCTAATAGAAGTCCATGATTAAAACTCAGTGGGAATTAAACACCACAGCAGAAGCCAGGAAAATCTTGGTGACACAAAGATAGCACATTTTCTCTATATCTGAGAATAATGTCTGAGCCCTTAACTGACATTCCTTATTTATCCCAACAGAGCTATTTTTCTTTGCCTTGTTTCAGACCCAGAGGCTTATTTACAGGACTGCCTCATTTTGGCAGATTCTGTCGCCATCTGGACCATGGTTGGCTTTGAACAATAAGAAACATTGAAAAGAGATAATAAAGAGAAGTTAAGTCAATGTATTTACTTATATGCCCCACCTATTCTCTCAATACCTCTCCCCACTTGATCTGTTGCCTGCCAAGACAAATTTTGGCAGTGGCTGCCTTCCTCTTTATAACCTATGACTATTTTCATTGGGTTCCTTTGTTGCCTCTCCCGTTCTCTCTTTGTTTATAAGGATAGTAACTATGCCCTCCTCTTTAGAATCCCTCAGTCACTCGTCTTGTTTTATTGTTATTTCTAAGGCTTTGACTGTATGGTTCATAACAAACTGTAGAAAACTCTTTAAGAGATGGGAATACTTGTCCCTGAGAAAACTCAGGGTCAGGAAACAACAATTAGAACCTTATATGGAACAACTGACTGGTTCACAATTGAGAAAGGAGTATGAAAAGGCTGTTCATTGTCACCCTGTTTATTTAACTTATATGCAGTGCACAGCATGCAAAATGCCAGGCTGGATGAGTTACAAGGTGGAATCAAGATTGCCTGGAGAAATATCAATAACCTCAGATATGCAGATGATATCACTCTAATGGCAGAAAGTGAAGAGGAACTAAAGAGCCTCTTGATGAGGGTGAAAGAGGGGAGTAAAAAAAAAAAAAAAACCTGTTTAGGCCAGTTTAACTCAATATTAAAAACTAAATTTAACTCAATATTAAAAAAAAACAACCCTAAGGTCATGGCATCTGGTTCCATCACCTCATGGCAAACAGAAGGGGAAAAGGTGGAAGCAGTGACAGATTTCCTCTTCTTGGGCTCAAAAATTACTGAAGATGGTGACTGCAGCTATGAAATTAGCAGATGATTGCTTCTGGGAAAGAAAGCTATGACAAACCTAGACAATATATTAAAAAGAAAGACATCACTTTGCCAACAAAGGTCTGTCTGGTCAAAACTATGGTCTTTCCAGTAGTCATGTATGGATGTGAGAATTGGATCATACATAAGGCAGAAGGCCAAAGAATTGATGCTTTTGAACTGTGGTGTTGGAGAAGACTCTTGAGAGTCCCTTGGACTGCAAGGAGAACAAACCAGTCAATCCTAAAGGAAATGAGTCCTGAGTATTCATTGGAAGGGCTGATGCTAAAGCTGAAGCTCCAAAACTTTGACCACCTGCTAAAAAAACTGATTCACCAGAAAAGACCCAGATTCTGTGAAAGATGGAATGCAGAAGGTGAAGAGGGTGACAGAGGATGAGAAGGTTGGATGGCATCTCTGTTTCAATGGACATGAACTTGGGCAAACTATGGGAGATGGTGAGGGACGGGGGGCCTGGAGTGCTGCAGTCCATGAGGTCGCAGAGTTGGACATGACTTGGAAACTGAACAACCACCACCTTGTTTATATCTATAAATAATCTTATCTTCATACTCTATTTCTTTGAGTGTGCTGTTTATCACCTGATCCTGAGTTTTACCCTCTGGCAAAAATAGAAGGAAAATGTGAGGTAGAAATTACTAAACTTATTAAATCTTTGCCTCTAAAATATTCGAAGCTATGAGATTCCTTAGAACCAGTAGACGATTTTTCCATCAATAGAGAAAGTGCTATAAAAAAAACTAAGTAAAACTGTATTCAGTTCAGTTCCGTTCAGTCGCTCAGTCATGTCCAACTCTTTGGGACCCCATGAACTGTAGAACGCCAGGCCTCCCTGTCCATCACCAACTCCCGGAGTTCACTCACACTCATGTCCATCGAGTCGGTGATGCCATCCAGCCAGCTCATCCTCTGTCATTCCCTTCTCCTCCTGCCCCCAATCCCTCCCAGCATCAGGGTCTTTTCCAATGAATCAACTCTTCCCAGCAGGTGGCCAAAGTATTGGAGTTTCAGCCTCAGCATCAGTCCTTCCAATGAACACCCAGGACTGGTCTCCTTTAGGATGGACTGGTTGGATATCCTTGCAGTCCAAGGGACTCACAAGAGTCTTCTCCAGCACCACAGTTCAAAAGCATCAATTCTTCGGCACTCAGCTTTCTTCACAGTCCAACTCTCACATCCATACATGACCACTGGAAAAATCATAGCCTTCACTAGACGGACCTTTGTTGACAAAGTAATGTCTTTGCTTTTTAATAGGCTATCTAGGTTGATCATAATTTTCTTCCAAAAGAGTAAGCATCTTTTAATTTCATGGCTGTAATCACCATCGGCAGTGATTTGGGAGCCCCCCCAAAAAATAAAGTCTTACACTGTTTCCACTGTTTCCCCATCTATTTTCCACAAAGTGATGGGACCAGATGCCATGATCTTCGGTTTCTGAATGTTGAGCTTTAAGCCAACTTTGTCACTCTCCTCTTTCACTTTCAACAAGAGGCTTTTTAGTTCCTCCTCATTTTGTGCCATAAGGGTGGTGTCATCTGCATATCCGAGGTTATTGGTATTTCTCCCGGGAATCTTGATTGCAGCTTGTGCTTCTTCCAGCCCAACATTTCTCATGATGTGCTCTGCATATAAGTTAAATAAGCAGGGTGACAACATACAGCCTTGACGTACTCCTTTTGCTATTTGGAACCAGTCTGTTGTTCCATGTCCAGTTCTAACTGTTGCTTCCTGACCTGCATACAGGTTTCTCAAGAGGCAGGTCAGGTGGTCTGGTATTCCCATCTCTTTCAGGATTTTCCACAGTTTATTGTGATCCACACAGTCAAAGGCTTTGGCATAGTCAATAAAGCAGAAATAGATGTTTTTCTGGAAAACTCTCTTGCTTTTTCCATGATCCAGCAGATGTTGACAATTTGGTCTCTGGTTCCTCTGCCTTTCCTAAAACCAGCTTGATCATCTGGAAATTCATGGTTCACGTATTGCTGAAGTCTGGCTTAGAGTATCTTGAGCATTATTTACTAGCCTGTGAGATGAGTGCAATTGTGTGGTAGTTTGAGCATTCTTTGGCATTGCCTTTCTTTGGGACTGTATTAGACATATTAAAAAAATTCTCATTTCATACACTTGAGTTTATGGCCTTTAAAATTCAACCTCCTTCAAAGAAAACATACAGATGGCTAACAAACACATGAAAAGATGCTCAACATCACTCATTATCAGAGAAATGCAATTCAAAACCACAATGAGGTACCATTTCACACCAGTCAGAATGGCTGCTATCCAAAAGTCTACAAGCAATAAATGCTGGAGAGGGTGTGGAGAAAAGGGAACCCTCTTACACTGTTGGTGGGAATGCAAACTAGTACAGCCACTATGGAGAACAGTGTGGAGATTCCTTAAAAAACTGGAAATAGAACTGCCTTATGATCCAGCAATCCCACTGCTGGGCATACACACTGAGGAAACCAGAAGGGAAAGAGACACGTGTACCCCAATGTTGATCGCAGCACTGTTTATAATAGCCAGGACATGGAAGCAACCTAGATGTCCATCAGCAGATGAATGAATAAGAAAGCAGTGGTATATATACACAATGGAGTATTACTCAGCTATTAAAAAGAATACATTTGAATCAGTTCTTTTTTTTTTTTTTCTCTAATTTTATTTTATTTTTAAACTTTACATAATTGTATTAGTTTTGCCAAATATCAAAATGAATCCGCCACAGGTATACATGTGTTCCCCATCCCGAACCCTCCTCCCTCCTCCCTCCCCATACCATCCCTCTGGGCCGTCCCAGTGCACCAGCCCCAAGCATCCAGCATCATGCATCGAACCTGGACTGGCAACTCGTTTCCTACATGATATTTTACATGTTTCATTGCCATTCTCCCAAATCTTCCCACCCTCTCCCTCTCCCACAGAGTCCATAAGACTGTTCTATACATCAGTGTCTCCTTTGCTGTCTCATATACCGGGTTATTGTTACCATCTTTCTAAATTCCATATATATGCGTTAGTATACTGTATTTATGTTTTTCCTTCTGGCTTACTTCACTCTGTATAATAGGTTCCAGTTTCATCCACCTCATTAGAACTGATTCAAATGTATTCTTTTTAATGGCTGAGTAATACTCCATTGTGTATCAGTTCTAATGAGGTGGATGAAACTGGAGCCTATTATACAGAGTGAAGTAAGCCAGAA
Source organism: Bos indicus (assembly GCF_029378745.1). NCBI lineage: Eukaryota > Metazoa > Chordata > Mammalia > Artiodactyla > Bovidae > Bos > Bos indicus. Next base: position 53,962,330 of record NC_091761.1, on the reverse strand, counting down.
AGAAAAACACCAATACAGTATACTAACACATATATATATGGAATTTAGAAAGATGGTAATGATAACCCTGTATGCAAGACAGCAAAAGAGACACAGATGTATAGAACAGTTTTTTGGACTATGGGAAGGGGAGAGGGTGGGACGATTTGGGGGAATGACACTGAAACATGTATAATATCATATAAGAAATGAATCGCCAGTCCAGGTTCAATACAGGATGCTTGGGGCTGGTGCACTGGGATGACTCGGAGGGATGGTACAGGGAGGGAGGTGGAAGTGGGGTTCAGGATGGGGAACACGCATACGCCCATGGCGGATTCATGCTGATGTGTGGTAGAACCAATAGAATATTGTAAAGTAAAAAAATAAAAATAAAAAAATAAAAAAATATTAAAAAAAAACTTGAACCTGCTACATACAAAGATGTTCTTCAATTTTCTTTTGAAAGCAATTTCAAAAAATAAACTTCTATTCATTCCAAAAAATATAATTTTAAAGGAATTCTCTAGATTATTGTTCAGTTCAGTTCAGTCATTCAGTCATGTCCGACTATTTGCAACCCCATGAATTGCAGCACATCAGGCCTCCCTGTCCATCACCAACTCCCAGAGTTCACTCAAACTCACGTCCATCGAGTCAGTGATGCCATCCAGCCATCTCATCCTCTGTCGTCCTCTTCTCCTCCTGCCCCCAATCCCACCCAGCATCAAAGTCTTTTCCAATGAGTCAACTCTTCACATGAGGTGGGCAAAGTACTGGAGTTTCAGCTTTAGCATCATTCCTTCTAAGGAAATCCCAGGCCTGATTTCCTTTAGAATGGACTGCTGGATCTCCTTCCAGTCCAAGGGACTCTCAGGAGTCTTCTCCAACACCACAGTTCAAAAGCATCAATTCTTCGGTGCTCAGCTTTCTTCATAGTCCAACTCTTACATCTGTACATGACCACTGGAAAAACCATAGCCTTGACTAGACGGACCTTTGTTGGCAAAGTAATGTCTCTGCTTTTGAATATGCTGTCTAGGTTAGTCATAACTTTTCTTCCAAGGAGTAAGCGTCTTTTAACTTCATGGCTGCAGTCACAATCTGCAGTGATTTTGGAGTCCCAAAAAATAAAGTCTGACGCTGTTTCCACTGTTTACCCATCTATTTCCCATGATTATTTTTAAAGTCTTATAATTGAAAATTATTCTCAAACCAAATATTCACAGACTAATTTTCTTAACTACTCTATAACAATATGTAAAACTGGTATCAGAGTTTAATCATACACTGAAGGAGTCATTTTTAATCTAGAAGTATTATAGATATAATTATTATTTTCAGCATGAACTAGTTTTACATTTATAAGCCATAATTTTACTAGGCTTTATTCAATTATATGCTTCTCCAGTGACTCAGTGGTAAAAAAGAAATCCACCTGCCAATGCAGGAGAGGTAGGTTTGATCCCTGGGTCAGGAAGATCCCCTGGAGAAAGAAATGGCAACCTGCTCCAGTATATTTGCCTGGAAAATCCTATGGACAGAGGAACCTGGTGGGCTACACTCCATGAGGTCACAAAGAATTGGACACACCTTAGTGACTAAGCAGCAGCAGCAACAGCATTCAATTGTAGGACTCACAAAGACTGAAAATTAAACCCAAACTGTCTTTAAATTCAATATCTTCTACCTGTATCCAGTCTTTTAAAGGAGATCTGTGAGTACACATGTATGTGTATTGGTTTCTCTGTGTGTAGCCAATTTGGCAAAACTCAAATAGGGTAAGTCCAAAGAAATCCATGACAAGACACATCATAATCTAACTTCTAAAATCTAAAGACAAGAAAAAATTCTTGAGAGTAGCAGAGAGAAATGATACATTGCTTATTTGAAACACCAATTCAAATGACAGAGGATTTCTCATCTGAAACCATAAAGGCCAGGAAATACTGGCACACCACTTTTCAAGTGCTAGACAAAAATAACCACAGATTCCACATCTGATGAAAATATCCTTCAGGATAAAGATAGTCTCAGATGAGTGAAAACTGACATAATTTGTCCCTAGCAACTCTATCATTAAGAAATAAGTAAAGGAAACTGTAAACAGTAAGGAAATAATCAGAGAAGTTGTTTCAGAACTTGAGGGAAAAAAAGAAGGAACACTGAAATGGATGAAAACAAGTGTAAATACAAAAGACTGTCTTCTTTTCTCATGAAGCTTATGACATATTTGATGAATGAAGAACAAATTAGAATACCACATGATGTGGTTCTCAGTGCATGCAGAAGAAACACCAAGGGCTATTATATTTTAAAAGTATGGAGGGTAAAGGAATCTAATGAAGGTAAATTTTCCACATTTCACTTGAAATGATAAAACATCAAACCAGTAGGCTGTAAGTTTTATAAGTATACAATAACACATTGAATGGCCACTGAAAAACTATACAAAGATTTTACACATATAAATAAGCAAAAAATAAATCAAGATGAGCCTTTTACTTTCTCTTTTAGGTGTTAAAATACAACAGTCAAGTGGAATAAGGGAGAGATATCTAAATGTTTCTTTTATAGGCGACATATACAGGGGCTGAGATGCCCTAAGTAGCTGACCTTGGGGTTAGAGTTATACTTGGTCTCCATAAGGCCAGATTCAAAATTGAAGGAGGTTCCCACAAGAGAGCACACTGGGTAACATGTAATCATAATTATGTTATTAAACTCAATTATAAAAATTCAATAAATAAAATATAGTCTGACAAAAACGTTTACTGGAGTTACAGAAATTAGGGAAGAAAAAGCCTGGTTCATGGTTTGCTGCTATGATCTAACAACTGTGTAATGTATTATGCTGAAGGTTTCTGACTCATTTGAAGTACGCGGGACAGGAAATACAGTGTAGGGAAGATAATAAAATTTTGTTTTCTATCAATATATCTTCAAGGAGCTTTTCCTGTATCATCTAATGTAATCGTCTCACAAGCCTGTATGACAAGATATTTTAGTCTCATTTTATAAAAGGTATAATATATTTGAGACTTTAATATATAATATATAATTATTATATATAATAATATATAACTATAATATAATTGAGAATTTAATATCCTGGATAAAATCATTTAGCCCAATATGACTGAATAAAAATATACAACTGGTCTAACTTTCACAGATCTTGCTAATTAATAGGATTCCCAGCTGGACTTAGCAAAGGATCTGGGTTGGTTAGAAAGTAATAATCTCTCTGCCACTTCTTTCCTCCTATAGTAGGCAGCATGGACTTGTTTAGTCCACAATTAAGAAATCTTTATCTTACTCAATTTTTAAATTATAAGAGTGGACAAATTTTTTGAGAATGGCATTGAAACATATATAATATCATATAAGAAATAAATTGCCAGTCCAGGTTCGATGCAGGATACAGGAAGCTTGGGGCTGGTACACTGGGATAACCCAGAGGGATGGTATGGGGAGGGAGGTGGGAGGAGGGTTCAGGATTGGGAACATGTGTACACCCGTGGCGGATTCATGTTGATGTATGGCAAAACAATATTGTAAAGTAATTAGCCTTTAATTAAAATAAATAAATTTAATTTAAAAAAATAAATAAAAAGCAGGACAGTCATTTTTCTGTCCATGAAAATATACACATAGGATTGTAAAATCTCCAAAAAGGAAAAATAAAACAGATAAACATAAAACCTAAAAAAAATAATAATAAAATAAAATAAAACATGACTTGGTGACTGAGATCATAAGGAGATTTTTTTAATGAAATAAAAGTAGAAGGTCAAAAGAAAAAAGGATTATGCAATGAATTTTTGTTAAAATGTTTGTTTGTCTTTATTACTTTCTAAATGATGAATCTTGTAAGAAAGTGATGTATATGCACTATTCATATTTGTTCTGACAAATCATTTTTCCCATTGTTTAAGAATATAGGCTCAAAGTCAACTGACATGGATAATGCATCATCTGCTTCTTCCTAACTGTGCAACCTTGGGGAAGATATTTAAGCTATCTAGAGTTTAGTATATTAATTTGTAAATTGAGTATAACCATTGGAGTGCTCAGAGATTAAATTAATGATATGTATAAAAAAGTCCAGCAACTTCTTGGCAAAGTATTTCTTGGGTAAAAAAGAAAAATCAACTTTTTAAAATGAGTATCTGGCAAACAATGTCTGCTTAAAAACATGGATAGAAGATAATACTGACAAGGTCATAGTCATGACCTCCCACTGGAAACTTACTTCCACGTCTATCTAGTCTTTGAAACCTAAACAAACAAACAAACAAATAAAAATCCAGCAAATAACTATAATCCATTATGGTCATTTGGGATCTGGGTGAAAGGGTATAGGGGGATCAAAGAAAATGCATCCCTTCTTTGGAAAGAGTATTTCAAAGTCAATCCCCTAGCTAATCTGAGTCAAGGCTATCTTGTGGAACCTAGCACTGCACATTGTTAATGAGTATTTTTATAACCTTTAAAGAAAACCAGTGTAGCAAAACATAAAATAGTCTGAAAATACAGTAGAAATATAATACTTACTCAATATTAGAAAGATAGACTCTTATTTGGAAGGAAATGTTTGAAAGGGAAAAAAAAAAAAAAACACAAGCTGTAGCTTTTCTTACAGCTAAAGACCAAGGAATTCTATTGGAAGGACAGATGCTGAAGTTCTTAGTAACTTGGCCACCTAATGCAAAAAACCAACACATTGAAAAAGACCCTGATGCTGGGAAAGATTGAAGGCAAAAGGAGAAGGGGACAGCAAAGGATGAGATGGCTAGATAGAATCACCAACTCAATGGACATGAATAAGAGCAAACTCTGGGAGATAGTGAAGGACAGAGGACCCTGGCATGCTGCAGTCTAAGGAATCACACGATTTAGTGACAGACAACAATGTTTTATAATCTTTAAAGAAACCAATATAGCAAAACATAAAATAGTATGAAAAAATACAGTATAAATATAATACTTATTCAGTATCAGAAAGATAGTCTTATTAGGGAGGAAATGATTGGGAAAAAAAAAAGCTGCAGCTTTTCTACAGCTAAAGATCATGGAATAAAAGATGAAAGTTAAGCCTCTTAGGTGGAATGTTATGAATTCCAACTGTGTACAGTGGAAAAGTTAACAGAAGACTAATTCCTAAAGAAAAAAAAAGCTTTAAAAATTAAGCACTTAAATCAACATATCATTCTGGTTTAAAAGAAAAGAATGACATCTGGGAAGTGGATTTTTATTTTTTAATCAAATACATATATAAAAACAAAACCCTTTACAACTTTAAATGATCAATGTTACCATGAGTAATTGTATTTTATTTTTGTAAGGCACATATTGATTAAAAAATTATTTGTTTCTAGTAGTCACTTGTCAGTTCAGTTCAGTTCAGTCACTCAGTCGTGTCCGACTCTGCAACCCCATGAACTGCAACATGCCAGGCTTCCCTGTCCATCACCAACTCCAGGAGTTTACCCAAACTCATGTCCACTGAGTCTGTGATGCCATCCAACCATCTCATCCTCTGTCGTCCCGTTCTCCTCACAATATATTATTTTTATAAAGTATTCTGCAGTGATAGAATCCTTTGTCACTTTAGAAAAAACCTTATGCATTTCAAACAATTTATAAACCATCAACTCTATAACAAGGGCCTAAATTTTTTAAGAACCCATTTAAAAAATTAAAACTTCAAGATTAAGATTTCCATTTTATTACACAATATATGTCAGGTTAATTAATTATTCTTGTCCATTCTCCAATATTCAACTACCATTGAAGTGTGAATTGGTGAGTCATATTCACTTATTCATGTCCTAAGGAAACTACTTTTGTTAAATTCGGTTATATAATAAAAATAAGAAAAATGTTTCCTCAAATTTGACTACTACTTAGTCCTTTCCAAGACTTTTAGTACAATATATTGTTCTTTATTTAAAACTATTTAAAAATTGTGAGATTCATGGGATAATTCTTAAAGTTACTTGGATAGAAATTTCTCCTTAACATTTTTCAATTTTTTCCTACTGTAAGTCTTAGAATGTGTTCTATTTCCTTGTATTAAATTTAATAAGAGAATAAATTTTCTATAAGAACTTCTGAAGACAAATCTGAGGTGAATTTTATTTTGAAGAACTGTCAGTTCCTACTGTGTTTGCTTAGAAACATAAGGCCATGTTTTAATGTTAGTACTAAACAAAAGAATAAGTAAAATTTAGACAACACCATTCTCTATGCATCTCTTTTCATAGGACAGAGATTATTCCAATGCTTTGGATTTGATTTGGGATATTATTATTCAATTTTGTTGTTACTGTTCAATTGTTAAGTTGTATACAACCCTTTAGGACCTCAAGGATTGCAGCATATCAGGCTTCCCTGTCCTTCATGAAATCCAAGTTTTCTCAGACTCATGTCCATTGAGTCGGTGATGCTACCCATCTCATCCTCAGTTGCCCCCTTCTTCTCCTGCTCTCAATCTTTCCCAGCACCAGGGTCTTCTCCAATTTTAAGAAACCTTCATTTATAACCAGAGAAGCCTCATGTTCTCTAGCTGCTGAAATTACTCTCTTCTTTAATGCCTAAATAAAATGACTCAAGCTGAATCCTATATGGCTTCAGAAATTAGAGTCCTGCTTTGAAAATTCTCAAAGATGGTTTCAGGGAGGTAATGTGAACAGTTGTTTCTTTACACCTCTCACTGCTGAATTCACTTCCCAATAATGCTTTGGTTACCTCTCAGAATGCTGTATCAGCTTACTCCAGTTTTCAATAACCATAAAACTTGGGGAAAAAGTATATCTGATTCTCCAAGGTAGAGAAATGACAAGACTAAAATCAAACTTAAAAGTTAATAAAACTTTTTTTTTTTTTTAGGTTTGGGAGATGGAGTGGGAAGCTGGTGAGGGCAACCACAGCATGAAATAGAAAATAACCAAAAAGTAGAGAGTACATAAAAAGTAATGAACTAGAAATATATACAACCACCGAGATAAACCTCAAGTGTCTCATATTAGGAAATAGAAGCCAGACTCAAATGGCATGATCCAATTTATATTATAGGCAAAGCTCAATAGAAGTCTACAGAGACAGTACAGACCAGTGGTTGCCAGGCGCAGAAGAAAGGAACACCTACAAAGGGGCATGAAGGAAAGTTATGGAGTGAAGGAACTGTTAGACACTGGTTGTACTCATGTTTTAGTTCAGTTCAGTTGCTCAGTTGTGTCCAACTCTTTGTGACCCCATGAATCGCAGCACGCCAGGCCTCCCTGTCCATCACCAACTCCCAGAGTTCACTCAAACTCAAATCCATCGAGTCGGGGATGCCATCCAGCCATCTCATCCTCTGTCGTCCCCTTCTCCTCCTGCCCCCAATCCCTCCCAGCATCAGGGTCTTTTCCACTGATTCAACTCTTTGCATCAGGTGGCCAAATATTGGAGTTTCAGCTTCAGCATCTGTCCTTCCAATGAACACCCAGGACTGATTTCCTTTAGGATGGACTAGATGGATCTCCTTGCAGTCCAAGGGACTCTCAAAAGTCTTCTCCAACAACACAGTTCAAAAGCATCAATTCTTCAGCACTCAGCTTTCTTCACAGTCCAACTCTCACATCCATACATGACCAGTGGAAAAACCATAGCCTTGACTAGACAGATCTTTGTTGGCAAAGTAATATCTCTGCTTTTCAATATGCTGTCTAGGTTGGTCATAACTTTCCTTCCAAGGAGTAAGCGTCTTTTAATTTCATGGCTGCAGTCACCATCTGCAGTGATTTTGGAGACCAAAAAAACAAAGTCTGACACTGTTTCCACTATTTCCCCATCTATTTCCCATGAAGTGAGGGGACCAGATGCCATGATCTTCGTTTTCTGAATGTTAGCATTAAGCCAACTTTTTCACTCTCCACTTTCACTTTCATCAAGAGGCTTTTTAGTTCCTCTTCACTTTCTGCCATAAGGGTGGTGTCATCTGCATATCTGAGGTTATTGATATTTTTCCTGGCAATCTTGATTCCAGCTTGTGCTTCTTCCAGCCCAGCGTTTCTCATGATGTACTCTGCATATAAGTTAAATAAGCAGGGTGACAATATGCAGCCTTGATGTACTCCTTTTCCTATTTGGAACCAGTCTGTTGTTCCATGTCCAGTTCTAACTGTTGCTTCCTGACCTACATATAGGTTTCTCAAGAGGCAGGTCAGGTGGTCTGGTATTCCCATCTCTTTCAGGATTTTCCACAGTTTATTGTGATCCACACAGTCAAAGGCTTTGGCATAGTCAATAAAGCAGAAATAGATGTTTTTCTGGAACTCTCTTGCTTTTTCCATGATCCAGCGGATGTTGGCAATTTGATCTCTGGTTCCTCTGCCTTTTTCTAAAACCAGCTTGAACATCTGGAAGTTCATGGTTCACATATTGCTGAAGCCTGGCTTGGAGAATTTTGAGCATTACTTTACTAGTGTGTGAGATGAGTGCAATTGTGTGGTAGTTTGAGCATTCTTTGGCATTGCCTTTCTTTGGGATTGGAATGAAAACTGACCTTTTCCTGTCCTGTGGCCACTGCTGAGTTCTCCAAATTTGCTGGCATATTGAGTGCAGCACTTTCATAGCATCATCTTTCAGGATTTGAAATAGCTCAACTGGGATTCCATCACCTCCACTTGGAGATGAGGCTCTTTATGATGTAATTAAGGTTGTACAAAGTCACAAGTATAGGACCTTCATCCCATAGGACATATGCCCTTATAAGAAGCGCCGCCAGAAAGCTTTCATTCCGCATGTGCACAGAGGAAAGGCCATCTGAGGGCACTGAGAGGAGGCAGCTGTCTACAAGCCAGGAAGAGACCCCTCAACAGAAACCAATTCTGATGGCGCATTTATCTTGGAATTCTAGCCTGCAGAACTGTAAGAAAATAAATATCTGTTGCTCAAACCATGCAGTCTGTGGTATTTTATCATGGCAGCTTGAGCTGACTAAACAGAAACTCCTGTGTCATGGCCTCCCACCACCGCCTCATAGTTTGACTACCAGGGCAAACCCTGAGTGAAAATAATTGCTTAACAAGTGACTCTGGTTTTGGGGAACACTTGTTGTCAGAATATGGACTACTGTGGCTTCTATTTTCCCAATGTGGGACATATAATGTTTATTGATTTTGATTTTCTTTTGATAAAGCCTTTTATGCCTTCTACATGGAGATGTATGAGGCAGTGGGCTATAAAACCATATCTAATATTTGATTCAATTGGAAACAATAAAGTGCTGTTATATTAATTTTTATAATTATAGTTCATTTTTGTTGTCTTACATACTTCTGCTCTTCATTTTACACCAAAATTATATTATTTATACAGGCAAAACATTTTATACATTTTATAGAACTATTATATTAACAGCACAGTTTTCATCTAGTGAGCTGTAAAACCATGGTCTAAAGTTTCCTAAGTAGAAATCTGTATGACTCAATGGGTGATGTTACAACTAGTCACTAAGGCTCGATGACTGTTGCCTCTACACTAGCTCTAGACAATCCACATTGACACATCAGTTATTTAAGGGTAATATTGGTGACAATTTTCCCAAGTATAAAAATTTCCTTAAATTTATTAGCTCCTCTTTAAGAGCTAATTAACATCAGACTTATTAATCTTCTTTTAGTATGCTTTCTTAGCATTTGGTCCTGATGGTGAAACTTTTTTAAGCATTATATATTTGAGTGAACTGAAAATTTACTCAACACTAAGCTTTGTCATAAGAAAAACATTTTTTATAATAATCTATAAGGATGAAGCATAATGCATAACCCCAATCCTAATCACACAGAAAATTTATGGTTTATTTTTTTCTCAGTAATCTATAGATATTAGGCTAATGTGGACAGAAACTAAAAAATTAAGTATGTGTGTGTTTAAAATTAATTTATTTAACTACAGGATATTTCAAACGATAAGCATCATATACTCAATATCCTTATTTTATAGGTGAGAAAACTGAGTTGTAGATAAGTTAAATAATTTTCCCAGTATACAAAAATAGGAAGTTACAAAGTTAAGATTTAAATCTAATCTTTGAAGTTACAGCTCAAGATTTTCACTACCATAATATCCTAAAACAAATCCATATGAATAAAAATCCATACCAACCATGAAGTTATGGTAAAACAATACATAGAAAACACCAGTGATAAAATGTGATTTCTAAGGGAAATAAACAGATTTTAGGTACCTCAAATATGAAACACATAAGCAGCCAGTTCCAGAAACTTTTGACAGATAAAAAAATTAGAAACTGGGTGACCTAGTTAATGAATATAAGCATCCAAATGCAATAGATACATTTAATAACCCATAATCAGAAACTGTGTTGGCTATTCCTGCTAAAAAGATAAATTTCCAGTAAAATGCCCAATGAGGTTACAATTTAAATGATAATGCTACTAATTATATTCTGGTTTCACATTTCATTGACTAGCATAATTTGTTTATTGCACATTTCCCCTGCGGCTAAAAGAAAAATGCTTTTGTTTCTGCTAGAGTTCTTGATTATCATTTTTGAAACCTTCTTTAATAACCAGTTTGAATGGAATAGCCCATTTCATTTCTATGGAGGGGGTTTCTGAAGCAAAAAATATATATATTATCTATTTATTATGAAGGTATATATCCTGTCAAACAGCATCTCCGAAGTAATGTGTGCCTGCTCAGTCGTGTCCAACTCTTTGCAATCCCAAGGTCTATAACCCATCAGTCTACTCTGTCCATGGGATTCTCCAGGCAAGAATGCTGGAGTGGGTTGCTATATATACCCCTAGAGGATCTTCCCAACCCTGGGATGGAATCCACATCCCCTTCACTGCAGGCAAATTCTTTACCACTCAGTCACCTATGAAGCCCCCTCCTAAGTAATGCTATCAGGTAAAATCTTACAATTCTCAGGAAAAAAAATAGCTGTCATGTGTAACTGCAAGATATTCTTTCACTTGTGGCTAGAATTCAATATCTACAATCCTTAATCTCTGAATTAAATAATAACTTTTATGTAAAATTGGATTTGTTTTAGTTTAACACTCTATGTGTAGAGATTGGACTACATTTGTCTTTGGCATATGTCAAGAGATTGTGCTCTTTATATTTCATAATTGAGACATGCATATGTATTTTGTTTGTCTGAACAGTGAAAAAGTGCACAGACTAAACTGTGCAACTTTTCTTTTACCTCTTAATATTCAAGACAAAAAGATAACTTTGTACATCTCTGAAAGAAATGCCTCAAAAGCAGAGGAACATCAGTTGCTTAAATCAGCAGCAACACTGGCATGTGCTGGTTTTGAAATTTTTTTTGTTTTGTTTTCAAAAAACATTTTGTCAGTAATTTAGCATCATTACAAAAAAGAACTTGTGAACACTGATTTACAAAGTTTGATTTTTGATAGATTTTTATTTCCTTAATAATCTATTTTTGAACCTTATCAAGAAAGAAAGAAGGGAGAGGAAATAAGAAGGAAGGGAAGGAAAGAAATGATGGAGGGAGGAAGAAGAAAAGAAGGAGGAAAGAAAGAAAGAAAGAAGCATCAACCACACAATAAAGAGACATTTTTCTAAAAACAACAACAACAACAAAATGCCCTCAATACTCTCTACCTTCAGCAATTCTTTCCCATCCTTCCCATTTAGTGTCACATTTTCTTACTGCTCCTGCTCCTGCTCCTGCTAAGTCACTTCAGTCGTGTCTGACTCTTAGCGACCCCATGGACTGCAGCCCACCAGGCTCCCCTGTCCATGGGATTTTCCAGGCAAGAGTACTAGAGTGGGGTGCCATCGCCCTCTCCAAGTGGTTGCTAATAGAGCAAAGAACACGACTAAGAAAAGACATGTTAGAGTTCATTAGCTGTGCATGTTTCATAGAACACCACTGCTTTCTTTCATTGTTGGAAACAATTTGGTTCAAACAAAAGGGTGGTCTGTAAAGGCTGTCAGAACTGTGCTCACTCAGTCAAAGACACAGTACGTTTCTCTTTTACTTTGAGTCTGGCTGCACTGTGAACACACCAGAATTCTGTGCTCTCAGAGCATCACCTATGAATGAGAGGGACAAGGAATGATGATAATATACACATGTCATGGATTTCCTCTACTACAGTGCATATTCCATTCTCCTATTGGACTTCATTTACAAATATAAGTTCAAAGATAAAATTATGAAGAATTTCAAGATGGTGACAGCAGAACCCTAAACATAGGTCCTTTAAAACCTAGGACTCTTTGAAACTACAGAGGTTGCTCATACAGGAAGTCAGCCCCAACTTCATAGATAAGTGGGTAGCAAGGTAGGCAGATAGATAGAGGTAGATCTTAGGGAAAAAATACTTTTTTAAAAGGTAAAAGAAACCTCAAGAGAATAAAAGTGACGAGAAATGATCAAAAGATGAATATATTTTTAGGAGACAAAGGAGTTTGGATGTGGGCTTTAAGAGAAAAAAGAAATCAAAAGAAATTGAAGGTTTTAGGCCTGAGAAACTAGAAAGATGGAGTTATTATTTAATCAAACAGGAACTACACCAAGAGATGGTGGTTTGAGAGATGAGAGACATCAGAAGTTCAATTTTGGATGAATTAAGTTTAAGTGCCTGTTATGCATCCCAATGTAAATCTCAATTAGGCAGTTGGATATGTGAGTATACAGAGTAGAGAAGATATCTGAACTGGAGATTTAATTTGAGAGGAGTCAGCACAGTGGTGACATGATATTTAAAGCTACGAGAAGTGAGAAAAGCTAATAAAAGAAGTACAGATGGAGAAGAGAGAGGGTTAAAGACTCAGACTCAGCGCACTTCAATATTTAGATATCAACGAAATGACATGTGAGCTACAAGGGAAACTTGAAAGCTAATTTTCACAAATTATAATCTACTTCTTAAGATTGCTAGATGATGAAAGATAAAAATAATATTATCTTAACAAAATTATGAACAATGTTGCCTTCTCACTCCAACTACAGTTCTCCCCCATCTTGTTCCTTTCTTATGCCTTTCGCATAGAGTTCACTGAACAATAAAAAAAAAAGTAAATTTATTCATATATTCATTTGTATTACCGTTGTTTGCTCTCCTAATACCTTCAATTACTGTTCAGTTGTCAAGGACAGGAAACATGTCTTACTAATCTCTGTATCTCTACCATTAAATTAATCGCCTGCACATGAAAAACACTTATTTTTTTCTCAAAAAAATGAATATATTCTCAGCAAACAAGGTCATTCCATGGCTGTAGAGTAGACTTTTACACTAATGATGACTTATATAATTGTCTCAAAGGACTAGATACTGAATATAGGAGAATATGACATCTACCCCTGTTCAAAGCTGCTAAGATTTAGATTGTATATATCTATATCTGTATCTGTCTACCCCCACTAGCCACTGAAAGTATACAGGACTTCCTGGCAAATAAGAGTCAACAAATGATAATATTTCTTTCAAATGACCTTTGATTCAAGTAGGTTTCCTTTGATTAAGTTGAGATCAGAGGCTGATGACATCTAGGAATACTGGCCATCCTAGAGATAGTGCCAGGACACAACTGGGGCTAAAATAGAAATCACTTTGAATATATAAACCACAGGAATTGAAATGCAAAGAACTGGCTAGACAAATGATGAAATACTCAAACAACAACCAGCTAACAGGAGACCAACGGGACTCCAGACAAAACAAAAGGAACCCCTTACAACGCCTACCACTAGACTGAAGAAACAAAGTGAGGAGGTGGTTTTACCAGGTCTGAGGACGTTATCTGGTGAAAGCAGACTTCTTCATAGTAACTGGTCAGCACAATCTTTTTATATAAGACAGTGTTTCTCAAATTTTGTATGCATGAAAGTTGCATGGGCAATTGCTTAAAATGAAGACTCTTTGGAATTACCACCAGATTCTGATTCAGTAGAATCTGATTCAGTGGTATTAGGTCTAGGAATAAGTATATGTAACAAATATTATTTGTGGTTCCAATATGAGTGGTCCACAGCCACATTAATAAGGATATTGTAAAGCAGACATTTTCATGGAAGACCAAATGATAACAAAACTGTATGCTGAGAAAGAAATCAGTCTACTGTTAGATGGGAGAGATGCAGTTAAAGATTGTTTAGAATCAATTAATTTCATATATCCTTTAAAGCCTAGCTCTTCTATTTCCTTTTCTTACACCCTGTGCTAATCCCCTTCCGTTTATCTCAAACCATTTGCAGGTAGATAAAGGTATACATAAACTATATTAAATTCTAAGTAATAGACATAGACATAGATCACTGCAGGATTTAGAATCAAGTCATCTAGGAGGGTGAGGAGCAAAGAAAACTATTTTAACAGCTGCCCAACTGTTCCCATAAAATTTGAAATTTAAATAACTATTTAGGACATCATGTCTAACACCAACCATGGCGATCCAATTAAAGGTCTAGTGACCTAGTCTGTTTTATATTCTCAGAGGGGTCTTCATCTCTATTTCCTTAGCCATTCTTATGACTAAACTGCTCTTATTATCTCCTTTCCATGTCTGTTTTACCTTTTCTTCATGTCTGTATTATTCTAAATTGATACAGTCACTGCTAACTCTGATCTATAGTTTCCAAGCTCTGCAAAAATGTTGCAATCAAGTAAATTAGGTAACATCCTTCATGGAGACTATTAAGCAGAGATCTGAGATTTGTTTAGACTCTTCAGTAAAAATCATACTCCACAACCTGCTTTTATTAAGACTGCACATCCTCATATAATTTTACTGGACAGTCACTCGAGTAATTTCAGCAAATCACTATTCTGTCAATTTCATTTTGATTTTTTTCAAAAATTCCCTCTCAGAATTATGGAAACCCCACTGTTAAACCCATGCGTTAACCAAACATTCCCTACAGACGATGAATTAGGTGCTACTCAAATGTTTCAAATAAAGATGTCTGCCTAGTCTATCACTGCAGATCATTCATTATGCAAAGAATTTTCCTTATAAGAAGTAGCAATTGCTTCATTAAAACTTTAATGAACATTTACAAGTTCTATATATCTGAAAGATATATAAAATACATAGAATCTAATTTTTCTCCAAGAGAATAGCTACTCGAATATTTAAAAGCAGCAACTGTGGCTCACCTATACCTTTTTATCTCCAGACTAAAATCCCCCACTCCCTTTCATCTTTCTTAAAGTGTCAAGAGCTTTCAGATACCTCACTGTTCTGAATACTGCTCTGTCAATATTTATTTTATAATATTTATAGTGTATAGTGTTAGAGAAATTATTTCAAGTGTGAACTGCATAGTAGTTCCTGACGTGAGATTTTGAAAAACACAATGGATAATTTTATTTATCTGGACATGAGTCTTTGATAAACATAATGTATTACCATGTCATGCTAATATTTTCAGAGGTATGATCAGTGTGTTGACACATGCTGAGCTTGTCATAGTCAGCAAAGACACAAAAATTTTCTATTCAAAGGTGCTATCATATCATTTTGATTGTTTTATCCTAACTAGTAAAGGTGGAAACTGGCATTTGTTCCTTTTAAATTGCATAATATTGATTTAGTTCTCTTGTTTTTAAAACAATGATTTGAAATGTTATAGACACTGAATCTGAGGGGAAAAAAGAACAATTTTTATATTCAATTCAGTTTAGTTCAGTCGCTCAGTCATGTCTGACTCTGAGATCCCATGGACAGCAGCTCACCAAGCTTCCCTGTCCATCACCAATTTCCAGATCTTGCTCAAACTCATGTTCATCAAGTTGGTGATGCCATCCAACCATCTCATCCACTGTTGTCCTGTTCTCCTCCTTCCTTCAATCTTTCCCTTCATCAGGGTTTTTTCCAATGAGTCAGTTCTTCAAATCAGGTGGCCAAAGTATTAGAGTTTCAGCTAGCATAAATTCTTCCAATGAATATTCAAGACTGATTTCCTTTAGGATTGACTGATCTCCTTGCAGTCCAAGGGACTCTCAAGAGTTCTCCAATACCACAGTTCAAAACCATCAATTCTTCAGTGCTCAGCTTTCTTTATAGTCCAACTGACATATCCATACATGACTACTGGAAAAACCATAACTTTGACTACACAGACTTTTGTTGGCATATATACGTATATGTATATGTATATAAACCTTCCTGGAGGAGGGCATGGCAACTCACTCCAGTATTCTTGCCTCGAGAATTGCCATGCACAGAGGAGCCTGACTTGTTACAGTCCATACTTGCAAAAAATCGTACACAACTGAGTGACTAAGCACAGCACAGCACACATATATAAAACAATGCAGAATGGACAAGATAGTCTCCACAGTCCAAGGTTAACTAACCTTCCCTATACATCAATTCTGTGAGTCCCTAATCCTATATTCCAGCCATGCATGTACCTTGTGAATATTTGATAATTAAAATTAGTGAACCTAATTTGCTTCCCAGTTATCAAAAACCTGAAATAGAAATAATACTGGCTCTGATTAGCACTTAAAATTTGATGCTTTTGAACTGTGGTGCTGGAGAAGACTCTTGAGAGTCTCTTGGACTGCAAGGACATTAAATCAGTCAATCCTAAAGGAAATCAACCCTGAATATTCATTGGAAGGACTGATGTAAAGCTGAAGCCCCAGTACTTTGATCACCTGATGTGAAGAGCCAACATATTGGAAAAGACTATGATGCTGCGAAAAACTTAAAGCAAAAGGAGAGAAGGGCAGCAGAGGATGAGATAGTTAGATATCATCACCAACTCAGTGAACATGAATTTGAGCAAACTCTGGGAGATAGTGAAAGACAGGGAAGCCTGGCAAGCTATAGTCCATGGAGTTTCAGAGTCAGACATGACTGAGCGATGAACAACAATGACAACTGAATTTTATATCATCTCTGATGCAGACATCTGAGATCACTCTCCTAGTACTGAGACTCACTGATGTCAAAAGTTTGCTTAAGAAATTAGAGCGAGAATACTACACAATAGGAAACAGAACAGAACAAGGCAGAAAAAATTAGACCTAGGAAGAGATGAACAGATTATAACAGGGCATGAGGAACCTTTTATGATGTTGATATATTTATTATCTTGATTGCAGTGGTAGATTCACAGGTGCATTCTTATGTTAAATTTATCCATTTGGACTATATTAATATTTACTAATTATTGTACACCAGTAATATCTCCAAAAAGCAGTTAAAACAAATTACTGAAGAATCCAAAGTTCTTTGTTCATGTCAATTATATCTACCAATATTACTTAATAGGTGATTAATATTGAGAAAGTTTAAAAATATTTTTGTTATTCATTTAAAATTGTTATAATAATTTCATTATATGCTAAAACTAAGAACTAATTTAATTTAAAACTTTCTAAAGTTTTAGAAAATTTAAAAATTTCTAAAACACTAAAAACTAAAAACATTGTATTCTAAATAAACTCTTTTCCAAGATAAAAGTTGGTTAAAATAGGGATAATAATTTACATTTTTGCAAATCTTTTATTACATCTGACAATAGAAAGGGACTCAGTTTCATATGCTTTGACACTCAGTTCACTTCTGTTCAGTTCAGTCGCTCAGTCATGTCCGACTCTTTGCGACCCCGTGAATAGCAGCACGCCAGGCCTCCCTGTCCATCAGCAACTCCCAGAGTTCACTCAGACTCACGTCCATCGAGTCAGTGATGCCATCCAGCCATCTCATCCTCTGTCGTCCCCTTCTCCTCCTGCTCCCAATCCCTCCCAGCATCAGAGTCTTTTCCAATGAGTCAACTCTTCGCATGAGATGGCCAAAGTACCGGAGTTTCAGCTTTAGCATCATTCCTTCCAAAGAAATCCCAGGGCTGATCTCCTTCAGAATGGACTGGTTGGATCTCCTTGCAGTCCAAGGGACTCTCAAGAGTCTTCTCCAACACCACAGTTCAAAAGCATCAATTCTTCGGCGCTCAGCCTTCTTCACAGTCCAACTCTCACATCCATACATGACCACAGGAAAAACCATAGCCTTGACTAGATGGACCTTTGTTGGCAAAGTAATGTCTCTGCTTTTGAATATGCTATCTAGGTTGGTCATAACCAAGCTGTTGCTATATGTTGTATCAGTTGATATATCTCAAGAAAATACAGCTTCACACAGATGCATAGCTGGAAATGAGAGGAGCATTTTAATAGCTTTTTCAGATAATTGTGTATATTCTTCGATGTTATACCAAAACTCAACAAGCGACTGCTTCTTAAAGGTGCACTGAAATATGAAAAATCAAAATGTATCAATAACCTTTATATGCTCTGTTACATTAAAATCCATTGGACTTCATTGCACATCAAATGGATTCTACCCATGAAAAAATGTTTTTAATGGATTGTAAATCTGAAAAAAATACTGATTCTCAAAGACTCACTTCTTCCCTAATTATGACCCATGTCATTTTACAATAGCAAAATGACAAATCCCAGTTTCATCTTGAAAATGGAGACTACTTTTAATTTGTGTCACTATTGCTTTCTTGGTCCTAGGTGAGATATTTTTATTCAGTAAGGTAAAATATGTAACTAAATTTTTAACTTATGGTATGGTTATCTATCTTTTATTGACAGAGACTGTTTCAATACAAAATGTATACTCATAACATATTGCTATGGAATATGAGGCTTTCAGGATCTACTTTTTTACATATATCTGCAGCCTCTTCATCATGTTATTTTTTGTACAGAAAGATTCCTGACTCCAACTTGTATGTGCACATTCTTTGACTTTCCACAAAGGTAAGCAACTTACTCCTTTTGACCGGAGAATTCTTACTGTCTGAAAGGATGAGATTCTTATAAGCCTCTTTAACCATGGAGAATGAGGTAAGGGTTTATTTTATGTGATGTATATCTGCTGATCCTACCACTTTCTTAGCCTTTTAATGAATTAAGGAGAGACGCTCCTTATTCGGTGAGAAACAGGCATATCTTCCTCCCATTGGACACAACCTCTTAAAGGCACAGGCCTGAGAGGAAGAACTGGATTGGATTTTAACCACACAATCTGCAAAATACACAAAAGTATTTCTGGATGTCCTGATCCTCTCATAGCATTTTTAATTTGCACCATATAAAGTCATGTTTCCAAAGTAAACTCTGAGCACCTTGAGTAAAGTGTTTCTGCTTTATTCACACCCTGAAGATGCAGCACTGCCTCTGACACACTAGAAGTGCTCACCAAATGCATACTGGATGAGTGAGTATTTGGTGAAATATGTCAAGATGGAAATCTACACACAAGAAAAAATGACACTCATAGGGACTTCTTTTTGAAAGAAGTCTCTTTATGTCACGGCATGTACCCTCCACGACAAATTCATCACACCATCAGTCTTTATAGGATAGATTCATGTAAAAAGATTATGCATTAATATGAAATTATTTGGACTTCACTGGTGGCCCAGTGGTTAAGAATCCACCAACCAATGCAGGGAACAGAGTTTCAATCCCTGCTCCAGAAAGATTCTACATGCCACAGGGCAACTAAGCCAGTGAGCAACAACTACTGAGCCAGCACTCTAGGGCCCTTGTGCTGCAAATACCAAAGCCCATGTACCCTACAGTCCATGCTTTGCAACAAGAAAAGCCACTGAAATGAGAGGCTCACACATTGCAACTAGAGAGTAGCCCCACTCACCACGACTAAAGAAAACCCACATGCAAATAAGACTCAGTGTGTCAAAAATAAATCAATACATTAAAAAAAATCAAATTATTCATGGGAAAGGATTTGCTTTTCTTTTCAAAATGAGAATGTAAAACATGAAAAAAATAGATAAATATATTTAGAATATTAATTTGGCTAGTGATGGAGGAGAAAAAGACAGTAATTTCCAAATCTGGATTAACAAGGTTCAGAGGAAGTGAGATACCATGAAAAGAACATGCATTATAGCAGATTGCTTAACCACTCTGATCTTAGTTTGTCCTCTGTAAAATAAAATATATATTTACCTCATTGTAGGGTTGTAGCAATGATTCAAAAAACAAACGATGCATGAAAAGTAACTAAAACAATACTTGCTATGTTATAGACACTAAATATTTGGTGCAATGTTCTCAGCTGCTTGTCGTGTCCAACTATTTGTGACCCCATGTACTGTAGCCCACCAGACTCCTCTGTTCATGAGATTTCCCAGGCAATATTGGAGTGGGTTGTCATTTCCTCCTCCAGGGGATATTCCTGACCCAGGGAACTAACCCGCATCTCCTATATCTCCTGTATTGTCAGGTGGATTCTTTACCACTGAGCCATCTGGGAAGCTAAAATATTTGGTAGTGCTTCATAGTTATTTATATTTTCATCATGTTATTAAAGGTTAAGAAACTCCATTGGAAGAGTAAATAAATTTTACATATGAAATTCAAAAGCCTGAATTCTTGATTATATTGATGTGTCATTTCTATATTGAACATTTCTTCAAATTGCATTTGCATATCAGTGACATTTGCATGAAAAGAGGTACATTTTAAAAATTATCTAAATCAACATACATGTTTAAAAATGCATATTTTCTTTATTATTCAATAGTGCATTTGGGTGTAAATAACCAAAACCATAAAATCAACCTGAAAAACTACAGTTTGTTTCATATAACATAAAATTTTGAAAGGAGGCAGTCTAGAGCTGGTGAAGCAGCTCACTGTGGCAAGAGGAACACATGTCCTTTCTATCTTTCTTCCCCATCCATCACTTGCTTTGTGGCACTCATCTCTGTGCTGGTAAATTATGCATAAGTTTTGTTTGGCTGCCCCTGGCTACAAAGGTAGATGGGGAATTTAATTTTTAGCTCTCCAAACTTAGAGGAAGATAAGTGAAAAGCATAATAGAAAGGTCTTTTGACTGAGACCAACTATAATGTATACTACAGCAAGCAATCAAACCACATTTACCTATTTTCATATAAATGTTTGAGATTAAGTTTAAATGCATTCACAATATTAAACAAAATATTCTACATTGTATATCTTGCTCAACTTGTCTTTGTCCACTGAAAAATGTCAATTGACAAAAAATATACCTATTATGTCAACAAGTATGCAATTAGAATATTGTGGATTTAACAAGTATTGAAATGGATATTAGCTTTATTTTGGTAAATCTAGTCATTCAAGGTTGATTTTAATTTATATGAATTATTTATTGTCATTTCAAACAGCTTACAGAAATTACAATATATCTTGGATTTAAATACACTAAATATTTGTAAAACAAATCACGTAGATTGTTATTAGCTCATTAACTTGTGAGTAATATGTAGATAATTCCTTTTGGTATAATCATCAATATCATATAACAATATGCCAGTCCTTAAAATAGTTGCAAATGAGAGTAGGGAATATACATATCGTGAAAATAAATTAGGTGACTGTAGGGTCTGATGCCATTAGGGATGGAATAGTTTCCTGACTAAATTTCTGAAAGTCTTATCAGTAGATCACAGAGATTTATAAGTGGGCCTGTCTTGTATTGACATCAAATCTTTTTATAACAATTTAAAATATTTATAATTTGCTTTATATATGCTTACAAAAGTGATTTTGATCGTGTTATTATTTTTCAAAAACTAATATATTTTAAGCACATTACAATAAACGAAGACAGTCATATTTGAAATATGATGTAAACTTTAAAAACTTTCAACAGTGTCATATCCTTTCTTTAATCAGCCAGACTTTTTTCTTACTTTTCTAATAGCCATAGTATTTTCCTGATTATTCATTAATTTAATCCTTATTTAAGTAGGAATCAGTATGACAGTATTATAGTTCTTTTCCCTTGAGTTTAGCAGAAAACCAAATATTTCAATTAGTTCAATTTGTCCCATAATTTCTTAAAAATATGTTACATTTACATGATTTTCCTTGCTACTTTTTTTCTTTTTTCTTCTATGCTACATTTTGAGATATTTTAAATCTTCTTTCAATTGCTTTTATTAACTTATAAATTAGCTATCCTGTTCCTGATAACTTTTTGTATTCTGGAGGAAAAAAAAAGAAATATGAAATTTGATGTATAGAAAAGTAGTTCTGAAGATAAGTTATGATTACATGCAGATGACATGTTACTACATATAGAAAACCCTAAAGAATTCACACAAAAACTATTAGAACTGATAAATGAATTAATCGAGGTAGCACGATACAAGATTAACATACAGCAATCAGTTGCATTTCTTTACACTAACAATGAAATATCAGAAAATAACTGTAAAAAAAAAATATCTTTTAAAATTGCATCAAAAGACAAAATAAAATACCTAAGAATAAGCCTAACCAAGGAGGTGAAAGACTTATATGCTGAGAACTATAAAACATTAATAAAGGACATTGAAGATGCTTCAACAAAATGGAAAGACAACCCATGTTCTTGTATGAGAAGAATTAAAATGCCCAAAGCAATCTACAGATTTAATGCAATCCCTATCAAAGTACCAATGACATCTGCACAGAACTAGAACATATAATCCTAAAGTGTATATGGAATCATAAAAGATCCAGAATTGTCAAAGCAATCGTAAGGAAAAAGAAAAAGCAAAAGGCATAATCCTCACACACTTCAGACAATACTAAAAAGCTACAGCAATCAAAACAGCATGGTGTTGGCACTAAAACAGACATATGGATCAGTGAAAAAGAGCAGCGAGTCTGGAAATAAACCCACACACATCAATCAATCTTCAACAAAGGAAGCAAGAATATATAATGCAGAAAAGACCATCTCCTTCAGCAAGTGGTGTGGGGAAAGTTGAATAGCCACATCTAAATCAATGAAGTAAGAACACACCTGCACACCACACATAAAAAGAAACTTACAATGGTTTAAAGACCTAAATATAAGCATGATGGTGTAGAACTCCTAGAAGAGAATATAGGCAAAACATTCTCTGACATAAATCGTACCAATATTTTCTTAGGTCAATCTCCCAAGGCAATTAGAAACAAAAGCAAAAATAAACAAATGGAACCCAATTAAACTTATAAGGTTTTGCATAGCAAAGTAAACTTCTAACAAAATGAAAAGATAACCTACTGGGAGACTGGGAGAAAATATTTGCAAATGATGACCCAACAAGGGCTTAATTTTCAAAATATAAAATAGCTTGTACAACTCAGTAACAAAAAAAAAAAAAAAAGAAAGAAAGAGAAACTCAACCAAAAAAATAGGCAGAAGGCCTAAACAGACATTTCTCCAAAGAAAACATACAGATGGGGTGATCAGGCATATGAAAAAACTGCTCAACATCACTAAGTTATTAGAGCAATGCAAATCAAACTTGCCATGAGGTATCAGCTCACATCTGTCAGAATGGTCATCATCAAAAGTCTACAAATAATAAATGCTGGAGAGGGTACAGAGAAAAGGGAACCCTCTACACTGCTGGTAGGAATATAAATGGGTACAGCTATTATGGAAAACAGTATGAAGTTTCTTCAAAAAGCTGAATATAGAGTTGACATACAATCCAACCTTCCAACAATCCCATTCCTGGGCAAATATCTGGACAAAACTATAGTTCAAAAATAAACATGCACCCCTATATTCATAGCAGCACTATTCACAATAGCCAAGACATGGAAACAGCCTAAATGTTCACCAAGAGATAATGGATAAAGAAGATGTGGTATATACACATAATGGAATACTAGTGAGCCATAAAAAGAATGAAATAATGTAATTTGAAATAACATTGATGGAACTAGAAATTTTAAATCAAGAAGCATTATTGTAGAAAAAGAAAGATGCCATAATGAAAACAAATCAGGAGAAGATAGAGGAGTTCTAAATTAATTGTGTGTATAAATCACAAAGCCAGAAAACAAGAAAAGAAATAACAAATCCACAAGCATAGTAGAATAATTTACCAAGCTTCTATGTCATAGAATAAGGCCAATATTTAAAAACTATGATTAACAACTTGATCTAAGATATATACATAAATAAATATATATATAATATCCTCACATTATCTTTAGATTTAAATGAAATCTTAAAGTCCCAGCAAGTTTTTTAAAATATAAACAAGTTGATTTGAAATTCATATAGAATTAGGAAGAGCTGTGAATAGCCAAAATAATCTTGAGAAAGAAATACTGGAGTTAAACCATCATGAATAAAAATAAAAATATAAAGTTACAATAACAGAGAGAGTGTAATAGGATTGGTAAATGACCAATGGAACAAGAAAAACACCCACACATAAATACTTATAAAAATGTCACTGCAATCCACTTGGAAAATATGCAGTTTCCAAAATATTGCTAGGTTAATTAAAAAAAAATAAGCAAGCAAAATTCTAGCTGTATTGTTGATTTAACACATGTTACAAGTGACTATTTAACTTTGAATTAAAAATTCAGTTTATCAGTAGTGATAGCCACATTTCAAGATGTGTTATCCACATGTTGTTAGTGACCACTCTATTAATACAGATTTGAAGTATTTCCATCATGAAAATTTCCAATCAACACAAAAGTATGTTCAACATCAATAATCATCAGGAAATTATTAAAAAATAGATCCACAGACCCACTCCAAGCGCACACATACTCCCTCTGTCTCTCTTTCTCACACACATACAAGTGCACACTTCAGAATGACTGTAAACTGAAAGACTGACAGTATCAATCACAGAAGAGGACCAAGAGCTATTGTAATCCCATAGTTGGCTGCCTGGGGGTAAATTCATAAAACCACTACCAAAAAAATAATAATCATCTGGCAGTATCTAAGAAAACAGAATGTATGTCTCTTCTATGACCAAGCAGTTTTATATAAATATTTTTTCAACAGTGATGTTTACATGTGTGTTATGAACGACACGCATTCAAATGTCCATGGCAGCATTATTTATAATAGCTCCTAACCTGAAACTATTTAAATGCATGTTAAAATAAAATAACAAAATAAATTGTACCATATTTACATAATGAAATGTTAATCATTAATGAAAATTAATGAACCACTTTTACATGTAACTACATGGATAAATCTTACAAACATGCATTGAATGAAATACATGACAACAAAATGTTACTATAGTGAAAGTGAAGTCGCTCAGTCATGTCCGACTCTTAGCGACCCCATGGACTATAGCCCACCAGGTCCTCCGTCCATGGGATTTTCCAGGCAAGAGTGCTGGAGTGGGGTGCCATTGCCTTCTCCGTTAACAGTGGCTAGGCATATTATATTTATTTGGAGCTGGTATACTTGGTGACAGCCTTAGTGCCCTCGGACATGGCGTGCTTGGCCAGCTTCCCAGGTAGCAGCAAGCGCACGGCGGTCTGGATCTCCCTGGATGTGACAGTGGAGCGCTTGTTGTAATGTGCCAGGCGCGATGCCTCACCAGCGACGCACTCGAAAATGTCCTTGACGAAGGAGTTCAGGATTCCCATGGCCTTGGATGAGATGGCACTATGCAAAGTTTTAAAACAGGAAAAAACGAATCCTATGCTATTAGGAGTCAGGGAAGATAGTTTCCTTTCAACACTGTAATGACTAGGAAGTAGGACAATGTGACCTTCTTTAGTCTGGTTATGCAATTCTATCTTTTTGTGTGTGTGGTGGTGGCTAAATGAAGTTGGTAGCAATGCAATATTTATTTATTTGGTTGTGTACTTATTATTTGGGTGATTTTCTGTGTGTTTATTATACTATGGGGTCACAGAGTCGGCCACGAGTGAAGTGACTTAGCAGCAGCAGCAGCAGCATTATACTACAATAAATTAATTGTAAAGCTACATCATATAATGGGGCTTCCCAGCAGCTGCAGTAGTAAAGAATCCACCTGCCAATGCAGGAGACACAAGAGATGTGGGTTCAATGCTTGGGTCTGGAAGATCCCCTGGAATAGGAAATGACAACTAACTACAGTATTCTTGTCTGGGAAATCTAACGGACAGAGGAGCCTGGCATGCTACAGTCCATGGGGTCTCAAAGAGTCAGACAGAACTGAGCAACTGAGCACACACACACATCATAAAACTGCTCCACGCAGAGATTATTTTGCTAAAGAAGTTTCACTCAAAGCAAATCTTCAGAGTAACACAGAACTAATTAATAATGAATACCACACCAAACTCCCTACCTCTATAACCAGTAGGAAACTAAGAAAGCTCTGTTGGTGGAAATTTGGAAGTATTATTTTAATTATAATTGGCAATGTAAGTATTCCTACAGACCATGATGACTAGAGGGATAGATAGAAAAATACATATAGCTTTTATGATATTAAATTATGATATTACTATATATATATAAATTTTAGTATCAGGTGACATCACAGCTATATGGAATTATGTTATATTATGTATAATTTATTATAATATAATATTTAAAAATAAATTTTGTGTTCAGTTCAGTTCCGTTCCGTTCAGTCGCTCAGTCGTGTCCGACTCTTTGCGACCCCATGAGTCACAGCACACCAGGCCTCCCTGTCCATCACCAACTCCCAGAGTTCACTCAGGCTCATATCCATCGAGTCAGTGATGCCATCCAGCCATCTCATCCTCTGTCGTCCCCTTCTCCTCCTGCCCCCAATCCCTCCCAGCATTAGAGTCTTTTCCAGTGAGTCAGCTCTTCGCATGAGGTGGCCAAAGTACTGGAGTTTCAGCTTCAGCATCATTCCCTCCAAAGAAATCCCAGGGCTGATCTCCTTCAGAATGGACTGGTTGGATCTCCTTGCAGTCCAAGGGACTCTCAAGAGTCTTCTCCAACACCACAGTTCAAAAGCATCAATTCTTCAGTGCTCAGCCTTCTTCACAGTCCAACTCTCACATCCATACATGACCACAGGAAAAACCATAGCCTTGACTAGACGGACCTTTGTGTTAATGAGCATTAAAGCACAAAGCTCAATTTCTAAGCAAACAAAATGTTTACAGTGACCTTCATTCTAGTTTTTCCTCCTAGATTCCCCTGAGGAAATAACTGCTGTGAACATTTTCTTGTTTATCCTTCTACTCTTTCTATATATTTTCCCACACACACTATTCTACACTTTATCCCCCCAAATAAATAAATCTAGTGCATTTTTATACATACAAGTCTGTTTCATTTATTTTAATGGCTACTTAAATTCTATCATATTAAAATAATATAATTCATTTAACTAGTTCTTTGCTGATGGATATTCAGCTCTTCCAAATTCTTTTCTATCATTGATATACTGCAACATATATTCTTACACATTCAACAATTGCATGGTTGAATACAGCTATAAGATAAATTCCTAAAAGTGAAATTGCTCAGTTAAGTGATATGTGAATTTTAAGTTTTGATTGATATTGCCACAAAGCTGCCCATTAAGGTAGAAGCAATTTACATTCTCATCAAGTATATATGATTTTAAGTGTCTCTGTTTTAGAAAAATGACTCTGTAAAACTTGGAAGATGGACTATGGCAGAGAACAGTGATATGAGGGATGCTAATTTGGCACCTAAAATAATAATAGTCTATGTAATTATTCAGGCATGAACAATGAGGTGAGAGGAACTAACATTTTCAAGAAGTTCTACAGTAGTAGAGTTGAGAGGATTGAGATAATGACAACTTTGAGTGCTCTATCCATAATGGCCTTAAGTGTATCTTTTATTAAATCATCCAAACTGAAGTCCCAATAATTCAAGAGACATCTAAGTCCATTACCACTTCAACCTTTGACATGTCAGCCTAAGTTTCTTTTGCCAAGTTCTCACTTCATTAAAGTGCTACTAAAATGAATTCCCTTTGTCAAAAGTCTCCATTAAGCCATTAACATGGGGTCTTCTCTCTCAAGAGCTTTGGTCTTAAAGGTTAGGAAACTAGAACTTCAAGTGTTTGGCCTTTATCATTAAAAGCTTAAGGAAAAGACATTCTTAACCTTCCTTCATGTTAGCCTCCAAATTATATCTAGTCCAGCAATAACAACTCTATATGCCCCAGAGGGGAGTTTCCTCATAGTTTACAAGTGAGGAAACATTTGAATTTCTTTTAGAGAAACTGAAATTTATCAGGAATTATTAATACAAGCAGAACTCTTGATCATTTGCATAAATTCTTCACCATAGACAACCAGTTTCCAAAATCCTTTTGATATGCAAAAAATGGACTTTTTTTCCTGACATGAGAAAACCATAAGCCCTCTGTCACTCTTTCAAACGTCATGAATTTATCAATTTGGAAAAAGGCAACTAAAGCTAAACCTGTGAAGCAGTCTCTCCTACTGAAGAACAGTAAGACAAATACTAGTTTTTGTGAAAAATTAAACTCAGCAGTCTTGCCTAGACCTGGATTCCACTTAAAAATCTTACTTTGGCATGAAAATCTCTAAACAATCTTCCCAAATTCTTTCCCCAGGTGATATAGCTAGCTAATTGCAACATAAGAACAGGTCAGGAGAAAGAAAAGGAATGATACCTAAAAAGTGGGCTTCCCAGGTCGTGCTAGTGGTAAAGAACCCTCCTGCCAATACAGGAGACATAAGAGATGTGGGTTTAAGCCCTGGGTTGGGAAGATCCCCTGGAGGAGGGTATAGCAATCCGGTCCAGTATTCTTGCCTGGATAATCCCATGGACAGAGGACTCTGGTGGGCTACAGTCCATAGGGTGGTAAAGAGTCGGCCATGACTTAAGCAACTTAGCAAGCACTGATGCTGCTAAGTCGCTTCAGTCGCGTCCGACTCTGTGCAACCCCATAGACGGCAGCCCACCAGGCTCCCCCGTCCCTGGGATTCTCCAGGCAAGAACACTGGAGTGGGTTGCCATTTCCTTCTCCAATGCATGAAAGTGAAAAGTGAAAGTGAAGTCGCTCAGTCATGTCCGACTCTTAGCGATCCCATGGACTGCAGCCTACCAGGCTCCTCTGTCCATGGGATTTTCCAGGCAAGAGTACTGAGTGGGGTGCCATTAGCAAGCACACAAGGGCATAAATAGATTTTTTTATTCATAGAGATCTCTGTAGAAGATGGGCATGCTAGAAATGCTGATTCAGGCCTAGATGTGAATTTCATGCTAATAGCTTTGAAATCTAATGCTGACATAAGCAAAGTTGAGGGCATGGTGAAACGAATAAATACAAACTAAACTCAACAAACCTCAAATCTGCTCTTTTAAAGCAGTCAGGATATTTTCTGCATTCAAATTGTTAGAAACTTGTATTCTACTTTCATGGAGGCTGTTTTATTGTTCCAGGAAAACCATGAACTAAAAATGTGCTTTTTAATTTTGAAGACGTAAAGCAAAGATGTAACTCTAAGGGATGCAATTGTTCTGTTAGATAATATAAACAGGATGGCTATGCTTCAAGTAGAGTTGCATATCTGCAGATTGTGCTCCCCTTAGAGCAGGTTTTTTATTTTTTTTCCCAAGTATGGATTTAGAATGTGCTGTCTCTGAAAATTACAGCAAGCCCTTGGGGGAAATTCTTGTGGAAACAATGACCACAAGACTTAAGCAATTATGACCTCTAAGGACTTAAAGAAAGATGGGAAAGCCCAATTAACTTGAGCTAGAAAAGGAACTCTACAGTGGAAATAAATCAGGCTTAGATAATCATTGGACTATTGAACTGGACTGCTGATGCCCCACAGTATTATTATTTAGGACAAGAAATTGTCAGGAAAGGGGCTGATAAAGGATTTGAATACTGTTGTATTCAAATAAACTTGTTCTTTTGAAGACAATGCTCCAGACTGCACCTCTGTGGTTGGAGATAGAGTTTTCCTAAAGTAAGTAGAAATGCTCATGACAACCATCCTGTGAAAAGGTCAAACTAGAGACAGAAAATGAATCTGGTAGGTCTCAGATTAGAAGAAAAGAAAGACATTTTCTATCCTTCTGTTGGTAGTAGAGCAGTCAAGTTCAAGAACACTTCTTTAAGCATGTGGTTAACAGAGGAATTAGAAGGGATGGAAATTGGCCACTACCACACAGATAGAGACAGGCTGCTAAACAGGACCCATCCTGTTAGAAATGTCTTAATGGTAAGTTTAGGTTTGCATGTTTGCTAAGTCTCTCCAGTCATGGCCAACTCTTTGTGACCCCATGGACGGTAGTCCACCAGGCTCCTCTGTCCATTGGATTTTCCAGGCAAGAATACTGGAGTTGGTAGCCATTTCCTTCTCCAAGTTTAGTTTAGATGGTACCTTTGAGCTGACCTGTCCAGTACCAGTTATAAATTACTCCTTGAATACTGTTTCTTTTCTGATATATATTAATTTCCAGTGCCCTCAGTGGGAGATTAAGGGAAAGTTGATGCCTGTGCTTGAGAGACAGAGCAAGAGAGAAAAACACATTCAGAGACAACATACTCATTTGTTTGTTCTGTAAATGTTCATCACGTGTTCCCAACACCAGGGACTATTCTGTATGTGGAGAACAGATGGGTGAGGAAAACAGTCCTGATGAGTAAAACACTGTCTCTCATAAAGGTAATATTTTAATATTAAAAGATCAAAGAAGGAGAATTAACAATTTAAAAATCAACAACCAAATAATGCAAATAATACCAGTGCTTATTAGAACAGAAAAATAAGTTCATAAATAATAAATTACTGAATGACAGGGACATCATTTAGATACGCTGGCCAAAGACAGCCTCTATTAAATATGACTTCTAAACAGAGACCTGAAATGATGAGGAGCCAGCCTCCTGAGGCACTGGGTTGAAAATAAAAGTATTCAGGGCAGAGGAACACCAAATACCATGGTCTTGAAGAAAAGCCAAGCAGTAATGTCCAATGGGTGAACAGAGCAAGAAACAACAGACTAGAACCAGATGTGGAGGTAGTAGAATATATAAGTGCAATCTAAAATTTTTTCAATATTCAGCAGAAAAGAAATTCATTGGAAAATATATTGTTAGTAATAAAATCTGACTTACCATTACTGGAATGTAATTTTGAGGGAAAATATGAGCTAACTGAATACACATAGGCAGGCCAGCCCTAGCCATACCATTCACTTACATCTCAAAAAAAGAAAATAATTAATTTATTCTGAATAGGCATTAACTTTTAAAGTTGATGGGTGTGTGTGTGTGTGTGTGTGTGTGCATGTGTATGCATATGTGTGGGTATGTATATCTACACATGGACATTACCAGATGGTCACTAATAAAATCAGATTGAATATGTTCTTTGCAACTGAAGATGGAGAAGCTCTACGAGTCAGCAACAAGAAGACCTGGTGCTGACTGTGGCTCAAATCATGAGCTCTTTATTGCAAAATTCAGACTTAAATTGAAGAAAGCAGGGGAAACCACTAGGCCATTCAGGTACGACCTAAATCAAATCCCTTATGATTACACAGTGGAGGTGACAAATAGATACAAGGGATAAGATCTGGTAGACAAGAGTGCCTGAAGAACTGTGGACAGGGATTCATAACATTGTACAGGACACAGTGACCCAAACCATCCCAAAGAAAAAGAAAATGCAAGAAAGCAAAGCTGTTGTCTGAGGAGGCTTTGCAAATAGCTGAGGAAAAAGAGAAGTGAGAGGCAAGGGAGAAAGGGAAAGACCCAATTGAATGGAGAGTTCCAGAGAATCCCAAGAAGAGATGAAATGGAGGCCTTCTTAAATGAACAACACAAAGAAAGAGAAGAAAAGGGAAAGATTAGACATCTCTTAAAGAACACTGGAGCTGTGAAGGGAATGTAGTACCTAAAGTAGGATAGATGTCAGGCGAGTGTAATCTCCTCGTTTCTGTCTCACCTCAACACAAATTTGAAGCAACTGACGTTAAAGCCCTCGGTGCGTCACAGCTCTTGGACAGGCCATGTTATAGCTCTCAAACAGATCAATTTTATCTAGAAAATAAAGGAAAATACATCCTCAAGGTGTGAGGGCATGCCGACCCAAAAGATGCAAAGAGAGAGAGAGACAGAGAAAGAGAGACAGAGAGCACGTGCGCACAGGAGAGAGAGACCTGGCCCTTTGGCTCCTCTTTTTATATGTTTTTTCTCTCCCAGGCCTGCCCTATGTAAATTGGGCTAGCCAGGAGTGCTCTTTGTCCCACCTGAGGTCCTCACTCCGGACCTCGGACCTTCTTTTGTTCTATTTTCACGGGCTTTTCCCTTCCTTGTCTTTTAGCCACCACCATTTTAGACACCTGTTTCCTATTCTAACTACCTAACAATTCCATGCAAGGATGGGTGTGATAAAGGACAGAAACAAGGGCGTAAAGGGCATAGAGGAGATTAGGAAGAGATGGCAAGAATACATAGGAGAATTATACAAGAAAGGTCTTAATGATCCCTTAATGATACCCATGATGGAGTCACCCACCAAGAACCAGACATCCTGGAATGTGTAGTCAAGTGGGCCTTTGGAAGCATTACCATGAACAAAGCTGGTAGACGAGATGGAATTCAAGCTGAGCTATTTAAAATCCTAAAAGATAATGCTATTAAAGTGCTGCGTTCATTACATCAGCAAATTGGGAAATCTCAGCATTGGCCACTGGACTGGAAACAGGCAGTTTTCATTTCAATCCCAAAGAAGGGTAACGCTAAGGAATGTTCAAACTACTGTGCAATTGCATACTGTATACATTCACATGCTAGCAAGGTAATGCTCAAAGTCTTTCAAACTAGGCTTCAGCAGAACTTCCAGATGTACAAGCTGGATTTAGAAAAGGCAGAGGAACTAGAAATCAAATTGCCAACATCTGTTGGATCATGCAGTAAGCAAAGGAATTTCAAAAAAACATCTGCTTCATTGACTACACTAAAGCTTTTGATTGTGTGGATCACAAAAAACTGTTGAAAATTCTTAAAGAGATGAAAGTACCAAACCACCTTACCTGTCTTTTTAAATTTCTGTGGGTCAAGAAGCAACAGTTAGAACTGGACATGAAACAAATGACGGGTTTCAAATTGTGAGAGGAATACAAGGCTGTATATTGTCACTCTACTTATTTAACTTATAACCAGAGCACATCATATGAAATGCCAGCTTGGATGAATCACAAGCTGGAATCATGACTGCCAGGAAAAATATCAACAACCTCAGATACATAAATGATATCACTCTAATGGCAGAAGTGAAGAAGAAGCAAAGAGCCTCTTGATAAATGTGAAAGATGAGAGTGAAAAAGCTGGATTGAAATTCAACAATAAAAAAAAGAGAGAGAATGTGTGTGGCATTTGGTTCCATCACTTCATGGCGAATAGAGGGGGATAGAGTGGAAGTAGTGACAGATTTTCTTTTCTTGGGCTCCAAAATCACTGTGGACAGTGAATGAAACCATGATATTAAAAGATGGCTGCTCCTTTAAAGGAAAGATATTAGAAACTTAGCATATTACAAAGCAGAGACATCAGGACTTTGCCAACAATGATCCTTATAGTAAAAAAGATGATTTCTCCAGTAGTCATGTATGGATACAAAAGTTGGACAATAAAGAAGGTTGAGTGCTAAAGAATTGATGCTCTTGAACTGTGGTGGTGCTGGAGAAGACTCTTGAGAGTCCCATGAACTGCAAGGAGATGAAACCAGTCAAGGCAAATGGAAATCAACCCTGTATATTCATTGGAAGGACTGATGCTGAAGCTCCAATACTTTGGCGACCTGGTACAAAGAGCTGACTCTTTGGAAAAGGCCCAGATACTGGGAAAGAACATTTCATGCAAAGACGGGTATAAAAAGGACAAAAATGGTACGGACCTAACAGAAGCAGAAGATATTAAGAAGAGATGGCAAGAATACACAGAAGAACTGTACAAAAAGATCTTCACAACCAAGATAATCACGATGATGTGATCACTCACCTAGAGCCAGATATCCTGGAATGCAATTCAAGTGGGCCTTAGGAAGCATCACTATGAACAAAGTTAGTGGAGGTGATGGAATTCCAGTTGAGCTACTTCAAATACTAAAAGATGATGCTGTGAAAGTGCTGCACTCAATATGCCAGCACTGGAAAAGGTCAGTTTTCATTGCAGTCCCAAAGAAAGACAATTCCAAAGAATGCTCAAACTACTGCACAATTGCACTTATCTCACACACTAGTAAAGTAATGCTTAAAATTCTCCAAGCCAGGCTTCAACAGTACATTAACTGTGAACTTCCATTTGTTCAAGCTAGATTTAGAAAAGGCAGAGGAACCAGAGATCAAATTAGCAACATCTGTTGGATCATCAAACAAGCAAGAAAGTTCCAGAAAAAACTTCTACTTCTGCTTATTTGACTATGCCAAAGCCTTTCACTGTATGGACCACAACAAACTCTGGAAAATTCTTAAAGAGATGGGAATACCAGACCACCTGACCTGCCTCTTGAGAAATCTGAATGCAGGTCAGGAAGCAACAGTTCGAACTGGACATGGAACAACAGACTCGTTCCAAATAAGGAAAGGAGTACGTCAAGGCTTTATATTGTCACCCTGCTTATTTAACTTATATGCAGAGTACATCATGAGAAACACTGGGCTGGATGAAGTACAAGCTGGAATCAAGATTGCTGGAGAAATACCAGTAACCACAGACATGTTGATGACATCACCCTTATGGCAGAAAACGAAGAACTAAAGAGCTTCTTGATGAAAGTGAAAGAGGAGAGTGAAAAAGTTGACTTCAAACTCAACATTCCAAAAACTAGATCATGGCATTTGGTACAATCACTTCATGGCAAATAGATGGGAAAGAGTGAAAACAGTGACAGACTTTATTTTTGGGGGCTCCAAAATCACTGCAGATGGTGACTGCAGCCATGAAATTAAAAGACGCTTGCTCCTTGGAAGAAAAGCTTTGGCAAACCTAGACAGTATATTAAAAATCAGAGACATTACTTTGCAAACAATGGTCAGTCTAGTCAAAGGAACAGTTTTTCCAGTAGTCATGTATGGATGTGGGAGTTGGACTAGAAAGAAAGCTGAGTGCCAAAGAATTGATGCCTTTGAACTGTGGTGTTGGAGAAGGTTCTCTAGAGTCCCCTGGACTGTGAGGAGATCCAACCGGTCCATCCTAAAGGAAATCAGTCCTGAATTTTCATTGGAAGCCCTGATGTTGAAGCTGAAACTCCAATACTTTGGCCACCTGATGAGAAGAACTGACTTACTAGAAAAGACCCTGATTCTGGGAAAGATTGAAGGTAGGAGAA
The DNA here is from genome assembly GCF_029378745.1 of Bos indicus. NCBI lineage: Eukaryota > Metazoa > Chordata > Mammalia > Artiodactyla > Bovidae > Bos > Bos indicus. The sequence goes on along the minus strand of NC_091761.1, from coordinate 53,927,219 downwards.
GAAGAGGATGACAGAGGATGAGATGGCTGGATGGCATCACCCACTCAATGGACATGGGTTTGAGTAAACTCTTGGAGTTGGTGATGGACAGGGAGGCCATGTATGCTGCAGTCCATGGAGTTGCAAAGAGTCAGACACAACTGAGTGACTGAATTGAACTGAACTGGGGAAGGTTGAAGGCAAAAGGAGAATGGAGAGGCAGAGGATGAGATAGTGAAAGAGCATCATGACTCCATGAACCTGAATTTGTGCAAACTCCGGGAGACAGTGGGGGAGAGAGGAACCAGGCATGCTGCAGTACATGGAATCACATAGAGTCAGACAAGACTTAGCGACTGAAAAACAACAATAAAAATGTGTGTGTGTGTGTATGTGTGTATATATTCATAAAAACAAAACATTGTGCCACCAATCTGCATATAAATTGGGAGACTAGCTTGTAGTCCACTAGAGTGCAGTGACTGGAAACATTTGTTAAATGTTGTGGAATTCTTATGAGCAATACATGAAAATATTTAAATCAGAATACACAGAGTTGAATATTACAGTATCTTTTTTTAAATTTTTTTATTTTCTATTGAAGGACAATTGCTCCACAGAATCCTGCCATCCTCTGTCAAACTTCAACATGAATCAGCCATAGGTATGCACATATCCCTTCCCTCTTGAACCTCCCTCCAACCTCCCTTCCCATCCCACCCCTCCAGGCTGACCAGAGCCCCTGTTCTGGTTCCCCAAGCCATACAGCAAATTCCCGTTGGCTATCCACTTTACACATGGTAGTGTAAGTTTCTATGTTACTCCTTCCATATATCTTACCCTCTCCTCCCCTCTCCCCATGTCCATAATTCTATTTTGGATGTCTGTTTCTCCATTGCTGCCCTGCAAATAAATTCCTCAGGACCGTTTTTCTTGATTCTGTATGTATGTGTTATATGATGGTATTTCTCTTTCTCTTTCTGAGACACTTCACTCTGTGTAATAGGTTCTGGGTTCATCCACTTCATTACAACTGACTTAAATGTGTTCCTTTTTATGGCTGAATAATATTCCGTTGTGTATATGTACCACATTTTCTTTATCCATTCATCTGTTGATGGACATCTACATTGTTCCCATGTTCTATCTATTGTAAATAGTGGTGCAATGAACAATGGGATACATGTGTCTCTTTCAATTTTGGTTTGCTCAGGGTAAAGACTAGGAGTGGGATTGCTGGGTCATATGGTGGTTTTATTCCTAGTTTTTTAAAGGAATCTCCATACTGCCTTCCATAGTGGCTGCATCAATTTACATTCCCACCAACAGTGCAAGAGCATTCCCTTTTCTGCACACCCTCTTCAGAACTTAATGTTTCTAGACTTTTTGATGAGGGCCATTCTGACCAGTGTGAGGTGATATCTCTTTGTAGCTTAAGATTTGCATTTCTCTAATAATGAGCAATGTTGAGCATCTTTTCATGTGTTTGTTAGACATCTGTATGTCTTCTTTGAAGAAATGTCTGTTTAGGTCTTTTCCCCACTTTTTGATTGGATTGTTTGGGTTTTGGCACTGAGTTGTATGAGCTGCTTGTATATCTTGGAAATTAATTCTTTGTCAGTTGTTTTATTTGCTGTTATTTTCTCCCATTCTGAGGGTTGTCTTTTCACCTTGATTATAGTTTCCTTTGCTGCGCAAAAGCTTTGAGGTTTAATCTGGTCCCACTTGTTTACTTTTGTTTTTATTTCCATTAACCTAGGAGGTGGGTCATAGAGCTCTTGCTTTGATTTATGTCATAAAATGCTCTGCCTATGCTTTCCTTCTAAGAGTTTTATATTTTCTGGTCTTACATTTAGGTCTTTAATCCATTTTGAGTTTATCTTTGTGTATGGTATTAGGAAGTGTTCCAATTTCATTATTTTACATGTAGCTGTCCACTTTTCCAAGCACCATTTATTGAAGAGGCTGTCTTTGCCCCATTGGATATTCTTGCCTCCTTTGTCAAAAGTAAGGTAGCCATAGGTGCATGGGTTTATTTCTGGGCTTTCCATCTTGTTCCACTGGTCTGTATTGTGCCAGTACCATACTGTCTTGGTGACTATAGCTTTGTAGTATAATCTGAAGTCAGGAAGGTTGATTCCTCCAGCTCCATTCTTCTTTCTCAAAACTGCTTTGGCTATTCAGTGTCTTTTGTATTTCCATATGAATTTTTTTGTTCTAGTTCTGTGAAAAACACCATTGGTAATTTGATAGGGATCACATTAAATCTGTAGATTGCATTTGGTAGTATAGTCATTTTCACATTCTTGCTACCCAGGAACATGGAATATTTTTCCATCCGTTTATGCCATCTTTGATTTCTTTCATTAGTGTCTTATAGTTTTCTGTGTACAGTTCTTTTGTCCCCTTAGGTAAGTTTATTCCTAGATATTTAATTATTTTTGTTGCAATGGTGAGTGGGATTAATTCCTTAATTTCACTTTTTGATTTTTCATTATAGTATATGGAAAATGCAAGTGATTTCTGTGTATCGATTTTGTATCCTACAACTTTGCTAAATTCACTGATTAGCTCTAGTAATTTTCCGATACTGTCTTTAGGGTTTTCTATGTACAATATCGTATCATCTGCAAACAGCAAGAGCTTTATTTCTTCTTTTCCGATCTGGATTTCTTTTATTTCTTGTTCTTCTCTGATTGCTGTAGCTAGGACTTCCAGAACTATTTTGAATAGTGGCAAAATTGGAACCCTTGTTTTATTGCTGATATAATGTTTGCTGTAGGCTCATAATATATGGCCTTTACTATGTTGAAGTAGGTTCCTTCTATGCCCAGTTTTTGAAGTGTTTTATGACACATACTAATCAAACTAACAAAGACTAAATACAAAAAAATTAAAAATAGCAAGGGAGAAGCAACAATTAACATACAAGGGAAACCCATACACTTAACAGTTTATCTTTCAGCAAAAACTCTGTAGGCCAGAATGGAATGGCAGGATATAATTAAAGTACTGAAAGGGAAAAATCTACAGCCACAATTACTGTACCCAGCAAGGATCTCATTCAAAATTGATGGAGAAATAAAAAGCTTTTCAGACAAGCAAAAGTTAAGAGAATTCAGTACCACCAAACCAGCTTTACAAAAAAATATTTAATGGACTTATATAGTCAAGAAATACAACAGAAGAAAAAAGATCTACAAATCAATGCTAAACAATTAGAAAATGGCAATAGGAACATATATATCAATAATTACTTTAAATGTAAATGGATTAAATATTCTAACCAAAAGACACAGACTGAATGGATACAAAAACAAACCCATATATACGCTGTCTATAAGAAACCCACTTCAGACCTAAAGACACATATAGACTAGAAGTGAGAGGATAGAAAAATATATTCCATGCAAATGGAAAGCAAAAGAAAGCTGGAGTAGAAATCCTCATATCAGACAAAACAGACCTTAAAATAAAGAAGATTACAAGAGATAAGGAAGGACACTACATAATGATCAAGGGATAAATCCAGAGGAAGACATAACAATTGAAAATATCTATTCACCCAACCTGGAAGCACTTCAATACGTAAGACAAACTCTAACAGACATAAAAGGAAAAATTGACAGTAACACAATAACAGTAGGAGACTTTTAACATCCCACTCACAACAGTGGACAGATCATCAAAACAGAAAATTAATAAGGAAACACAAGTCTTAAATGATAAATTAGATGAGATGGATCTCATTGACATCTTCAGGACATTCCATCCAAATGCAGAAGAATACACCTTCTTCTCAAGCGCACATGGAACCTTCTCCAGGATAGACCACCTCCTTGGTCACAAATCAAACATCAATAAATTTAAGAAATTTGAAATCATATCAAGCATCTTCTCCAACCACAACACTATGAGACTAGATATCAATTATAAGGCAAAATCTATAAGAAACACAAACACATGGAGATTAAACAACGCATTTCTAAATAACCAACAGGTGACTGAAGAAATCAAAAGAGAAATAAAAAAAAATTCTAAAAACAAATGACAATGAAAACATGACAACTCAAAACCTGTGGGATGTAGTAAAACAGCCCTAAGAGGGAAGTTTATAGCAATACAGTCCTTCCTCAAGAAACAAGAAAAACATCAAATAGACAACCTAACTTTACACCTAAAGTACCTGGAAAAAGAATAACAACAAAAAAAAATTAGTAGAATGAAAGAAATCATAATGATCTGAGCAGAAGTAAATGAAAAAGAAATGAAAGAAACAGTAGTAAAGATTAATAAGGCTAAAAGCTGGTTCTTTGAGAAGATAAACAAAATTGGCAAAACCTTTCCAGATTCTTCAAGAAAAAAAGTGAAGAATCAAATCAAAAAAATTAGAAATGAAAAAAGAAAGGTTACAATAGACAATGCAGAAATACAAAGGATTATAAGAGAATATTATGAACAACAACTATATGGCAATGAAATAGATAACTTGGAAGAAATGGACAGATTCTTAGAAAAGTTCAATCTTCCAAGACTAAACCAGGAAGAAATGGAAATTATGAACAACCCAATTACAAGCACTGAAATTGAACCTGTGATCAAAAATCTCCCCAAAAATAAAAGCCCAGGACCAGATGGCTTCACAGGAGAATTTTATTATACATTTATAAGAAGAGCTAATGCCTATACTTCTAAAACTCTTTCAAAAAATTGCAGAGGAAGGAAAACTTCCAAATCCATTCTATGAGGCCACCATCACCCTGATACCAAAACCAGACAAAGACAACACAAAAAAAGAAAACTACAGGTCAATATCACTGATGAACATGGATGCAAAAATCCTCATCAAAATTTTTAGCAAACAGAATTCAGCAACACATCAAAAAGCTCAAACACCATGATCAAGTTGGGTTTATTCCAGGGATACAAGGATTCTTCAGTATATGGAAACCAATCAATATGATGCACCACAGCAACAAATTGAAAGATTAAAAACCATATGATAATCTCAACAGATGCAGAAAAATCCTTTGAAAAAATTCGGCACCCATTTATGAATACTATAGTATCTTAACAGCATCACATCTTTGATGCCACATTTAATGTTCACCTATTCTTATGGTGCCAAAATGTATAATTGTGAGGCTTTTTCCCTCTTGCAAGAAGCTGAGAATTCCTTCTAAGTGCCTCATCAACCTTCCTCATAATCTCTTTCTAAGGTAGTCAGATTATAACAGTATTTTTCATATTTTGCATAAGGCAAGAACAATTTAAAATATTTATAAACTCAGTTATCAAAAAAGATAAAACAACTTATCTTAAACAGAAGTAAATATAACATGGCAATGAGATATGTAGGTTCTCATTTGCATTAAAGTTTAATGCAAAAGCAACTAAATGATTTAGATCTTTAGGTTCTGTTTTTTGTTCATTTTGGAGGAGAAAAAGCTGGTAAGGAACACACTATCAATTTAACAAAACCTTTCTTATTGGTAATGTATTTACGTATCTAGTTGCATTGTTTTGAAACAATACTGTCATCCTCTTAAGATTTCATTAACATCTCATTTCACATGCAGAAAACTAACTAATATGATGTCATCAAATAGAAGAAGTTTTGGACACTTTTAATTAATACTGATTAAGTTTATCCATCCATCCTACTTTCAGTATTTCTTTCAGTTAATAATGCATACTTTGAGAGACCAATCATCAGAATTAGAAAAACAGTATGTGGCAAGAAATTATCTGTGCTAACCAATGGAGATAATTCATTAATTAACAGACTAATAATCACTGCTTTGCTAAGAAAAAGCAGAAAATTATCATGATTTCCCACAGTAATCTGTTCATTTTAGACTTGTTTTATAATATTAAATATTGTGCATATTTGTGGTTATAGTTAGTAAACTCATTTGAGGCATATTATCATTATTGAATAAATATATCCTGCCTGGATAGACTGCCACAAAATCTGGTGCTATAAATTAAGGAGCTTAATTTTCAACCATTACATGATTGCTGTCCAGTCAACTGTTCTTTAAATTTTTCTAACATAGATGAGAAATGGTGGCTCCTCCATAGACTATAAAAGGAACTAAACACATTTTCAATTTATTTTTCACAAAGTCCCATTAAAATGAAGTAATGATTAATTTTTCTAAAAGTAAATTCTTACACAATGTTAATGGAAAATGAATCAACTTTAACTCATAAATGTTTTCTAGATTAATATGTGTTACTAGGAAATTCACTGTGGTGTGCACATCTATCACTTTAAACTACAATTGAAATGTCCTGACCACAAGGGGTCACCTTAGGTACTGCAGAGTCATGACTCAAAAAGTTAAAAATAATTTCCAGTAAACTTTACTTCTAAAATTAATAAGGTCTCAGTAATTAAGGATTCTTTAATTCAGATAAAAATCATATTCAATTAAGAATGATTTTAATTGGGGAACACATGTATACCTGTGGTGGATTCATTTTGATATTTGGCAAAACTAATACAATTATGTAAAGTTTAAAAATAAAATTAAAAAAAAAAAAAGAGAATTATAAGGTGCTTTTAAAATTGAAATTTTCAAATACACACTGGTTTCCTTCTAAAATTGTCAAAAATGTTAAGGCAATGATTTACACAGCAACTTTTTTGGCAAAAGGGATACAATAAATGCTATAAAAATCTAATTTAAGAAAAGAAGCAATGTAGAAAAATGAGAAAATATTGAAAATAATAAAATTTTCCTAATTTTGTTGACAGTAAATTATCTAAAAAATACAATGCCTCTACATTTTAATTAATATCACTATAAGAATTCATCATCAAGACTTAGTATTTTAAATACGAATTTGTCAGTTTTGACAACACTGAAATAAACAGAGAAAGTAAATTGTTTAACATACAACTCAACTGAAACATTCCTAAAGTTCATTTCATACTGTTATCTGTCTAATTCTTGACCCATATGTGATATGGGGCTTCACTCACGACTTAGACGGTAAAGAATCTGCCTGTAATGCAGTAGATGCAAGAGATGTATGTTCAATCCGTGAGTCGGGAAGACCCCCTGGAGAAGGGAATGGCTACCCACTCCAGTATTTTTTCCTGGAGAATTCAATGGAAAAAGGAGCCTGGTGGGCTACAATCCATGGGGTCTCAAAGAGTCAGACACAGCTGAGCAACTAACACATACAGACGTAAACACAAATACAGCCATGTAATCTTCATGCTAAAGCTTCTCATATGCCTTTTATCATAAAGTATAATATCATAACGTTAAAATGAAATTCACGTTTGGGTAAGGAATTGAGTAAATAGCTGAGTAGCAGATATAAGGTATAAGAGACTCAGGTATAGAGGATTTTAAGATGGAGTGAGAAATGAAGCAGTTTCAGTAACATAATTACAGTAATTATGATATTTAAGAAAGTAAATCGATAAGCCAAATTGTAAGCTCCAAAAAAGCTACATATTTTAAACCCAGTCATCTCATTCTTGAGAACTGATTCTTAAAACATATATATAAAATTCATAAGGAGTGGGAGATCAATTATATAAATAAATATGCTCTTTGTATGGTAACATTTACATTGGCAGATGTTAGAAATAATCTAAAATTCCAATTATATGCAAATAGCTTACTTATTTCAGATACACCTACTTGATAAAATTTTGTATCAATTTATTTATTAGCAAGCATGTACTGAGTGCCTTCTCTGCTCCAGGAAATTTCCTAAGTGTTGGAGATAGAGTGGTGAAAATTTATTCAAGGTTCTTGTCTTTGGAATTAAGTACAAATCAGTCAACATCAGTTATTGTACTCTTGAAGGCTGTACAAGTGCATGGAACAATGGCTATGAATTATTCAATTACTAACTAAAAAAAAATATTTACAAGAATGTTACAAAAATAGTGCAGACCATTCTCAAGCATCCTTCACTCAGCTGTCCCTAAAGATAAAATTTTACATAACCAAACAGAGGATGAGATGGCTGGATGGCATCACTGACTCGATGGATGTGAGTCAGTGAACTCCGGGAGTTGGTGATGGACGGGGAGGCCTGGAGAGCTGTGATTCATGGGGTCGCAAAGTGTCGGACACGACTGAGCGACTGAACTGAACTGAAAGTACAACTGTTAAAACCAGGAAACTAAATAAAATACCTAGGTACAAATTTGACCAAGGAAGTGGAAGAACTGCACACTGAAATCCAAGACACTAATGAAAGAAACTGCAGAAAATAAACACACTGCTATTATTAAATGACAAGAAATAAAGAGTTTGGAAGGATATGAAGAAAAAGGAACTCTTGTGCACTCAGTGGGAATTGGTGCAATCACTGTGGAAAACAGTATATTGTTGTTGTTGTTGTTGTTGTTCAGTCGCTCAGTTGTGTCTGACTCTTTGCGACCCATGGACTGAAGCATACCAGGCTTCCCTGCCCACCATCTCCTAGAGCTTGCTCAAATTCTTGTCCATTGTGTCAGTGATACTATCCAACTATCTCATCCTCTGTCTCCCCCTTCTCTTGCATTCAATCTTTGCCAGAATCAGGGTCTTTTCTAATGAGTCAGCTCTTTGCATCAGATGCCCAAAGTATTGGAGCTTCAGCATCCATCCTTCCAATAAATATTCACAGTTGATCTCCTTTAGGATTGACTGGTTTGATCTCCTTTTATCCAAGGGACTCTCAAGAGTGTTCTCCAATAGCACAGTTCAAAATCATCAATTCTTCAGGGCTGGGGCTCAGCCTTCATTATGGTCCAACTCTCACATCCATACATGACTACTGGAAAAATCCTAGCTTTGACTATATGCACCTTTTTGGCAAATTAATCTCTGCTTTTTAACATGCTGTTTAGGTTTGTCATAGCTTTTCTTTCAAGGAGCAAGTGTCTTTTAAATTCATGACTGTAGTCACCATCTGCAGTGATTTTGGAGCCCAGAAAATTTCTTTCATCGTTTCCCCATCTATTTGCCATGAAGTGATGGGACCGGATGCCATGATCTCCATTTTTTGATTGTGGAGTTTTAAGCCAGTTTTTTCACTCCCCTCTTTCACCTTCATCAAGAGGCTCTTTAGCTCCTCTTCACTTTCTGCCATAAGGGTGTTGTCATCAGAGTGGGGTCATCTGCATATCTGAGGTTACTGATTTTTCTCCTGGCAATCTTGATTCCAGCTTGTGCTTCATCCAGCCTGGCATTTCTTATGATGTACTCAGCTTGTGGAAATCAGTATGAAGTTTCTTCAAAAAAGTTAAAAATAGAACTAGCCTATGATTCAGCAATTTTACCTCTGGGTATTTATCTGAAAAAAATGAAAACACCAACTCAAATATATATATATATTTCCCCATGATCATCACAGCATTATTTACAATAGCCAAATTGTAGAAGCAACCTAAGTCTCTACCAATGGATAAATGGATAAAGAAATTGTGGCATATAAGAAATGGAATACTATAAGTGTGTGCTCAGTCATGTCTGACTCTTTGTGATCTCCCTGGATTGTAACCCACCAGTTCCTCTGTCCATGGAATTTTCCAAGCAAGAATACTGGAGTGGCTTGCCATTTCCTACTCCAGAGGATCTTCCCAATGCAAGGATCAAACCCACATCTCCTGTGTCCCCTGCACTGGAAGGTGGATTCATTACCACTGAGCTACTTGGAAAGCACCAGTGGAATATTATTCTGGCATAAAAAATAATGAGATCCCACCATCTGTAACAGCAAGGGTGGATTTGAGGATATCATGCTAAGTGAAATAAGTCAGACAGAGAAAGGCAAATACCATATGATCTTTTTTACATGTGGAATTTAAAACACAAAACAAAACAAACTCATAGATACAGAAAACAGATCGGTAGTTGCCAGTCAGGTGAGGCAGAAGGCAAAATGTGTGAAAGGGGTCAAAATGTATGAACTCCCAGTTATAAAATAAATGTCATGGGGATATAATGTACAGCATGGTGAGGACATTGAGAGTATACTACATATTTGAAAATTTCTTAAGACAATAAATTTTAACAGCTCTCATTATAAGAAAAATACATTTTGTACTATGTATAGTGATAGATGTTAACTAGACTTACTGTGTTGATCATTTTGCAACATATACAAATATGGACTCACTACGTCGTACATCTGGAACTAACACAATGTTGTGTCAATTATACCACAATACTTTAAAAAATAGGAAAATGACATTGGCATGATATTATAAATTAAACTACATACCTTATTTAGATTTCTTTAGGTTTTATAGTCATTGACTGTGTGAGTGTATAATCTATACAACTTTATCACATGTATAGATCCATAAAACCACAATCAGGATACAGTAATATTACTTCACTTCTAACAAAGCTCCTCTTACTACATTTTGTCACATCTTCTGCACAATACTAACTCTTGACCCACCCCTGATCCCCTTCTCATCACTGTAATTTTGTGATTTCCAAAATGGGTGGAATCATACAGTATGAAACCTAAAGAGATCGAGTTTTTCACTCAGCACAGTGCCCTCAAGATCTATCCAATTCACTGAATGTCCCAATAGTTTGCTTTTTCTTATTGCTAAGTAGTATTCTCTTGTATAGGTGTATCATAATTTACATATTTACCCACAGAAAAATATTTAATAATAGATTTTTTTACACTATTGGAGAAGGAAATGGCAACCCACTCCAGTATTTTTGCTTGGAGAATCTCACAGACAGCAGAGCCTGGTGGGCTACAGTCCACAGGGTCGCAAAGATTCAGACATGACTGAGAGACTTCACTTACTTTTTTATACTATTAAAGTGAACATAAATTATGCATATCTAGTGTAAAAGAGTACATGTGTTCCCTCAAAGTATCAACTCTTAGGAAGATGAGTAGAACCATGCAAAGATTAATAAATACTTACTGGTTGCATCAATTCCAGAAAAGAAGAATAGAAAAATTATATTAGTTTTTTTGTTAAGTAGTGTATAGTAATGATTGTCATAATTTGTTTTATAGAGATCTATTTCAAAACCAGCATGGGATGTGGAACATAATAATTAAACTTACATTTTTATCTCTTATTAGGTATAAAACTTTGATATTTTATTAATAATTATTTCCACACTCTAGCTTATATTACTTCAGTTAATCATCACATTAGAAAAGCCCATGAATTATAATTCTACCCATGTTCCAGATAAGAAAACTGAGATTCAGGCAAATAATGAAGAATACATACAAATTAATTTTAAAAAGAACAAATTCTCTGACAGAAAAATGAAGAAAGAACATTAAAAATAATACTAGTAAATATTTTTAAATATTTAACTATCTTAGTTAAAAATACATACTTATTAAAATAACAATATTATTTTTTAACGACCAAATTACCAAAGATTTTTTTAAAGGATAAATATTCAGAAGTTGTAACTAAGTAGTTATGGGGTCAAAAGTTGGCACAAAGTTATAGAAGGCAAGTGACTATAAATATTTTCACTCAGATGACTTAATGAATACACTTCATGTGTTTTCTTAAAGAAAAAAGTATATATATGTGTGCATACATACGTATATATTCATCCACACATATATATACACACATGTATATACAATCATTTATAAAGGTATCTGTGCTGATAATAAAAAAGTTAGATGCAATTTATATATATGGAAAAAAGTATGATTATATAAAGAAATAGCAATATCTATAGAATTTACAGATGCTTCTCAAATAAGTAGTGATCTCTCTAATTTTTATGTTTCATAGCTTTATGATATTTTTCAATATTTATATGTACTATAATTATATTTTAAAATAAAAATCATATGTAAAAATATTTACTTTGTTAAGCCACTTTCTAGGCTTAAAAATCATTTCTCACTCATGTCTCACATGACTTTCACAATAATAATTTAAGAATGTCATTATGGTTTCTATTTTTCTGACTGAAGACTAACATAAGTTGATGAAGAAATCTGCCAATATCTCACACACAGTGAATGCAAAATGTATTTCTAACAATCATGTTTTCCTTTTCAGAGTGCAGTATTCTTTGTACTACATAATTGAACAGTATATGAAGAATAATAGTTCATTGGTAATAAATACATTTTACCATATTTATGGATTTTAAAACTTTTATTTGCATAAGTAGTAACTTCAAGTACATATTCCTAAAATGATTATAGCAATATTTTAAATCATTCAATACTTGACAAATTTAAATTATGACAAATACATTTCTATCAACAGAGAGGTTTTCAAATAGCTTAACACTGAATGGAATGCTGCCACTGAGATTTCCAATATTTGGTTGCTGTGAGGGACATTGGATTTCCCTGTAATACAAGCACAGCCCAGGGGTGCTATATTTAAAACTACATTGGCATTTCTATTAAAATCTCAGCTTTTCAAGGATTTATGCCAAAGCCATAAAAATTCTATTTGATAGAAAGGCAGAATTGAAAGTCTCTGTAGAGATTGTTTTCTTCCCTTTTCACATAAAACCAGCCTATTTATTTATTTTCTTCATGGAATCCAAATGCTTTAGCAGAACACGAATCTTGGATAACTAAGGAGTGGTTAAGGTATATCAGTATTCTACCAGTCTCCGACAATGTGAGCTGGCCTTAATGTCTGAAGGCTTGCCTATTCCCAAATTCTGTTCTTATAAACCTATAAGAAGCTTTTGGTAACACTAATGCACTGGAAATCCCAAATATTTCAAGTCATTGTGCCAACAGTTTATACTGAACACGGAAATGAAATGTTGGGTTTTCCATGTTGTTGAAAAAAAACCCCTATGATTTCTATTTTATTTTTGGAAAGATGACACAACCTATAAGCTATCACCCAGTGACATATGTGGAGAAAGCAATGGCAACCCACTCCAGTACTCTTGCCTGGAAAATGCCATGGACGGAGGAGCCTGGTAGGCTGCAGTCCATAGGGTCGCTAGGAGTAGGACATGACTGAGCGACTTCATTTTCACTTTTCACTTTCGTGAATTGGAGAAGGAAATGGCAACCCACTCCAGTGTTCTTGCCTGGAGGATCCCAGGGACGGGTGAGCCTGGTAGGCTGCCCTCTCGGGGGTTGCACAGAGTCAGACACGACTGAAGTGACTTAGCAGCAGCAGCAGCAGCAGTGACATATGAATTTTAAAACTTCTTTATAATTATTTTTCTGTTATTCAATTAAATATAATTTATTGAGTCCTAGGATTCTCAGCTTCAAATCATGTTATTACTGCAGAAGATAAAAAGAATTACTGGAAATGGTTCTGTCTCAAAGAGCTACTAAGTTCACTGAGGAGATAAGATAAACCTATGAAGCATCATGGTTCAGATACATAGTTGCAATCATTGTGAAACATTTGCTAAGAATATAAATGAAAAATCTTCTTTCTGTTGAATACAACTCAACTATTGCCTCACTACTTAAGGACTTCATGACTTAAAACAATATGATACAACTGTGTTCATAAGGAACACTAGGAAATTCATAGAGTTATTGATTGAACTGAGTCTCAGTTTCCTTAACTATATGGTGAGAATTCAGTGTTTTTTAAACTTAAAAGGGACTATTTCTCCCCCTTTAGTGGCATGAAATCAATTAAATGGGTCACAATTGGCATTCTTTTTATAAAATTAAATAGTGTAGAATAGATAGTGAGGGTAAGTATTGTTTCATGAAACTGTTTTTAAGTTTACATATTTACTCCAAGATAATGTATTTCTTCTGGTGGGTCATAATATGTAAAGTTTAGATTAGATGGATAGGTTTCATTCCATCTCTTAAGCTCTATAGTTTTGTAAGCTGTCTCATATTTCATCAGGCTATAGCAAAATACTATATCACATTAAATATTAATCTCTACTGGCTCTAAACATTCATCAGTTTAAGTGATAAATTTATCTCTTATAAAATCTCTATTCTTCCATTCTGTTTTTGTAGAGAATAAGAAGGTGGGTGGTATCTCACATGTGTTATGACATTTCTAATATAATTTTTCTACTTTGGCATTCTGTTTCAGGTATTGGACATATCCTGAGACTAATTGCCAATCCTTGAAATATTTGCAAGTGCTGTATGTTTTGCAGAGTATCATGATGACCTTGAAACACCAAGGATCATTCCTGGGTTCTCATAGAACAGTTCACAAACTGAGTTATCTCAACTTTTTAAATATACAAAACGAAATTCCTCGATTCACTCAACTATTGAATCTGCCCTTTTTAAAAAAATAATGCCAAACTTTGTTTAGCACCAGTCTTGGTTGAGCTGAATTTCTCTGGTGGATAAAACAGCACCCACAACAATTTCCAACAGCTTAGCAGCAGCATAAGCTCATAGATTCCAACATAATGACTTTTGCAGCTTTTGATCTTTATATATCATATCTTTTTTCCCTTTATTTCTCTATATAACAACTATCTTTTTCCTTTCACTCTTCATAGACTCTCAACACTTGGATAACCAATTCTCCAGATTAATTTTCCTGTAACTTACTAGAGTTGATCTCTACTTCTAACTCAATCCTGACTCACAGCCCTATATAAGTGAAATCCTTCATTGCAATTGGAGATGGGAGACATATAACTGGACAACACTTCACCGAAGAATCTAGGTTCCAGTTCTGGTTTAAACTATTAAGTAACAAAGGAGAATTTTTGCTTCAAATTTATTAGTCATTTTATTAATTCATCTTTTCTGACAAAACCAGTTGTAGTAGATAGGAATATTTTTCAACGAAAAATAATTTCCCTCTAACCTCCTCATAGGGAGTATATTTCTTTGCTCCACAGAAGTTTGTATGTTTACATGATTTTTTTTTGACCCATGGGATATGACCTGAGTCACAATAAAGTACAGTACTGAGCCTAGGCCTTTTGGAGCACCCAAATACTTCTTCCAGCCCCTTGGGGAACTCCTGACATTGCCAGAAGAAATGACACACCACTTGGATTCTACCCGTCTAGACTAGGAACTCAGCATAAACATGCATGGAACAGAACCATCAGAACACACACATGGACCTACATACATGGACCTGAAGCGTGAAACTGAGTCATCTGTGCCAACCCACATTCTCATGAGCATGAGAATAAAACTGTCACTTGCCATCAAGAGTATGCAATCAGTTGATACATGTACAAAGCCACATATGCTACAGATTTCTACCATATTTTTTCCTACCTTGTTGACATAATTGCTGACATAGATAATCTCTGCAATCGATATCTGTGTAACTTTGATCTGACCATTCTGACCTGTTGTTCTCATCGAGTCACTCAGTCATGTCTGACTCTTTGCAACTCCGTGGACTGCAGCACACCAGGCTTCCCTGTCCATCACTATCTTCCAGAGTTTGCTCAAATTGATGTCTATTGAGTTGATGATGCCATCCAACCATCTCATCCTCTGTCACCCCTTTCTCCACCTGCCCTTAATTTTTCCCAGCATCGAGGTCTTTTTCAAAGAGTAACCAAAGTATTGGAGCTTCAGCTTTACCATCAGTACTTCCAATGAATATTCATAGTTGATTTCCTTTAGGGTTGACTGGCTGGATCTCCTTGTTGTCCAATGGACTCTCAAGAGTCTTCACAAGCACCACAGTTTGAAAGCATTAATTCTTTGGCACTCAAGTTTTTTTATGGTCCAACTCTCACATCCATACATGACTACTGGACAAACCACAGCTTTGACTATATGGACCTTTGTCAGCAAAATGACGTCTCTGCTTTTTAATATGCTGTCTAGGCAACGGCAACCCACTCCGGTACTCTTGCCTGGAGAATCCCATGGATGGAGGAGCCTGGTAGGCTGCAATCCATGGAGTCACGAAGAGTCAGACACGACTGAGCAACTTCACTTTCACTTTCCACTTCCATGCACTGGAGAAGGAAATGGCAACCCACTCCAGTGTTGTTGCCTGGAGAATCCCAGGGATGGGGGAGCCTGGTGGGCTTCCGTCTATGGGGTCGCACAGAGTCAGACACAACTGAAGCAACTTAGCAGCAGTAGCAGCAGCAGGTTTTACCATATCTTTTTTCCCAAGGAGCTAGCATCTTTTAATTCCATGACTGCAGTCACCATCCACAGTGATTTTGGAGCCCAGAAAATAAAGTCTGTCACTGTTTCCATTTTATTCCCCCATAAATTTGCCACGAAGTGATGGGACCAGATGCATAATCACAGTTTTTCGAATGTTGAGTTTTCAGCCAATTTTTTTAACCTCTTTTTTCACCTTCATCAAGAAGCTCTTGAGTTCCTCTTCATTTTCTGCTATTAGAGTGGTATCATCAGCATATCTGAAATTAAGGATATTTCTCTCAGCAATCTTGATTTCAGTTTGAGCTTCATCCAGTCCAGCATTTCGCATGATGTCCTTGGCATATAAGTTAAATAAGTAGGGTAACAATATACATCCTTGACATACTTCTTTTCCAATTTTGAACCACTCTGTTGTTCCATGTCCAGTTCTAACTGTTGCTTATTGACCTGCATACAGGTTTCCCAGGAGGCAGGTAGGGTGATCTGACATTCCCATCTCTTGAAGAATTTTCCAGTTTGTTGTGACCCATGCAGTCAAAGGCTTTAGTGTGGTGCATGAAACAGAAGTAGATGTTTTGCTGGAATTCCCTTTCTTCTTTTGTGACCCATTAGATGTTGGCAATTTGATATCTGGTTCCCCAGCCTTTTCTAAACCCAGCTTGTATATCTGCAATTTCTCAGTCAATGTACTGTTGAGCCCTACACTGAAGGATTTTTAGCATTACCTTGCTAGCATGGGACATGAACTCAATTGTGCAATAGTTTGAATATTTTTGGCACTGCCCTTCTTTGGGACTGGATTGAAAACTGACCTTTTCCTGTTGTAACCTGACCTGTTATAACCTTCTATATAACATCTAGTGATTTCACTTAGAACCCTGAGAAAATGAAAATGTGATAAATATTCAGGAATTTCATAACACTGAAAGCAAATACCAGGCTTAATCAACACTTTAAAGAAATAATAATTCTCAAAAAACATACTGAACTTTGCTAAACTAAAATGTGGTATTCTTTATTCATTGATTTATTCATCATGTGTCAGTTATGTGGAATAGAGCAGCAAACAAAATGAAGTCCCTTTCTCTTATTCTAGAGGTGAAGATAGATTCTAAAAGTGAAGATAGATTCCAAAATATTAAAACATAAACACAAAAATCTTTAGACTGCCACTAGCTGTTTTCAGTCAGTCAGATCAGTCGCTCAGTTGTGTCTAACTCTTTGTGACCCCATGAACCGCAGCAAGCCATGCCTCCCTGTCCATCACCAACTCCTGAAGTTTACCCGAACTCATATCCATTGAGTTGGTGATGCCATCTAACCATCTCATCCTCTGTCGTTCCCTTCTCTTTCTGCCCCCAATCCCTCCCAGCATCAGGGTCTTTTCAAATGAGTCAGCTCTTCACATCAGGTGGCCAAAATATTGGAGGTTCAGCTTCAACGTTAGTCCTTCCAAAGAATACCCAGGACTGATTTCCTTTAGAATGGACTGGTTGGATCTCTAAGCAGTCCAAGGGACTCTCAAGAGTCTTCTCCAACATCACAGTTCAAAAGCATCAATTCTTCGGCACTCAGCTTTCTTTATAGTTCAACTCTCACATCCATACATGACCACAGGAAAAACCATAGCCTTGACTAGACCCTTGTTGACAAAGTAATGTTTCTGCTTTTTAATATGTTGTCTAGGTTGGTCATAACTTTCCTTCCAAGGAGTAAGTGTCTTTTAATTTCATGGCTGCAATCAACATATGCAGTGATTTTGGAGCCCAGAAAAATAAAGTCAGCCACTGTTTCCACTGTTTCCCCATCTATTTGCCATGAAGTTATGTGACCCTATGGCATGATCTTAGTTTTCTGAATGTTGAGCTTTAAGCCCACCTTTTCACTCTCCTCTTTCACTTTCATCAAGAGGCTTTTTAGTTCTTCACTTTCTGCCATAAGGGTGGTGTCATCTGCATATCTGAGGTTATTGATATTTCTCCCAGCAATCTTGATTCCAGCTTGTGCTTCATCCAGCCCATCATTTATCTCATTATAAAATATATTTTATCATATATGCATGTGTCAAAATAAAAGACTGATAAATATGACAGCAAAATTTATGCTTTTATAAAAAAGTAGGAAAAATAATCTTAAAAGGTATACTGTAAGTGATAAAACTTACTACCTATATGTATAACTGCTAAAACGTAAGAATAAAAGTAAAGTGAAAAATCAACAAAGAATATAAATAAGAAGTATGTAAAAAAGGAAACTCAAATGACCTATACATATATGAAAATTGACTAGCAGTAGTAATCATAGGCATTTAAATTTATGGGAGTCCTATTACTTTATCATTAATTAGATCAGAATAAAATGAAAAAAGTAGTATTAGTATGCCAACAATGCCTTGACAGATTGTGAGGAAATAGTGTTTTCTTTCATGTTTGAAGTAAGAAATAAAGCAGTAAATTTGATGAAGAATTTGACAGTATACATTAACAGTAAAAATACATGGTTATTCAGCAATTCTAATTTTAAATATTTAAGACAGAGAAAGCAAATTCACATATGCAGATGGAGACATTCTAAGGTGTTTAATGAAGTTCTGCTTGCCAAAATTAAAAACTAAACAACCACAACTTAATAACAGAAAAAGTTAAATCTAGTTTGACCTTTTGATGGAACAATATATAGCATCTATAAGGTATCAACTAGACATATACAAGTTAACATGGATTGAAAACATTTTGAGTGAAAAATAAGCAAGATGCAAAGTAATATGTGCACTATGGTATTATTTTTGTAAAACTAAAAATCTAACTAAATTTATACATACTTTCCATCCATGTATTTGGATATGTAAATCATAATTTTAGTTTCTACTGGAAAGATTCACATCAAATTTTGGCAAGGATGAGGAGAAAGGAGCATGGTGATCAGAAAGGACTTAAGAGCATTAATGTAATAATACACTACTTGTCTAATCAATTTTTAAATAAAAATAATATTAGATAAGATTGAGGCACTTTCAGAAAAGTGGGAGTCCACATTCCATCTGGACTCTAAATCTAATATAGATTGTATCTTCATGGAAATGGATGCATCAGATAATATGAAACATGAAAATAACTGTTCTTCATTTGAAGTCTATGTTCATTTAGCATCTTATAGTTCTGACATCTATCTTCAAGGAAATAATATGCTAAGCTTAACAGAATAAATTCATTTGTTCAGCAAGTACTGCATGCTTATTATGCAACAGTCACTGTTCTGCATAGTGAGATTATAACAGTGAAAGAAACTGACCATGGTTCTTGTCCTGTGTAACTTACATTGCAGTGTAATGTATAAAAATGTTAGGTAGGAATAAACATTATGGAAAAAATGAAGCAAAAAGGAGGATGCAAAATTTGAGGAGGGAGGAGTTGAGATTGAGAGGTGGACACAAGGATCATTAACTTGTTGTAGGTTAGTCTGAAGATTTTGAATCTTACTCTGAGTTAGATGAGAAGAGGTTGGTGAGTTTTAAGTAAAGGTGATTTTATTAGGATTTCTTTAGGGGTTGTGCTGAGAATACACTAAAAAAAAGAGCAAAGAGGAAATTAAAATGTTTAATAAGTTTCTACAGAAGGAGAAGAGGGCTACAGAGGATGAGATGGTTGGATGGCATCACTGATTCAATGGATATGAACTTGGGCAAACTCTGGAAGATGGTGAGGGACAGGGAAGCCTGGCGTGCTGCTGTCCATGGGGTCGTGAAGAGCTGAACACAACTTTGGCGACTGAACAATAGTAACCTAGGCAAGAAGATGGTGGTTGGAATGAATGTAATAGAAAGGGAGATGATATGAAATGTTCTAATGCGTTTTTAACATAAAGTCCAAAGGTTTTGCTGTATGCAGAATGATTGTGAGGATTTAAAGAAACAAGGAAGTCAAAGATGAATGTGAGGCTCTTATTTTATGTTATAAGGATCCAGTGACAATTGACTCAAATTGGTAACATTAAAGTAGGAGAAGATTTGGGTTGATGACTGGGTACTGAACATTTTTAAATTGTGTTTTATATCTAATTCTCACTGTAAATTAATAATAGAAGTTCTAGCTATCATATCATTGATTCTAAGTTTGACTTTAAAAAATAACATAGTACCACTCTCAGTGCACAGGTATAATCATGAATTTAAACTACAAAGAAAAGGAAATGACAGAGTTTTTTAGAGAGTCTCTGAGCAGTCAGCCAGTCTGTCATGCGACATATTCTAGGGGCATCTATGCTTCAGCATCTATCTGCTTTCAAACTTTAAATTATGGTGAAACTAACATGGAACTTAGACTTGATGAACCTAATCTACCACTCACTTAGAAAAGGAAGGAGAACAAGGGCATGGGCTTAATCTTCCAAAGGTATTATTTAGTAAGATGTACTAAGCAGGAAATCAGTCCTGAATGTTCATTGGAAGGACTGATGTTGAAGCTGAAAGTCCAATACTTTGGCCACCTGATGCGAAGAACTGACTCACTGGAAAAGACCCTGATGCTGAGAAAGATTGAAGGCAAGAGGAGAAGGGGACGACAGAGGATGAGATGGTTGGACGGCATCACCGACTCAACAGACATGAGTTTGAGTAAACTCTGGCAGTTGGTGATGGACAGGGAGGCCTGGCATGCTGCAGTCCATGGGGTTGCAAAGAGTCAGACACAACTGAGAGAATGAAATGAACTGAACTGAACTAAGCAGGAAGGAACAAATAGCAAATGAGGAACTATGCTATGAACTTGGATTTGATTGTGGTTGACTACCTTTCACACATATCTTCCAGAGGGCTGAAGCACAAGGAAGTAGTCTTATCTAATTCAATTGCCTTTGGTTGAATTTCCATATATTCTTAAAGACTTTTTATCTTCTTTGCTACTTCAAAAGCTCTAGCAAAAATCAACTAAACAAAACATCTTTTGCCAACTAAATTCATCCCAAATTAAAATGTAGTTATAACAGTTGTTACTAAGGATTTTGTTTTCTAGAACTTTCATAGATTAAAAAAAAAAAAAAGGAAAGAAGTAGATTTCACAGTATATTTTTCTCCAGAGAATGCAAGGTCTATTAGGACAAATTAGTAATTTTTATATTTAGGAATGAGCATCAAGAAAGGTCTACTTCTACAGCAACAACAAACTATGCTTACTCTATTATTCTGTTTCATGATCACAAGACACTGATTTTTTTTTAATTTTATATTTAATCTTTGCAATGGATGTCTATTAAAGTCAATTACATTTCCAAGCAGCTGTCAGCCTGTTAGCAATCATGGTCTAATGCCACTGCCTATGTATGGGAAACCATCAAAATGCTAGATCAAAACTCACTGAAAGGATGGCAGTGGCTTGTAGAAAGGCTGAGAGGTAATTCTGGTGCATTCTTTTAAATTCTTAGAAATCATCAGTAAAAACACTGAATCAGATAGTACTTACAAAAATTTCTAACATGCATTTAAAAGTAATCCAAAGCTACATAACTGCAGAGTTGTCTCAGGGCCATTTTTAAAAGATTTTAATAATCTTATGATTTTAAGAAATGCTGTGTCATCAATGTTCTTGAGGGTATTAATAACTGAATTTAAAAATTTTCTAGAAAACTTATAGTTTAATCGTATAAAACTTTCAGAAAAAAGTCAATGAATTTTCTTCAATTATACTTTGTTTATA